>NW_005363397.1:500955-526010 GCF_000412655.1 Myotis brandtii
AGGAAGCCGAGCCCGTCCCCACCTGGGCGAGGTGCGCACACAGGCCGGTGCCGCGCCAGGCCTCGGGTCGGAATTCTCAGTGAGATAAGGAAAGTCCTTCGCTGCCCTCTCCCGCCGCTGGGAACCGCATAAGACACGCTGTTCTTTTTTAAGTTTTTTTGTTTATTTGATTTTTGCAAGGCTGCTGCAAGGGCGGCTTTTTTTTTTTTAACCTTCTTGGTATATCTATCTGGCTTTGTTTTATTGTATTGTTGCATCTTGTCCTCTAAAAACCATCCATTCCCAAATCAAAATGTGTCCTGCTACACTTTATTTCACTGCACCTGCCCGCTCGGCCCATACCTTTCTATACAATCTCTTTTTCAAGAAAGGTGAAGCAGGGCCCCCTTTGACTCCAATCTGAGGTATTTTATGAAGAGTTGATCAAGAAATGCTAACTGGCATTGCTTATAAAAGGAGGGTCTCGACTTTTAAGACAATTTAAAAGAATTATCTCTGTGCGATGGGCACACACACACACACACACACACACACCCCAAACACAGTTCCTCACAAAAAGCGATTTAACGAGAATCAGAGGTCTTCAAAGACATATCATGAGATTAATGAGTTAAGCCCAAATTCTCAACTTTCCCCTTCTCACTTCTCATTCAGTTGCTACCCTTTCCTGCCAATTCCCAAGATATGAAAATCTATCACCTTATCGAGACCAGATGGTACAGGCCTTCCCAATCACCAGATCGCAAAAATGTGTTGAAAGCACAAAATCAAATGGAGGCATTCAAGCTGTGTCTCAAAGAAGTAAAATCAAACTACAACCAACTCCTGGACTTGAAATTCTGGAAGATGAATGTCTGGAAAATGCGGTGCAACGGTTCCAGATCAAAGCTGAGTTTCAAAAATGGCAGACTCCTATTGAAAGTTTTGGGCACTTGAATTTCTTCACTTCCCAAACTGATCTAAATATGGCACAAACCAGGGCAGACAAAATATTTTCTGCAAAGGCTCTGAAAGGGTTGACCAATAAATTGTGAAAAGTTCCCTCCCAGAAAGGTCTACATCAGGAAAGAATTTTCACCTGGAACTCTGGAGTTAAGGGTCACATGTTTAGAAATCTCCTCAGGGGTATCCTATAAGCCAGTGGTTCTCAACCTTCTGGCCCTTTAAATACAGTTCCTCATGTTGTGACCCAACCATAAAATTATTTTCGTTGCTACTTCATAACTGTAATGTTGCTACTGTTATGAATCGTAATGTAAATATCTGATATGCAGGATGGTCTTAGGCGACCCCTGTGATAGGGTGGTTTAGAAATCTCCTCAGGGGTATCCTATAAGCTAGTGGTTCTCAACCTTCTGGCCCTTTAAATACAGTTCCTCATGTTGTGACCCAACCATAAAATTATTTTCGTTGCTACTTCATAACTGTAATGTTGCTACTGTTATGAATCGTAATGTAAATATCTGATATGCAGGATGGTCTTAGGCGACCCCTGTGATAGGGTCGTTCGACCGCCAAAGGGGTCGCGACCCACAGGTTGAGAACCGCTGCATAAGCAGAGGTGCTCAGTGATGTACTTTCTTTGACATTATAGCTACCACCCCTTCACCCTATGGTTTCATCCTTGTTCATTATACCACTTTCTTTTATCCAACATTTTCTCTGCTATTGCTCAATATTGGAATAACTAGATTCCTTATAAGATGAAAGAGAAGTATTTGACATTTAAACTTAGATGCTGAACTGACAGCAAAAATGTAAAGGTGGAGCCAAAAGCATTCCTTGTTGTTTTCAAAATGTATATTCACACATAACAAGGCAATGAATATTTTTGATACTGATACTTGATCCTGGTGTTGATTTGCTACCCAAGAAATTAACGGACTCACTTCTGGGGGGAGGGGGATAAAAGAATAAAATAATCAACTTCACTTGGGGTTAAGAACTAAGAACATAACATGGCAATATTTCTTGGAAGCAAATTATTTCATACGTGCAGCTCAATTTTAAAATATCATTGGGAAGAAATAGCTTCTATTAGTCCAAGTAAAATTAAAGCATAATCACAACGCAAAGGCATCAATTAGCCAGTTCCTGAGTGGTTGGTTTCTTCCTTCTCATCTCTTTCAAAAATTTTATTTATGTATTTATTGTAAAATAAAAAAAATAAACAGGTGGGGAAAAATCATAGGATGGCACATTTTTTAACTGCCAAAGTCCAGGACCTTGGAAGGAAAATAAACAGTGTTTGGTCTCTGTCTTACAGCTGCCACTGCCCTTCGCCCGGGGTAGAAGGGATGTCCACCCTACAGTAAGAAGTGGCACACGAGGAGTTTACTCTAAAGGGAGGACACTTCCTGCTAATTTCAATTCTCTCCTGAGAATTAGCCTCTGTTGAGGCTGAGATCGCAAATTAACTCTTTCTGAGAGACTTTCTTTGCCCCAAGACATGGGCACTGTTAAAGACAAACCAAATAATTCTGAGAGAGTAGTGACTTGATGGTTCTAGAAATTAAATCTTTTGAAGTTTCATTTTTCAGCTTAAAAAAAAAAGATATCTCAGGACTAGAGTGAAAACTTCTGAAAGTCAGGGGAAAAGAAGAAAGATGAAAGTATAAGCAGGAAGAAATCCCTGCAGTAAAAATGAAAAATGATTTTTAATCTGTAAATTACCTTCAGCTTTAAAATGGAAGGAGAGATGCTGAATATATTGCAGGCAGAGAAAACAAGTTACATTTTTTCAACTTTAAACATAATGAAGTAGATGACCCGACAAATGAATTTACACAAATTATTTTCTGACCCCTGTTCGTGCTCAGCCAGAGCACACTCTTCAAAGTTCTTTTTTAACACCAATGAAATGGGTTGCTGCAGCTAGGAATGCAGACTGCACGAGTTGGGGGGGGCTCAGCCACATCCTCCAATCCACTAAACCCCAAACTCAGAGAGTTATGCATAATGATGCAATGGGATGCTTCCCCTCATGTGAAAAGATAAACGAATGTGCACACATCCTAAAACAGTTTCCCTTGTGGAATAAGAGAATTCTTTATTTCAGTCAAATAACAACATTTACATTAACTCCAAAGAGCAAACCATATGTTATCATGTCTTAGTATTGCCAAATGACAAAATTATGGAGTAGCAAATAATTTCTGACTGTATCTACAAGGCTGTAGTTATGTAATTTAAATATTCCAGACTACGCTTATCCCTGTCTGCACCACTGCCACCAATTTAAGAAGTCCCAAAGCTTGACATGGGGAACTCTAAAAAAGAGCACAGATGAGCTTGAGTGCTATGTCTCTATCACATGGTTTTGAAACCAAGACATTGCCAGAAACGAGTTTTCATATGACCAAACTACATTCCCTCACAGTCACCTAGTCATTATCTACATGTGCTTAGCTCTTTGTGGATTTTACTCAGTACGTTTGGTCCTAATTTAGTTAGCCACTCTTGTCAACAACCTATGGTTTGGAAGGCCTCCTCCATCACTGTAGTTGGTTTGTGCCAAGAGAATGCAAGCTAATTTTACCTAAGCTAAAGAAAAACGTAATTAGGAAATGAAATCTGCTGGGTAGGAAGCAAGCCAAAGCTTAACATAAATATGACATTATAATCACTCCCAGCCCCTTTTAATACTAACTTCTAGCTGGGATCTGCATTTGACCATTCGATGCTAAAGTGATGTCCAAATATAAGACCTCGTTGAAGACTTAAAATACAGTGATAACATTTTTCTCCAGTCTAGCCACTCTAGGAACAGAAACTGGGACGAATGCAGAACAATAAAGCAGTCTTGGTTCTGCTCTATTAAATATTTTTAATACCATTACTGGTTGGTTTAGACTCTTATCTGTAGAAGTCATTTACAAGAGTAAGTGTTAGTGCAGAAGGGTGTTTTAGTGGAAAACCATTATGGAAAATCGATTTTAATAAAGGAATCTGGCCCACTGCTGCCCCTCATCCACCTGAATTAGAAAGGAATCTGAATATTTCTGTGTATTCAGCCTCTTTGGCAACCCCACAAGCCTGCAGTATGTAGTTACTAGGCAACCACTAATGCAGGGGTGTTTATGCCATTAGGCATTAATTATAGCAAGCTTTATTTTTCTTAGAAAGTTTTAAAACTATATAAATAGGTTGTGAGATCAGACCCCTTTCTCCTTTGATTAAGAGTGTAGAGGTAGCTATAAAACCAAAGCTGAGATTTTCTTTTCACCGTGGGTATGTATTGTTCAGTTCAAAAGGAAATGTGGTATTTGAAGCATTAGTAAGGAACTAAAGATTATGCCTTTCAATTTTAATAAATATACAGATGACATTTATGATTGAGTCAGTGATGATTTACTTATGATACAAAAAGCAGGAGAAAAGCCATAAATGTATAGCTCTCCCATGTAAAATTGTGAAATAAACCAATACATCAACATTTCCCAGACAATCGTAGTCATTAGGCATATACCAAGTTAATGCACTTTTAAATATCTTTGGAATTTTTTTGGAATAAGTGCTACCTTACACTGCCCAACAGCCCACTTGATGACCATAGTTTTTTGTCCACCCAAGACATTTTCAATTGATT
Source organism: Myotis brandtii (assembly GCF_000412655.1). Taxonomy (NCBI): domain Eukaryota; kingdom Metazoa; phylum Chordata; class Mammalia; order Chiroptera; family Vespertilionidae; genus Myotis; species Myotis brandtii. The sequence goes on from NW_005363397.1 coordinate 505,544, forward strand.
CAAATCAGTTGGGTTCATTTAAAATCACCTGGAAATGTGATGTCATTATTTGAAAAGAAATAACATAAATACACATAGCAGAAGTTATTCAATTAATCAACAAATAAAAAGAAAGTTTAATCCATAATATTTATAAAAATGTCATGGCTAGACTTGAAGGATTAATTATATTTGTGATTTAAGAACTGAAAAGGAAAAAAATAATTGGTGTTGTTATTTTCATTCTAGGGAAGGTGAAGTCATTTAAAGAATAACAAAGATAACTCTGACAAATCAACATTAAGGTTTAATGGAATGGAATGTTTTATTCTGGCAATTAAGGAAACATTTAACCACTGAAGTAGTTTTATGCTAGCAATACAATATATTTTCCTTATGGACAAACAGAACTAGCCCATACTAACCATTACTGTCAGAATCAGCATCTCTTTGTCATTACATCATCACTTAATGCTCATAACTTTTCACTTTAGCATTCACATCTTCTTTGTTAAGAATCAATTCAGCCTGGCTGGTGCAGTGATTGAGGTCGACCTATGAACCAGAAGATCTCCGTTGGATTTCTGGTCAGGGCACATGCCGGGATTGTGGGCTCGATCCCCAGTAGGGGGTGTGCAGGAGGCAGCCAATCAATGATTCTCTCTCATCATTGATGTTTCTATCTCTGTCTCCCTCTCCCTTCCTCTCTGAAAGCAATAAAATGTATGTTTTTTTTAAAGAATCAATTCAGTTGAGATGTAATTACCACTACTTTTTCCTCCCTTCCATATTTGCAAAGAACATCACTTTATCAGCTTTCAGCCTTCACCTCCTGGCCATTGGCCATCCAAAAGGCATAATGCCATCTGGATCATAAGACACCTCTGCCTGACATTTTCTGCTTGGATAGCCCTGCATCTCTCCCCAATGTGTACTCATTGGAATGGTGGTGGGAACCCCATTCTCAGAATTTAAAATATGAGGTGGTGGCAGGAAAGGAGTTGAACTGAATCTACTCAAGACCCCCTGAGCTTGAGCAATGGGTAAAGGCACCTCGTTTACAAATATCACATTGTATGGTTCTATTTCCTATAAGAAATCATTTTTAGAGATATAGAAACAAACAAACAAAAAATGGAATCATAGATTCATATATGAGTGATAAAGCAACAACTCTTCTAAAAAAATATTTTCACGAACCTATAAATCAGAGCATAAAGTCTCACTTATAATGCGATCCAACTTATCGATCTTTTTCTTATGTGGTTAGTGTTTGGTGTCCTGTTTGTGATTTGCTCAGCACCTTGTTTTCCTAGACTCTGTTTTCTATTGGCTTTGTTGGATTCTCATCCTGCACATGTTTGGCTTAGAATTCAGCCTAAAATTTGAGAGGAAATTGTGTACAGAGTTTTTGGATTTTCTCTTAAATTTCTTCCTCTATGGCACTTAGTTCTTCAAATCCCAGGCACTTTGGTAACCCTGAAGTCCTGACCTCTATCTCCTTAGCTTAGTAAATTCATCTTTATTCCCCAACTGTCCCTACCCCATCCTAAGCCTTCTCTCCAGAATCATAGCTCCCCAAGTCCTGCCTGCATTCATGGCGTGCCAGTTTCTTCTAACAGTTGTTTTGTATATATTGTTTCACTTTTTTTGTTTGTTTCTTTCAGTAGAAGGGTTGGCCCAATATGTCTAGAACTACAGTTGAAAACCACATGTGTTTACTTTTAGGAAGAGTGTTTACAACTAATAAAACTTCCTAATGTTCCCTTGTCTAAATGGATTGTATCCAGGGGGCAGTATTGTTTGATTTTGCAGAGTAGGGTTGGGAGTAAACCTACCCAGACTCTCCAGTTGCCATTGGCAAACAAAATCAAGGCACTGATCAGCTAACTCATCTATAGTAAGACATGAAAAACCATATTGACTATAAAAGACGTCATTGCAGCAGTAGAATATTAATTTTGTGATGGACAAACTATAACCAGTCTTAAAAATGTAGCAATATTCCTCTTATTTCTAGGGAGTGGCATGCCTGCATAGTTTTTAGAAAATGAGAGAATAGTTAGAGATTGAAAAGCAGAGGAGAGGAGATACTGTGAGGGTGGCCTTGGGTTTCCCTCAGTGAAGAGGCTGATGATTAGATGATTGTCTTTCAAAGAAAAAAGGTATCTCGATTGTGAAGATTCTGGTACATTTTGGAAACCTTGGGCAGATTTTCTGGATTTAAAGGTCGATGAAGTTAGGTAGGTCCATAGAAACATTAACTCCAACCAAATTGGTAGTCAATAAATATGTAATAAATTTAATTCAATGGAACCGATGAATGGATAGTAGGAAAGATAGATGAATGAATGGATGAAGTAAATATTATTACTTACTTTTTTATGACATTGGCCTCTTTGGAATTGTAGTGAAACTTATTCTTTTTCAGAAAAAAACCCATAAATGCATAAAGCAAAACAAAGGATCATAAAGAAAATGGTTATATTCAAATCTAATTATCAAAATTCTGCATATAAAAATTTTCTCATGTAGTAATAGATGTATTTTTATTATCTCAATAACTAACATGATATAATGGTGGACTCAATAATTAATATAATTTTGAAGTTTATATGACTGTAAGTGGTATATTGAGATTTTAAAATATCCATGATTTCCATGTGACAAAGTTGCATGTACTGCCAGGTCTGTTGTGGTCTGTTACCTAAATTCATAATTGAAGTAAATTCTAACTGTTGAAGGTTAGTGAACCTGAAAATGTAATTTATTCATTTTTTATTGTCAAGGAGTTCCTATGGAATTCTATCCATGAACCCCATTGTTTAAGAACCTTACACTATAGATATTAGGGAGATGTCATGTTAATTAAAATATTAAATATTTAGTGACATATATGAATTATGTATATTACATGTAATATATATTTATGTAAAAGGTATATATATATATATATATTATCATTTTTAGGGTGGAGATGAAAATTTAGATGTGATAGGCAAAGTAGGGTATGCAGAGGAGAGAGATGACTCTCAAATGCTATCCCTCCTTCATCCCAAGCAAAACAACTCAAGTCCCATACTGTAGAGCAATGGCTAAGTACAGGGTTACATGATTAAGATCCTATTTCTAACTGTGTGATCTTGGGCAAGTGCTTCTCTCAGTTATCACTTAAGTGGTAATTATAATGGCTCTTGCCTTTATGGTTGTTGAGAAGATTTAATTAATAAATTCATTTAAAGCACTTACAACAGTGTCTGGCCACTGTGAAGTTTCAGCTCATTACTTAACACAGCCTGTAAGAAAAGGAATAGTCACCCTAAAAGACATGGAATTTCAGAAATAATTTATTGAATGTAAAACAATTCTACAACAGCACAACAGTCTTAACAAAGCTATTTGTATAAATTTTTCATTTTAAACCAAATATTTCAAGATTTTAGAGTAAGTAGTAAGAACTCTCCATAAATGCTTGCAAAAGTCATAATAGAGAAGTGTGCGATTGGTCTTAGAAACCAGTTTTGGTCAAATTGATTGTTGCGACATTTAGGGCATGCATGGTTTTTTCAAATGAAAACATAAATCTTAATTAATACACAGTATTTGTTCTAAAATATAATTAGGGTTTATGTAGAGCCAGGATCACAAACTCTGATCTAGCCCAGGCCATTAGATTCAAATCTAGCTAGCCTAATTCAAGCCAACAGGCTAAATCACGGAAGCAGACATGTTCTGTTGGACTCATATGATGTTTTTCTTTTAAAAAAAAAAGGAAGAAAGGAAGAAAAGAAATACTAAATCCAACATTTAAAAAACGAGGATTTTTAAAATTTCAACTTTCCAACCTCTCAAAAATTCTGAGGACAATATACCACTGAGCTCACACTGAGACCTTTAGAGACTGAGCCATGCCCTCTCCAGCTGGCTGGGATTTATATCTGACCTGCTATATTTTACTTGACTTTAGTGTTTCCAATTAGACATTACTTGCTTGTCTTCCATAAGTTTTTCATTTATAATCCCTAATGCAAAACATTGTAGTTTATGTGATTACTAAGACTTGTTACATCTTATTCATTTAAATAAGAAAAAATAGAAGAAAGTTGGACATAAAAACATGTTTAAGTGCTGGTGATGCCAGTATCTTGCCATTTACCATAAAAATGCATGCTAACAATTCCTAAATCCTCTGGAAAAGGTCGATATATGCTTCTGTGATGGACTGAATTGTGTCCCCCTCAAAATTCATGTGTGGAAATCCTAACACCCAATACCTCATAATGTGACTGTATTTGGAGAAAGAAACATCACAAAGGTAATTATGGTACAATGAGGTCTTTAAGGTGGGCCCTAATCCAATATGACTAGTGTCTTTATAAAAAGAGATTAGGACACAGAGGGAAAACCATCTGTGAGAGGAGAACATGGCCATATACAAGCAGAGTAGAGAGGCCTCAGGGGAAACCAACCGGCCAACACCTTGATTTTGGACTTCTAGCCTCCAAAACTGTGAGAAAACATTATTTTCTGTTGTTTGAGCCTCCCAGTCTGTGGTACTTTGTTATGGCAGTCTGAACAAACTCATGTAGCATCTGTTCTGAATGAACTCATTTCTCCTCTACTCTCCCACAGGAGACTTTTTATATCAACCATCTCGGTTAAGAAGTTATGGGTAGATTTGAGGCAGCATGGGGTGCCTTGGTGCTTCTAGTGCATGTGTTCTGACATACGGGCTTGTTATGTGCAAGTTTGTCACAAGTAATATGTCCTTCATGATGGGCATACTGAACTTGGCTCATTTCTATATCATCTCATTTTCTTGATTTTGAATATATTTTCATGAGTCAGAAAAACAGGATTTACAGCCAGCCCTCCATGAATTGCATAAGACTTGTCACATGTCTTATTTATGACTGCAGTGTACCCCACATACAGATATTTCCCATCAATGTGCCAGGGTTCAGAACCACCCACAGTGTACAACCCCACTTGTCTGGTGGTCTGTGTAAATAGCAACCCATCCATAATCCACAGAAGACTGTGAAGGCTGAATAATATAAGAAAACACAGGCTGTAGTTTAAAAGCGTAGGGATTAGGTATTAGAAGACCTCTCTGACCTGAAGCAAGTGAATGATCCTCAGTAAATATCTTTTCATTTCTCTCTGTAAAATGGAAATGATGGGTTGTTGCGAGGATTAAATACGATTTACATGCAGAAGTGCCTCAAATACTGAAAACAGCTACACAAGGAATATTAATGGCCTTGAGTTACCCTCCAGCCCTCAGATTCAAGGACTTTTTCAGCTGTATGCCTGAAAGAATCATCATTAAGAGATACCACCAGCCCTTGGGAAGGTCAGAGCATGGAGGAATGTCTGTCCTAAATACACACACATTCTGAGTTCTCCCTTAAGGAAATGCCTCTGGGGTTAAAGTATGGAAGGAGTTTCTCATTCTCTCATTACCACGTGGTTGTTTTGTAAAAATATATATGTCAAATTTCCCCTTTCAGAGTACACCAAGATACCATGGTGACAATCACTATAGAAATGCTGGATTTAGAAAGGAATGAGGTGATTTCAATTGTCTCCTGCTACCCATGTTCAACATCATAAGCCAAACCAATGTCAGCCAGATGACTGAAAGTGACCACCTGCCTCAAATACCTTGACCACTCTCTGCTCTAGAATATAAAATTCCCACTTCTTAAGATCACTCAAGAGGTTGTGCATAGAATTAAGTCCCAGCTCAATGTTACCTGGAACACAGGTAAACTGGAATAACATTAACAGAGTTGATTCTTTAAAAATGTGTAGTTATCCACTTGAATCTAAATCACAGGTTATTAAATCAAATGATTACATTATGTAGGATATCTGAGTAACTGGACAAATGTGTAAGACCATAGAGAATGGTAGGGTCTTGAGCCATCAGGAACACACAGTGTCTGCCCAACTAAAGTTGAAAATTCCTTGAATGGAGTCAAGAGACGAAATCCAGTGATATCAGAGCTTCTAATTTTTAAGAGAAGGGAGAAAAATGTTTACATGAAATTTCCCCATTTTAAAAACATATCTGCAAGTCAATTTTGACCATGGCTACCAGTATTCTGATTGACTGATGCCCTTATTCCACTCATCATCTTCCCCTGGCCTTAAAGTACAGAAAGAGGCAGCATACTTTGAATGTGGATTCCAAGTCGCCTCCCCAGGTAGCCCCATTGAGTAAGCCCCATTTTCGGCCTAAGCAGTGGCATCCTATATAATAAAGAGGTAATATGCAAATTAACCCTCATGCCCTCACAAGATGGCTGCCTATGACCAGCACGGGGGTTAGTGAGGGACAACCAAACGACTGAACAGTAGGCTGCGTGGGGCAACCAGGCTGGCAGGGGCATTAGTGAGGGATGAACAAGCAACTGAACAGCAGGTTGTGTGGGGCAACCAACAGGGGGGCAGTTAGGGGTGACCAGGCCAGCAGAGGGAGGCATTTGGGAGCAACCAGGCTGGCGGGGGGGGCAGTAAGAGGCAACTAGGCCAGCGAGGAAGGGGGGCGTTAGGAGCGACCAGGCTGGTGGGGGGGATGCAGTTGGGGGCGACCAGGCCAGCAGGGAGGGGCAGTAAGGGGTGACCAGGCTGGTGGGGGTGGGGGGCAATTAGGAGTGACCAGGCCGGCAGGGAGGGGGCAGTTAGGGGCGATCAGGCCAGCAGGGGGGGTAGTTAGGGGCAACAAAGCAGGCAGGCAGGTGAGCGATTAGGAGCCAGCGGTCCATGATTGTGAGAGGGATGTCCGTCTGCCAGTTTAGGCCCGATCCCAGGGACCCTGATTGGAGAGGGTGCAGGCAGGGCTGAGGGGACCCCCCTCCCATGCACGAATTTTGTGCACCGGGCCTCTAGCATTTTAATAAGCAGCCTAGCATATACAGCTGGAGATCGCCAAGGAACCACCTTTTGGGGCACACTGCTAAAGATAGAAGGCTACCAAAAAAGCTCATATTTATCTTTGTGTCCCCTGGGTTCAGCACATTACCAAGCACAAGGAAGCTTTAGGAGTGAATGAAATTTTCCATATCCTAGGGCTGTATCCTAACCCTAGAAGATGTTTGCTAAAAGTTGTATTAACTCATTTTCACCTAATTGTCTTTAAGTAGCTATAGCAAGGTCCCAAGACACAAGATACTGAACAAATACAGGAAAATAAATTTGAATTGGGGCAGGAGAAAAGAGCAAGGAAAATTCTGGAACAGGGCATTGTCTGGGGAGGACAGGCCTGGATGAGTGGCCTTTAGTATGTTACCTCACAACATTTAAAGGGCTTGAGGCACTGAGAAATATTTAAAGGCACCATAAGAAACATATCTGTTCTTCCACAATAGCAGTTTGACACAGTGAAAAATAATTAAGCCCTGAATCTGTAACAATTATCATTTATCTTCAGGTATTTTTATTTGTCAAAATTATGATGGTTAATAAAATAGATCTACAAATTAGGACAGATAGTAATAGAATTCTCAATCAAAATACAATAAATATTGATATTTGATCTAGAACTCCAGATTTTTCTATCTTAATTTCCCTTGAAACTTATTTATATATTCCTCTAATTATCTTTAGAGTGAATCACAAATTTTCCATTATTAAAAGCATCTATGCAGCAATATTTCTTGCTTCTCAGGAGAGGGATGGTGAATTTTTAATCAACGTTGATTTTGGAAGAGCATTGTGAAGAATTTTAAAAGGATTAGATTTTTCCAAATTATTTTGAGGGCTAGCAGGGTAAATAATAATAATAATAAAAGGGTATAATAAGAACAATATGCAGCCTGGCTGGTGTGGCTCAGTGGTTGAGCATTCACCCATGAACCAGGAAGTTACCATTCAATTCCTGGTCAGGGCACATGCAGGTTTGATTCCCAGTGGGGGGCATGCAGGTGGCAAACTATCTATGATTCTCTCTCATCATTGATGTTTCTATCTCTCTCCCCCCACCTCTCTCTGAAATAAAAACATATTTAAAACAAACAAAACAACCACAATATGCAGTTATACAGCATTTTCTTACTAATTAAAAGAATCCTTCTATTCCACCTTTTTTCTCCAGAAACTACCTGGAATCTCCATGCTCCCCTCTCTGATTCAAGGATCTGGCTGCCTCAACTCTTTCAGAGGCTGGGCCTCCTCTCTCATTTCCAATAGCTCGGTCCTATTGGAATCAATCCTACTTTGCCCTGTGACATTATTTGAAAAGAAACATATCTGTTTTTCCACAATAGCAGTTTGACACAGTGAAAAATAATTAGGCCCTGAATCTGTAACAATTACCATTTATCTTCAGGTATTTTTATTTGTCAAAATTATGATGGTTAATAAAATAGATCTACAAATTAGGACAGATAGTAATAGAATTCTCAATCAAAATACAATAAATATTGATATTTGATCTAGAACTCCAGATTTTTCTATCTTAATTTCCCTTGAAACTTATTTATATATTCCTCTAATTATCTTTAGAGAGAATCACAAATTTTCCATTATTAAAAGCATCTATGCAGCAATATTTCTTGCTTCTCAGGAGAGGGATGGTGAATTTTTAATCAACGTTGATTTTGGAAGAGCATTGTGAAGAATTTTAAAAGGATTAGATTTTTCCAAATTATTTTGAGGGCTAGCAGGGTAAATAATAATAATAATAAAAGGGTATAATAAGAACAATATGCAGCCTGGCTGGTGTGGCTCAGTGGTTGAGCATTCACCCATGAACCAGGAAGTTACCATTCAATTCCTGGTCAGGGCACATGCAGGTTTGATTCCCAGTGGGGGGCATGCAGGTGGCAAACTATCTATGATTCTCTCTCATCATTGATGTTTCTATCTCTCTCCCCCCACCTCTCTCTGAAATAAAAACATATTTAAAACAAACAAAACAACCACAATATGCAGTTATACAGCATTTTCTTACTAATTAAAAGAATCCTTCTATTCCACCTTTTTTCTCCAGAAACTACCTGGAATCTCCATGCTCCCCTCTCTGATTCAAGGATCTGGCTGCCTCAACTCTTTCAGAGGCTGGGCCTCCTCTCTCATTTCCAATAGCTCGGTCCTATTGGAATCAATCCTACTTTGCCCTGTGACATTATTTGATTATCCTAATTTAAGTATTGGAAATTTTTTCTATAAAGTTCCAGGTAGTAAATAGTTAGGCTGGTGGGCCACTCTGACACAGTGACTCAACTCTGCCGCATGCAATGTGAGAACTGCTATAGGTATCGGGCCAGACTTGTCTCCCAAGCCATATTTTGCTTACCCCTAGTCTAATAGAAAGTTATGTATGTCTTGCTTTATTTACAATTAAATCTTGTGTCCCCAGCTAGATTGTAAATTCCCTGTAGACAGAAAAGTCTATATCCTATTTTGCAACACCGGTAAGACTTTGGCCTACAATGGTTTGATCATTATGTGGGTTTGATGAATGCTTGTTTGTTGACTGTTGGCTAATTGTTTGATTTTGTATATAGGATGGTGGGGGGTGGGGGGTGTGTTTCTCAGAGAATGACAGAACCTTTAAATGGAAGAGACCTTGGCTGCCATCCATCCTCTAACTTTATAGGTGAAACTAAGGCCCAGATGGGCTTGTGATTTGGGCTCACAGGAGGTCACCTGTTATGCTTCAAACAGAAATGCAGTTCGAGTGCTCGCAACATGAACAGCCTTCTTTTAACATCCGAATGAAATAATGTGAGCTCTCATCCCACACCACTCTGGTATGTCCAGTGCCCTCCTTTTTATTTCTAAGGATTTCCTAGAGGTGTTTTCAGTCCCCTGATGTTAGTCCCTTCCCTGCTGCTCAAAATCCTTACCTTTGACCTCCTTGTCCTCAGATTTCCCAATCATGCCATGGTTTTCTTTTTTTTCTGCGCAGCAGAGGATCTATTCTTAGCTTTTTCCACCATAAAAAAATTCTCCACATTTTAAACCCAATGCGCCTTTTAATAAATATAAAACTCTGATTCCCTGCTGATTCAGAAACACATTCTCCCAAACCTGCTGAAAGTCACCGGCATTTGTGTATTTCCAACACCAAGGAGATGGCTAAAGTTTACTTCCAGGACTTTGAATCATAAAAACAATTGTTTTTTGCCCGGCCGGCCGGCGTAGTTCAGGGGTTGTGCAACCACCTATGAACCAGGAGGTCACGGTTCCATTCCTGGTACATTTGTGTATTTCCAGCACCAAGGAGATGGTTAAAGTTTACTTCCAGGACTTTGAATCCTAAAAACAATTGTTTCTCGCCCGGCCGGCATAGTTCAGGGGTTGTGCAACGACCTATGAACCAGGAGGTCACGGTTCCATTCCTGGTCAGGGCACATGCCCGGGTTTCGGACTCAATCCCCAGTGGTGGGGCGTGCAGGAGGCAGCCCATCCATGAGTCTCTCTCATCATTGATGTTTCTATCTCTCTTCCTCTCTGAAATCAATAAAAATATTTTTAAAAAAACAAAATACAATTGTTTTTCAAAACAAAAAAATTTCATTCTTATGCTAAATATGCTTTTTCTGACTACACACACTGCATTTACCTCCAGAGATTCTAATTTCCACCTCAAAACCCAGAAATCCATGCCTCCCTGGTGAGAATCACTGTTCCTGAGAGAACTGAATCTAGCACCAGCCCTGGCTTGAGAACCTGGGGCTGTTTACAGAGTAACAGGCTCAGATTTAGAGAACAGGTAGACATGTTAACATCCTGCCACTTTTGGAGTCATATGCAAAGCGGACGGTGGTTTCACATAGTTCACTAGAGGGAAGTAAGGCACCCTTGGCCCCCCTACTGACAACGATTTTATGCTTAAAAGTGACCTCAGACTATAAGCATAATCAAAGACTTGAGATATCCTGAAAATAGAAATGTGGGGCTCTCATTTAAAGAAACAGGACTAGCGTGCAGATCAGTGCAGTGATAACCAGTGTGAGACTCTTGACGGGATTAATGGAGGCGGGGGGTGGGGTGGGGGGCAGGGGAAAACAGAAAGATGGTGCAGAACAAAGGGTATTCTCTTAACTATGCCTGGCTAAGGATGATCATTAAATCCGCATAGGGAATGAAATGGAGTAAGTATTAGTACCCTACCACATATCCTTTGTGCTTGTCAAGTAACATGACATCTTTTGAATAGAAATCTCACTCTACAGTATAATTTTCAACTAATCCTTCTGGTGATTCATCAAGGAATTCCATTTAAACTGGGGAACAAAACTGGGTAATGATCTTTGACTTTTTACAGGGTTATATTATGTCTTCATATGCTGTTCTATGTTATGTTGGGTATTTAGCTTAAATTTTAAACCTTCACTGAATCATTATAACTTTTTATGGCCTTTTATATGATAGAATAAAAATGTGGCAGGGGCAATGCTGTGTGTTTGCTAAGGCCATTCGATTACACAAGAAGATGGCATTTCTCAGCTTTCCAGGGACTTCGTTTGGGGTCAAGTGACTAGTCTGGTAACCTGTCTATAAACGGAAAGGACACATATAACCTCCGGGCCAACGCACAGAGAATGGCTGTGACCTCTTTCCCTTGCTCTGGGATCTAGAAGTAGACAATCCCACATGGCAGAGCTACAGGCGTATCCTTGAGTCACTACCTGGATAACACAAGCCTCAGAGATCTTCTGGGTGTGAAAAACAATGCTGATTGCGTTACACCACTGAGATATGAGCAGTAATTACAACCACAGCATCACCTATCCCCTCCTGACAAATAAGGGAATTAAAAAAAAAAAAAGAAAATAAGTACTTTGATCTTTAAATTACTGGGGAAATTATAAAATTAAAAGTTTCAATTAGAAAAAAATTTAAAATAAATATAGTTTTGTGGAATTCTATGCCATTCATTACCTGGAGATAGTGAACTACATTAATGAGAAAAAATACCGCTTTAGATGGCATAAAAAGTATACAAACAGTACATTTTTAGCAGTTGGATGTAGATTTGCCTAATCTAAGATTTAATAACTTTTGGTTTAAAAAGTTACTGAATCTAGATACAATTTATTTATCAGTAAGACCCTGAAATTTACAGGAAATACATATAACTACTACATTATACAAAGTAGAATTGATTTTCATGTACATTTACCAGTATATTATGCAAATTAAATTATATAGCCTCCACCCTTAATTTATTCATGGCCCTTCTCCACTTTAAAGAAGACTAGTTCCCGCCCTAACCGGTTTGGCTCAGTGGATAGAACGTCGGCCTGCGGACTGAAGGGTCCCAGGTTTGATTCTGGTCAAGGGCATGTGCCTTGGTTGCAGGCACATCCCCAGTGGGGGGTGTGCAGGAGGCAGCTGATCAATGTTTCTCTCTCATTGATGTTTCTGGCTCCCTGTTGTCCTTCTCTCCTCTCTGTAAAAAATCAATAAAATATATTTTTTAAAAAAAGAAGAAGAAGACCAGTTTCCAATGCTCTAGGTCAGGTATTGTCAAACTATGACTTACGGCCTAAATCCAGCTTAAAAAACCCTTTCCTGGATCACGGCCACAGTGGCTAATTTATATACTATCTACAACTGCTTTTTTTCTGAAATAGCTGAATTGAGTAGTTGCAATGGAGACTGTCTGGTCTGCAAAGCCTAAAATCTTTACTTTCTAGGCCCATTTTAGAAAAAGTTTGCTGAGCACTACACTAGGGAAAGCAAGACCACGGGGGGGGGGGGGGGGGGGGGGGGTGATGGAAAAACAAACACAAAAAGTTTTGTCCTTTGAATCTTAAGGGATTCTCCATGGTGTTTTTAACTATATGCAATTTTTAGCTTAACACACTGACGTTAGACCTTATACTATGCTGCCACAGACTGAATGTGTCCTCCCCCCTCTCCCAAATTCATATGTTGAGACACTTATCCCAATGTGATGATGAAAGGAATTCTAGGGACAGAATAGGCAGGTTTGGGGAGTCTTAGGAATAAAGAGGGTCCATGGGGGAGGGATGCATAGGTGAGGGTTTGGAGCCGCCAGAAGACATACATTCACAGAGAATAGAAAGGGGTCACAGAATAAGGGGAGAGGAAGGCATCCATTCACAGAGGACAGAGAAATGTCGACAGATGCTGGAAAGAGGGAAATATATGTTCACAGGAGATAGAGAAATGACACAAGATAAGGGGAGAGAAAGAGGCGGGGACACTATGTGGGTTTTGGACTCTGAAGCTGATATTCTGCAAAAGGGTGACCAATGAGAAAAGCACAGGGTCATAAAATGGGGAAGGGGTCCAATGAGAAGGGAACATGAAGAGACAAAGAACCACAGCCTTTATAAACCTTAGAAAAAGGGGCTGGTTGGTGACCCCCTTGGGAACTCCTTCCTACGTGGGAGTCTATTTGCTTCCAATAAATTTCCACCCTTTTACCAACAAGTCCTTTTAGCCCGCGAATTTTATTCTTCAAACTTTGTGAGGCAAGAACTCGCAAGGGGGAGATCCGCTCCCTGCACCCACCTTTCAATGGTATTTGGAATTGGGGCCTTTGGGAAGTAATTAGGTCAGATGGGGGGTGGTGGCACCTCATGAATGGTATTAGTGCTCTTATAAGAAGGAGCCAGAGAGCTAGCTCACTCTCTTTCTGCCAGGTGAGAACACGGAGAGAAGACAGCCATCTATAAGTCAGAAAGAAGGCACTGACCAAGCACCTGACCATGCTGGTTCCCTGATCTCAAGCATCCGGCCTCCAGGACTGTGAGAAATACATTTCTGTTGTTTATAAGTCACCCAGTCTTTGGTACTTTGTTCTAGCAGCCTGAACTGACTAAGACACATGCATTGGATGTAGAAATCACAACTTGTTTGGTTATCTCAAATTAAGAATGAGAGGAGTAAAAAAGTAGTTTAAATGTACACTATGTGGGGTTCATCTTCAGTATATTGTACTTTTAATTCTTTTTCCAAATTATCTGGTACATTATTGTTAGAATAATCTATTTATTGATAAGATTTCCAATAAATAACTCTTCTATATTCTCTCTTTCTTTTAATAATATTCAATGGCTTCCTAACGCCCACAGTATCAAATTGATTCTTCTGCACTCCATAACCTAGCCCTCCTCTTCAAGACAATCTTATTTTCTATTACTCCATACATTCTTTTTGTGTCATTCAGATAATTTTTTTTTACTCCTTCTCTCATATACTATATCAGGGAGGATAGCATTTGCTTATAAGTGATATTGACTACATGACTTAAGCAAATAAGGGTTATTTTTTCCTCCCTTACAGTAAGGAATTGGGAGGTGAATGTCTACTGATGTTGACTTAACAATTTAAATCTTTTTTTTTAAAAAAATATCTTATTGATTTTTTACAGATAGGAAGGGAGAGGGATAGAGAGTTAGAAACATTGATGAGAGAGAAACATCGATTAGCTGCCTCCTGCACACCCACTACTGGGGATGTGCCCGCAACCAAGGTACATGCCCTTGACCGGAATCAAACCTGGGACCCTTCAGTTCACAGGCTGACGCTCTATCCACTGAGCCAAACCGGCCAAGGCTTGTGTTTCTTGAATTCTCTAGGTTTTCCCCTCATGGTCATTCTCTAGGCTTTTCCCTCCTGGTTACAAGATGGCTACTGCAGAACCAGCCATCATATTCATATTCAAGGCAGAAAGGAAAGAAAAAGGGGAAAGGTTAATATAAACCATAGCTGTTCCTCTTAAAAAGAAAGCAAGAACTTTGGCAGAAACTCTAAGCAGAATTTTATTCATATACTTGTCATCCAGAACGAAGTCTCCGGATGGCCATCCCTGGCTGCAAACACTGGGACAGTATTTAGCTTTTCTGGATCCTAAGCAGAAGCAGACAAGGACAAATGGGCCAGAAAAGTGTGTTGGGGAAGCATCCAACAGCTGCCGTACACACAGTCAGCTCATTTCTGCCTCCATGTTCTTTTGCTGTGCAAATGCTCCCTCCATCTCCGCTTCTTCCAAACCCTGCTCTGTTTTTTCCAATGTTCAGCTCTCCATTTCATCTCCTTCATTAGACATACTCTGAAACTTCCAACCACCAAGATCTTTCCCTTCACGGAACACGTTTTTCACACACAAAACACATAAAAATCTCAGTTTTCAAAAAACCAAATTATGCTCTACTGATGTCACATTCGTCCCTTGTCTTCCTAATAGGATACTCAAGTCCAAAACTGTCTTCAGTATCTTCTCTTCTGTATCTTCTGCAAGAGACAGTCTCTTTTAGGTAAGAGTAGATAATCTACAAAAGGCTCACTCTTTTTATTTAACTATTTAGTGGTTATGTTTCAAAGAACCTCATAGAATTTATTAATGATTGTTTTTTAAAACCATTACATGAATTGTGACTTTACAATAATGAGACTGAGCTCTTAAGTCAAACAAAAGCATAATTTTAAAATGACATATTTTGCATATTGATACTTTTAGCATTATTAATAAGATAAACATACTAACTTTAAATGCAATGTATTTTTACATAATAAAAATTATTGTGGGGTTATTTGGCAGTAGATTACTTTGCTTATGGAGCTGTGCATAAGAAGTCTAATTCACCTATATTACATAGGAGGCCACCTTACTGATACTTTCTAAAAAGATAGATTAGCCAGAAATTTAAGCAGGGGTTCTTAAGTAACTCAAGAGGTTAGAACATGTTTTAAAAAACCTTTTCAGTTTCCCTAAGCAGCTTTTAAAAATCTCTAGTCTTTTTTTTAGCACCTAATTCCTCACAAGTTAACCCTTATTTTTCTGAACTATTTTTAGATTTGCCATTTTATGTGAAATACTAGTACATCCCTTTTCCTCACAATGGAATAATTCTCCAAACAAACTACCAAATTATCTGGAAATTGTTTTAATTCTTGGCTGGAGATTTAAATGACTGCTTATAAATTTATGATAACTCACATGATTGCAAATGTGGGGACACTTTTGAAAAAAAGAAAAAAAGTAAAGTGGGTATTAATGAAAGGAATCCCTAGCTGATTTAAAGTGAATCTAAGTACAGGCATAGTTCATTTTGTTGTGCCTCACTTTATTGCACTTCACATATGTTGCGTTTTATACAAATTGAAGGCAAGACCCTCTACCAACAACAAGATTATGACTGGCTTTATTGTGGAGGTCTGGATCTGAACCGCAATTTAGCCGAGGTTTACCAGTCATGGGTGCCAACTTCACCTTAGAACAAGCTGCCCCCCCAACACAAACATGCTCTAAAGAGGACACTGAGAATCTGAAGTAGGGAAAGCTATCTATAATAATAAAAGCGTAATATGCTAATTAGACCAGGCAGCCGAACAACCTTCCGGACCCCCTTCCGGACGAAGCCAGGGCTGCGAGGGCCGAGCCTCTTGCATGAATTTCGTGCACTGGGCCTCTAGTAGGGCAATAAAGGTACAGATGATTTGACATTAAAGAACCAGTCAGGTCCCAGAAGAGATGAGAGAAGGTGGTCTTCACAGAGCCCCACTCTTGGCCTGCTTCTCAGGGCGTAGGCCTTTACATTGAGAAGTAAACGATGCACCTTTTGCTGCTATGCCACATCAACCACACCTCTTTGCATACTGATTAACTGTCTCTCTCAGCAAGAGGATGAGCCAGCCAGCCTTCTCAGCACACAAGAAACCAGTTTTGCAGCTCATGAATTAACCCTTTTATTTCCAGGTAAACTATTCTTCAGGATCATGAAAACCAGGAAATAACACGTTTTAAATGACAGGATGGCAAAAATAAATAGTGATTACCTTCTGGCCACACTCATGCTGGAACCTCTAAGATCATTACCTAGAAGTTTAGAATGGCTGCTAAAACCCCAAAGGTGGCCAAGGATATAAGAATGAACAAATTGAGAGCATTTGTATGCATGCAGTTGGCAACAGTCTGAATCCATTTGAGAAGTGCAAGGGATCAAAATAGACATGGATCCACAGAGGATGATGCATGCTTGATGTTTGGGGGAACTGAGTTGTCTAATTTCCCATGTAGGATTTTTTAGAGTAATGCTTGTATAACCAAAGTGTATCTACAAATCACCTGGGGAGCTTATAAAAATACTAGATGCCTGGTGCACAGATTCTTGTACTGGTGGGGTCCCCTGGCCTGGCCTGCACCCTCTCACAATCCAGGACCCCTCAGGGGATGTCAGAGAGCTGGTTTCAGCTGATCCCCGCAGGTCAGGCTGAGGGACTCCACCGGTGCAAGATCGGGGCCAAGGAGGGACTGCGGGAGGGCTTCAGGGCATGTCTGGGCCCATCTTGCCCAGTCCCAATTGGCCAGACCCCAGCAGCAAGCTAACCTACCGGTCAGAGCATCTGTCCCCGGGTGGTCAGTGCGTGTCAAAGCGATGGGTCAAATGGTCAAATGAACCGTTGGATACTTAGCATATTAGGCTTTTATTATATAGAATAGATATTGATTGATTCAATACATCTTGATGGGTCTTGCAACTCTGCATTTAACAATCTCCCAGTTGTGGCTTCCATTGGTCTATGGACCACACTGGGAAGTAATGGATATTAGAGGACTCTTAGCATTAACTCATCAATTTCAATCCATGTTCCAAAGCAATGATGTAACCTTTATTCTCCTTAAGTATGTGGGGAATCTGTACATTTACAGCCTCTCCTACTCTAAACCCCTACCTTAGCTAGACAAGATTAGTGGTAGCCTTTTCAACTGTAGTCTATCACTAAATGTAGGTTGATAGCTGGTGGACTGCAGGTCCAACTGTATTTTTTTTTCAAACATCGTAGGGTTTGTTTTATTAAAACCTTATATAAACTCAAACTTATGTAATAGAATAAGTAGAGAGAGGGGGAGGATACTTTTCAGTACATAAAATAATTCACCTAAGCACATGAGTTTTCTGACTTCTTTGATATATGTAAAACCTATTTTAGGCAAAAATACAAGAATAAATTTACATTCAAGAATGCATTTGTGGTATTAAGCAAGTAATTTACCCACTTCTGCCATTGG
Source organism: Myotis brandtii (assembly GCF_000412655.1). Taxonomy (NCBI): domain Eukaryota; kingdom Metazoa; phylum Chordata; class Mammalia; order Chiroptera; family Vespertilionidae; genus Myotis; species Myotis brandtii. Next base: position 523,527 of record NW_005363397.1, read on the forward strand.
ATCAATGCCCAAATAGGGAGCAGTAATGATACCTTACTTTTGTATATTTAGTTACAGGGCACTTTCATTTGCATTATCTCTTTAATCCTTATAATAACACTGTGATGTAGTTATTATTATTTTATAGTTCTCTTTTCAATATCCTATACTTTTCTCAGTACAGGTCTTTTACATCCTTGGTTAAGTTTATTCCTAGGTATCTTTTATTGTTGTTGCAATGGTAAATGGAATATATATATATATATTTTAGTTTCTCTTTCAGAGAGATCATTATTGGTATATAAAAATGCCATCAATTACTGAAGGTTAATTTTGTATCCTTCTACTTTGCCAAATTCATTTAATAAAGCTAAAAGTTTTTTGGTGGAATCTTTAGGGTTTTCTATGTATAATATCATGTCATCTGTGAATAATGACAATTTTACTTACTTCTCTCCAATTTAGATGCCTTGTATTTTTTTCTTTGCTGATCGCTCTGACTAGAACTTCTAGTGCTATGCTGAATAGGACTGGTGAGAGCATACATTCCTGCCTTGTTCCTGTTGTTCCAATTTAGATGCCTTTTATTTTTTTCTTCTTTTTTGATTGCTCTGACTAGAACTTCTAGTGCTATGCTGAATAAGACTGGTGAGAGCATACATTCCTGCCTTGTTCCTGTTGTTAAGAGCAACAATTTTCTTTTTGGCCCATTGACTGTGATGTTGGCTATGGGTTTGTCATATATGGCCTTTATTATGTTGAAATATGATCTCTCTATTCCCACTTTGCTGAGAGTTTTTATCAAAATGGGTGCTGGATCCCTGGCTGGTTTGGCTCAGTTAGTTGAGTATAGTCCTGTGCACCAAAAGGTCACCAGTTTAATTCCCAGTCAGGGCACATACCCAGGTTGCGTTTGATCCCTGGTTCGGGTGTGTACAGGAGGGAACCGACTGATGTTTCTCTCTGACATCAATGTTTCTCTCTCCTCTCCCTCTTCTTCTCTCTCTAAAAATCAATATTTTAAAAAATGGGTGCCATATTTTGTCAAGTGTTTTTTCTGCATTTATTGATCTGATCATGTGATTTTTTATCCTTCATTATGTTTCTGTGATGCATCACATTTATTTATTTGTGAATATTGTACCAGCCTTGCATCCCCGGAATAAATCCCACTTGGGCATGATGTATGATCTTTTTAATGTATTGGTGGATTTGATTTGTTAAAATTTGTTGAGATTTTAGCATGTATGTTCATCAGAGATATTGGACTGTAGTTCTCTTTCTTTGTAGTGTTTTATCTGTTTTTGGAATTAGGATAATGCTGGCCTCGTTAAAAAAAAGCTTCTTTCCTGTTGAATTTTTTGGGAAAGTCTGAGAAGGATAGATGTTAGTTCTTCTTTGAATGTTTGGTAAAACTTGTCTGTGAAGCCATTTGGTCCAGGATTTTTGTTTACTGGGAGTTTTTTTTTTTTTTATTATGCTTCAATTTCATTAGTTGTTATTGGTTTATTTAGGTTTTCTGAGTCTTCTTGATTTAGTTTTGAAAGATTGTATGTTTCTAGGAATTTGTCCATTTCACCCAGATTGTCAAATTTGTTGGCACATAGTTTTCCACAGTATTTCTTACATTCCTTTGTATTTCTATGATGTTAGTTGTTACTTCATCTCTTTCATTTCTGATTTTATTTATCTGCATCCTCTGACTTTGTTTCTTGATGAATCTGGCTAAAAGTTCATCAACCTTATTTATCTTTTCAAAGAACCAGCTCCTGATTTCATTGATCTTTTGTATTTTATTTTTAGTCTCTATGCTATTTATTTTCACTCTGACCTTTATCTCCTTCCTTCTACTTAATCTGGGCGTTTCTTGTTGTTCTCTTTCCAGTTCTTTTAATTGTAGGGTTAGATAGATTATTTGAGATTTTTCTTGCTTTGTGAGGGAGGCCTGTAATGCTATTAAGTTCTCTCTCATGATCACTTTCACTGAGTCCATATATTTTCTGTTTTTGTGTGTTCATTTTCAAAGAATTTTAAAATTTTCCCCATGATTTCATTGGTGCCCCACTCATCTATACTAATAAAAGGATAATACGCTAATTGGACCAGACATCTTTCGGACGTCCTTCCAGACAAAGCCATGGTGGCAGGGGCCGAGGCAGAGGTGGTTAGGGGTGATCAGGCTGGCAGGGGGGAGCAGTTAGGGGGTGATCAGGCTGGCAGGGGAGGGCAGTTAGGAGTGATCAGGTCAGCAGGAGAGGGCAGTTAGGGGTGATCAGGCCAGCAGGGAGCAGTTAGGGGCATCAGGCCGTCAGGCAGAGGTGGTTAGGGGCGATCAGGCAGGCAGGCAGGTGAGCGGTTAGGAGCCAGTGGTCCCGGATTGCGAGAGGGATGTTCAACTGCTGGTTTATTTAGGCCTGCAGGATCGGGCCTAACCCAGCAGTTGGACATCCCCCAAGGGGTCCTGGATTGGAAAGGGTGCAGGCCAGGCTGAGGGACCTCCCCTCC
>NW_005363397.1:528403-564519 GCF_000412655.1 Myotis brandtii
CTTTGAATTTATATTAGTTCACACAAACACTCCACCCATGCTTTTGTTCCAGCCCTCCGGTCCAGTTTAAGAACCCATTGTGGCCCTGGAGTCAAAAAGTTTGCCCACCCCTGCTCTAGTCGCTTAATAACATGCTATTTAGCCTCCATGTGTTTAAATTTTTAGAGTATTTTTATTGTAGTTTATTTGTTATTTCATGCCATTGTGACACAAGAAGATGCTTGATTTCAATCTTCTTGAACTTGTAAAGACTTATTTTGTTTCCTAACATGTGGTCTATCTTTGAGGATGTCCCATGTGCACTTGAGAGGAATGTATATTCTGCAGCTTTGGGATGAAATGTTCTGTAAATATTAATTAACTCCATCTTCTCTAGTGTGTCATTTAAGGTCGTTGTTTCCTTGTTGATATATATATTTTTTAATATATCCAGTGATGTCAGTGGGGTGTTAAAATCCTCTACTCTGACTGTATTGCTGTTGATTTTTCCCTTAAAGTCCTCCAAGAGTTTTTAAAATATATTTCGGTGCTCTTATAATGGGTGCATATATGTTTACCAGGTTATATTATCTTGTTGATTTGATCCATTTAGTATTATGAAGTGACCTTATGTGTCTCTTGTTATGGCCTTTGTTTTAAAGTCTATTTCATCAGATATAATTATTGCTATCCCCACTTTTTAAAATTTCCATTTGCATGGAATATTTTTTCCATCCCTTCACTTTCATCCTTTGTGAGTCTTTTGTTTTGAGGTGGGTCTCTTGTAGACAGCATATATATATAGATCCTGTCTTTTGATTGGAGCATTTAATCCATTTAGATTTAAATTTATTATTGATAGGTACTTATTTATTGCCATTTTTATTCTTTATGCCTTTGTTCCTCTCCCTTCTTCTCCTTCTCCTTCTCCTTCTCCTTCTCCTTCTCCTTCTCCTTCTCCTTCTCCTTCTCCTTCTCCTTCTCCTTCTCCTTCTCCTTCTCCTTCTCCTTCTCCTTCTCCTTCTCCTTCTCCTTCTCCTTCTTCTTCTTCTTCTTCTTCTTCTTCTTTTCTTCTTCCCATCCCTTTAACATTTATTGCAATGCTGGTTTGGTGGCATTTTGGTCTGGGAAGCTTATTATTTCACCTTCAATTTTGAATGATAGCCTTGCTGGATAGAATACTTCTGTTTTCAGATCCATGCTTTCCATGACTTTGAATATTTCATGCCATTCCTTTCTGGCCTGTAGTGTATCTGTTGAGAAATCAGCTGGGAGCTCCCTTGTAGGTTACTGTCTCTCTCTTGCTGCCTTTAAGATTCTCTCTTTGTCTCTAATGTTTTCCATTTTAATATTATGTGTCTTGGTTTGGGTCTGTTTGTGTTCATCTTGATTTGGTCTCTCTTTTCTTCCTGAACTTGTTTGACTTTTTTCCTTCCCCAGGTTAGATAATTTTTCTGTCATTATTTCCTCAAACTGGTCCTCCATCTCTTGCTCACTTTCTTAACCCTATGATACAGATGTTGTTCCATTTCATGTTGTTCCAAAGGCCCTTACACTATTCTCATGGTTTTGAAGTATTTTTTTTTCTTTTTGATGCTCTAGTAATGAGTGATTTTTTTTCTGTCTTCTCTTCTAATTTGCTGATTAGATCCTCTACTTCTTGTAATCTACTCTTAATTTTTTCCAGGGTATTCTTTTTTTAAACTATATATATTTTTTATTTCAGAGAGGAAGGAAGAAGGAAAGAGATACAAACATCAATGATGAGAGAAAATCATCTATCGGCTCCTCCTGCACACCCCCCATAGGGAATTGAACCATGACTTCCTATTTCATAGGTCAATGCTCAACCACTGAGTCACACCAGCCAGGCTCTTCCAGGGTATCCTTTATTTCAGCTATGTCATTAAGAATGTTCGAGGCAGTGGAAATAAATTCAGTGTCCCGAGGCAAGAAACTGCTTAGGCTGCTTGAGTATCAAGGTTGGCAGTGGTTCTCAACCTTCCTAATGCTGCGACCCTTTAATACAGTTCCTCATGTTGTGGGGACCCCTAACCATAAAATTATTTCCGTTGCTACTTTATAACTGTAATTTTGCTACTGTTATGAATCATAATGTAAATATCTGATATGCTATATGTGTTTTCCAACAGTCGCGACCCACAGGTTGAGAACCGCTGGACTAGTTGTTATTCATGGTTTCTATGTTCTTTTTCATGTTGTTGAGAAGTCTAAAAACGATTACTTTATATTCTGGTTCTGATAAATTGCTTGCCTGAATTTCACTTAGCACTTTTTCTGGAGAATCCTCCTGTTCTTTCATTTGGGTCCTGTTTCTTTGTTTCCTATGTTTGCTTTTTCTTTGTTCTTGTTTCTCTATGTTGGATAAGACTGCTATGCTTCCCAGATTTGGTGGCTTATTTATCTGTTTATCATTACTTTATATTCTTGTTCTGATAAATTCCTTGCCTGAATTTCACTTAGCACTTTTTCTAGAGAATCCTCCTGTTCTTTCATTTGGGTCCTATTTCTTTGTTTCCCTATGTTTGCTTTTTCTTTGTTCTTGTTTCTCTGTGTTGGATAAGACTGTTATGCTTCCCAGATTTGGTGGCTTATTTATCTGTTTATTTGTTGTTTCTCTTTCCCATATTAGATTGCAAATCTCATCAGGTTACATTCTGCTAGTCTTTTCCACTGTAGAATTCCCAGCACTTAAAAAGTGTTCTTCATATATAGTATGCACTCATTAAAGAACTGTTGAATACTGAATAGGTTTGTATTCATCTAGAATCTTGGTTTTGTCCTTTGTAGACTCAACACGCTTGTCATTGGTTGTCAAAGTCTAACTCTTTATGTGGGCTGTAACATTCATACTGGCAGGGATAGTGCCTATTTTCTTCTCTATTAATTCCCTGGGCCCAGCATATAGTAGATGCTTAATAACTATATATTTTATTAATAGATCAATGAATTATAAGAGAATTAATATAGAACCCCAGCTCTATGGCTTCAATCTCATGAGCTCCATTTCTCCAACAGCACACTCACTACCAGCTTCAGCAAATTCCAGGAATGAACAGCCCTGATTATTGTAAGTCAGCTCTTTCTGTGACAGTAGTAAGACTAGAGCAGATGAAAAGGCTAATAAGCAATAATCATGCAACCTACAGGTAACAAGAAAAAGATCAAAGAATAAATTTTTATACATCAGTGAAAGGGAAGCTGTTTGAAATATTTGGTTAAAATAGGTAAAATGCAGGACATTGCAATTCAAGAAATGTTGGTGGCCAATGAAGAGATAGAGGTATGGGAGTCAACTGTAAGGGTTCAGAGTGAACTCTGAAAGCCCAATGAACACCATGGATCAGGTCCTATCTCCTGAGTTCATATTTACTATCAGTAGTAGGTCTTGTATCTAGGAATTCACTTACGACCTAAAAATAGATTCCACATTCAAAGTGGGTTATCCGTTGACATCATCTTCAAACTAAAACCTGCTTCATGCTCAGTATACTATTGTGTTCTTGGCTCTCAAAATAGGGGCCCCGATTTTTGCAGGGTAGTCATTGTTTATGTCCTCAAATACTAGTACACCTTGCAAAATCCTTTATCTGTTATGCCACACATAGAACACAATATTATTTGAATGGCACACTTGGATAAATAGACATGGCTGCCAGGCTGTTGTTGAGTGTTGACCTATAACCTAGGACAGTGATGGCGAACCTATGACACGCGTGTCAGAGGTGACATGCGAACTCATTTTTTTGGTTGATTTTTCTTTGTTAAATGGCATTTAAATATATAAAATAAATATCAAAAATATAAATCTTTGTTTTACTATGGTTGCAAAAATCAAAAAATTTCTATATGTGACACGGCACCAGAGTTAAGTTAGGGTTTTTCAAAATGCTGACACGCAGAACTCAAAAGGTTCGCCATCACTGCTATAGGCTAACAGGAATGTGCATTAAGGATACAGAGTCAGGCTGCTAACACCGCCCCCCCGCCCCCCCGCACATGTCTTATTAGGAGGCAGCTGATCAATAATTCTCTCTATCATTGATGTTTCTATCTCTCTATCTCTCTCCCTTCCTCTCTGATATCAATAAAATATATATTTTAAGTAAAATAGACATGGCTACTCCACCTGCCAGAGGGCCCAGAGGAGCATTATGTCAGGCACACCTGGGACTCCTTTAAGAGGTAGCAATCAGCCTGCAGCTCACTGGCTAACAGTTCTTCACTGGCAGATGTGTTATCAATTTCTAAAAATCATGAGGGATTATTTCATGCTAGGTTCTTTATTCATCCAAAAAATATTTATGTTCCAGGCACTTCTCAAATTAAGGGAGGAAAGAATGAGTCAAGCAAAGACTGTTCTCTCATTAATGTCACACTCTAGTAAGGTGAGACACAACACAGAAAAATAAACCTTTGTCAGGTGGTGGCCAAGTCTTATGGAAGTAAATCCAGCAGAGTAAATGGACTAGAACTTAATGGGTGTGGGGGCAGAGATGTGAAACATTTTATGTAGAGAGTGCAAGAACATCTATTAGTTCTCTATTGCTGCTATAACAAGAAACCACAAATGGTGCAAATAACACAAATTAATTGTCTTTCAGTTTTGGAGGTCAGTAGTCTTAAATGGCTCCGCAGGGCTGTGTTCTTTCTAGATGCTCTAAGGGAGAATCCTTTTCCTGGTATTTTTCAGCTTCTAGAGCAGTGGTTCTCAACCTTGGCTGCACATTAGAATCACCTGGGAATCTTTTTAAAATCCTGATTTCTGGGCCCCATCCTCCGGAAAAAATTCTGTTTTGTTACTAATGTTGTGGCCCCACCCCATAACAAAGAAACAGAATTTCCGGAGGATGAGGCCCAGAATTCAGGATTTTAAAAAGATTCCCAGGTGATTCTAATGTGCAGCCAAGGTTGAGAACCACTGTTTTAGAGGATGCCTGCATTCTTTGACTCATGGTCCAATCCTCCATATTCAAAGCCAGCAGTGTAACATCCAGTTTCCCTCCTTTCTCTTTAACTGTTTCTACTTGTAAAGCCCCAGTGATTACATTGGGTCCAGCTAGATAGTCCAGGATAATGTCCCCAACACGACATTCTTAATTGAATCACAGCTGCAAAGTCTATTTCCCATGTGAGCTAATATACTCACAGGTTTCAAGGAGCAGGACATCACCATCTTTGGGGGTGGTGGTAGGAGCATTATTCTACCTTTCACAGTAGGATTCTCTGATAAATGACATTTGAGCAATGAGCCTTGAAAGAGGTGCAGTAAAACCAGGTAGACATCAGGAGATGAGGATCCCAGGCACTGGGAGCAGCAAATACAAAGGCCCTGTAGGAGAGTGGACGCTTAAGGATTAGTAAGGAGCTGAGGGGAGAGAGAGAGTGAAGTGAGAGAGGGAATTAGCATGAGAGAGCAGATCAGAGGGGTAGCAGCAGAATAAGTCAGGGGTGCATGGCCCAGTGGACAGTGTCATGACCACATCGATAACCTCATTCAATCTTCACTACAAGCAGATAAAGCAGCAGCTATTACTTGTTTTCTTTTTCTCCTCTCCTCTCCTCTTTTCTCTCTCTCTTCCTGATATTTAATTGAAAACATTTTTTAAAAAGCACAGTTTAGAAACCAAGGCTTAGAAGACAGCTTCCAAGTGTTTTTTCCCTGGACTATCTGATTCCAGCGCGTTCACCCAGGACAATCCTGGTTTATAGGAGCGAGAAGATGCACCAATGTGGAGAAAATATCCATGTCTTCTGAGTCACGACTTCAACTCTGACTCAGGAGCCATATCAGAGGGACAGAAAGCTCAGGAGAAGGCCCAAATAGCTGGCCTCCTACCAATTCCCCAGGTGACAACAAAATTAAGGGCTGAGGTTGCTGGTATGTAATTAAAATTAAGCCAGGTAACCTTTTTGTCTTCAGGTTTGCTATCTGTAAAATGATAATACAGAGCTGCAAATGTACTTGCTACTACAATATAAAAGAGAGACTCAGACTAATATGAACTTCCAAAATAGAAAAATGGGACTTTGTGCTATCAAGATTATCCAAGCTTTCCCTCTAATAGTAAGTTATTCTAGTGCATGAATCTCCTCTCCTCTCCTCTCCTCTCCTCTCCTCTCCTTTCTTCTCCTCTCTCCTCTTTTCTATCTTCCTGATATTTAATTGAAAACATTTTTTAAAAAGCACTGATTACCAGAAGTGCCTTTATTTTGCATTGCATATATCTCTTCCTCTCACTCCCAAGTTTTGCCATACTCTCTGGTAAAAGATGAGGAATCTTGGGGTGATTTTGTAGGTTGTGTGCCCGAGGAACTCTTGGAAAGAATAAAAGGGTTCTGGGAGATTTTCAGGCACAGAGAAGTGTTCCTTCCTCCTGCCCTGAGTTCCATGCCCAGTGACCCAGTGCATTTCAAGGGGAGAGTCAGGCCCAGAGTGGTTAGCATTGTTGCTAGAACAATCCAGCCATGTGGGTGATTGATAAAATTACATGTTTATAAGAAAACTGGGCCATTTAAAAGCAGAGCTATGTGTTCCCTTTCAAACACCTCCTTGGTTATTTAGAATACATTATTAAACATGTCATTTGATTCTCTAATTTCCCCTATTCATAGCTTCCACTCATGGCTTTGAAATTCCTTTATGGCATCTACTTACAGCAGTCCAATTGCAAAATTTAAATGATATACATTAAGACAAAATGGACCTGTATGGCTGTTAGTGCTTTTGTTATCCTGTCAGGAAGGGATCCTGGAGGGACCTGCATTATTCATGTAGCCCTGAACTTGCAGAAACAACACATGGCCCAGAGTGTTAGGAATCATAAAGCATCTCCCTTAATGTGATCCATAGCACAGCTCTCTGCTCCGCCCCATGATGCTTCCCACGGGCTCCTGCCTCTGAGCCTCCCCGCTGTTCCATTACCTCTGGTAGCTTTGGAGAAGGAGGTCCAAGTCACTACATGAGTTCCACCTCCCACATCTTTCTTCCCCAACCTCATTCTGCCCCAGGTGAGTGTTTTCTGAACCACAAAGCTGCCAACAAAGAGCAACAGACCTGAACAACCAGGACAAGTTCAGGTGAGGTCTGAGAAGTGTCCCAACGTGAAAATGTTGCCTCATAGCCTTGTGGTGAATGTGTACAATGGAGCAGGAAAGCACCACAGTGTGGGACCCAGAGAAAAATGGCCTTTTGTGCAAGTGGGAATGCAGGGTAGGGCCAGAGTAGGTTTACTGTTGTCCATGGAAAATAATGCAGTCATGAATAAATAATAATACAAGAATAAATTGTGTTTTGTGTACTCACAACTATAAACCTACTTTTCCCCCACTCTGTATATTCAGGTGTAGTCTTTCCACATTTAAAGATATTCAATGATGGGGTTATTATAAATACAGTGCCTCGATTTTTAGACACTGAGGATCCCTGAAGTGAGCAAGCATGCTCCTGTGACTTCAAGGACTTATCGGACCCATGACAAGCCTCATCTAGCCACCTGGCTTCAGCATTCAGTGGAGCCAGCTCTACTGGGAGAGAGAAAGACCTGGGAATATATTTGAGCTTAGTTTTTTCCACTTAATAATTCTATGAACTTGGGCAGCTTACATAGCTCTTTGAACCTCCATGTCTACATAAGAAAAGTGGGCATAATGTTTCTCTCACTGGATTGTTGTGAGGCACAAATAGATCATGCATGGGGTTACTTCATAGGCTATGAAATGCTACAAAAATGTAATTTATAAATATCATTCATGGGAAAAGCAAAATTAATTCATTGGCCTTGTACTTATTCAATTTCTTTCTTCTGTTTAAGTGTGGTAACCTTTTTTCAAAAGAGGTATAGATAGCTTGTCCATAATTGATGTCATTAGAAACCAATTCATTGTTAACATTTGTTTAACTGACTGGTAATATTGTAATAAGACAAAATTGCAGTAGGTATAATGAAGAACATGCACCTATTTGAAGTAGGTATGAAATATGTCATGTTTCAGAATTATGGGGCTATTTTGGACAGCTGATCAAGGCGGAGGGTTGGTTGAAGCTGAGCTGGGCTCTTCCTACCACAATCACAGCTAGACATTTCTGTCTACATAAAGGTTGGTTTCCTCACATGGAAGCCAATTTCTCTTAGACCATGACAACTGTGTAGTTTTCCACTAACCATGATTTACATGCAGCACAAAATATGGCACATGGCATGAATAATATGCTAACTCAAAATGTCTGATATCCATGATGATACCCGCAGGTATTCATGTTATAAAGCCAATTTCAATATTTTTGGGCATTGCCACTGTGAGCATGGCCTTCCTCTTGTCTTCATTCTTTCTCTCATTTCCACTTTTTCTTTCTTTTGCTTGCTATTCTTTCCACTTTCCTCTTTAAAAAAAATCCAGCTCTTTCTCTTTTTAAGACCATTGAATGTGACCGTTCAACCCAATAGATGGCTTCAGTCAGTGTATCAGATCAAACCAATATACTCTGGTTGAACCCCTTGCTCTTGAAATGCTGTTGTCCAATATGAGAGAGTCTCTAATGATGGACCTGGAATATACTATTCTGTGCTTTAGAGGGAGAGGTATACACATATAGGCATGTTTGGGGAAAGACCAAGCATGAAATGAAGAAAGTGTAGTTATGTATTCAATACACTCTGAGCTGAACAAGAAAGGACAGCAAGGCTGTTTGACATACTAGAAATACACGCAGGTAATCTAGCAAACAAGATGTGCTGGTGTTGTAAATTGGTTGAGTGATCTTTGAGGAGAATTAAAATGCTACCCATAGATCTAATTGAATATTTTTCATTTTGTCTTCTTAGCCTAATAAAACTATGAGAAGACAGAGGCATATATATGTAACCTACATCTTCACCCTTAATATTATTGTGACTTTCTGAGTTTTCCCATTAATTACAGTGATTTTCTCCACATACTCAAATTGTCAGAGTATGAATAAGCGAAATGTCTTAATGACATGATTTATTGCAACAGCACAGAATGTTCAGAAGTAGATAGCAAATACCTCATTTTTGTTTTTTTGTTTTTATGTCCAAGGCTTCAGAAAAAGGATGTGCACAATTCCAACTAGTTTCCCTTAGTTGCCATTTTAGCCATTTCTGCATTTCTAGCTCCTGAATAGCATATGCTATTTGCCCTCCAAAAATACCAAACTGGTATATAAATTGATTCTTATATTGCTTGGGACCCAGCCTTAACATCAAAGAATTTTTCATATTCTCATCATATTCTTGAATTCAATTTTTTTACGAATGGAACTCTTTCAGCCTTAAAAAGACACATAGTAGAGTCTTTGCTTTGGTTGATATTTTACTTTTTTGCTCCTGCCATGGAGTATATTATCAAGTGGGTTGCAATTTGAGAATCCTTCTTAATCTTTTCTGAATTTCTCATAAAAAACATACATATAAAGGAACTTTAGTAGAAAATATTTATTCACCTTGATTTAAAATAAAAGCAGATTCCATTATTTATGGTGAATTATTTTTGAAATGACTAATGGAAGGCATCAAGTAATGTAAATAAATTTTAACAGAAATGTTAAGTTCACAAAGAATATTTAAAATACATATAATCCTTTATTTAATATGAAAACCTGTGTTGTTGTTTTTTGGTTGGGTTGATCATATACCATATATTGAGCAAATAAATGGAATAGTAGTTACAATTTTAGATATATTTTCTTAGTGTAGATTGTTTGTAGTAGGAACTATGTCTTAGGCATTTGCACTTACTTACTAGTAATACCATACAAAGCACCTCACTCAGTTAGGAACTAATAAATAGGCTCTATTTGATCTCTATCCTCCCCTGATTTTTGCTACAGCCTCTGCTCCCCCTCCCCCTAACTCCAGAAATCCCAGGTTTGTTCCTCTCTATTGATCTCCTTTTAGCATCTACTACAGCCCATTCAGTGCTCACTCAAACTTGTCTGAGGGTCTTGGAACTCCCCAGGCCTGGCACAGGGGAGGTGCTGGCCGTGGCTCTGCACCATCAGCACCTCTGCTCGGGGACTGAGACCAGTCCTGAGCTGCTGGGGGCAGTCAGAGCAACAGCAGCATATCTGAGAAACCAGGTCCCAAGAACCTTTTAGTGCTGTGGCTTAGCTGAGCATCTCCGCACATGGAGCAACACACTGCATCCAAGGCAACCCATTAGTCAAAAGCAAGTTCTTCATGCACTGACAAGGTTATGCTGGATCTTGTGTTATATAAAAAGTGGGAAAACAGTATGGAGTTTCCTCAAAAAATTAAAAATGGAACTCCCATTTGACCCAGTAATCCCACTTCTAGGAATATATCCCAAGAAGTCAGAAACACCAGTCAGAAATGTTCATAGTAGCACAACTTACCCCTATGTTCATAGCAGCACAATTTACAATAGCTAAGATTTGGAAACAGTCTAAGTGCCCATTGGCAGATGAGGATTAAAAAACTGTGGTACATCTACACAATTCCTCAAAAAATTAAAAATGGAACTCCCATTTGACCCAGTGATCCCACTTCTAGGACTACATCCCAAGAAATCAGAATCACCAATAAGAAAGAATATATGCACCTGTATGTTCATAGCAGCACGGTTTACAAATAGCTAAGATTGTGAAACACCCTAAGTGCCCATCAGCAGATGAGTGGATTAGAAAACTGTGCATCTACACAATGGAATACTACCCTGCTATAAAAAAGAAGGAACTTTTACCATTTGCAACAGCATGGATGGAACTGGAGAGCATTTTGCTAAGTAAAATAAGCCAGTCAGAGAAAGATAAATATCACATGATCTCACTTATTTATGGAATATAATGAACAATATAAACTGATGAATAAAAATAGATCCAGAGACAGAGAAACATTGAACAGACTGTCAACCCTCAGAGGGAAGGCAGAGGAGGTTTTTTGGGGGGTGGGGGATAAGAGGTCAATGAAAGGACTTTTATGCATGCATATTAGCATAACCAATGGACATGGACACTGGGCGGTGGGGGCTTGTCCTGGGGGATGGGAGTGGCTGGGGAGGGGGTGATGGGGGAAAAGGGAGACATATGTAATACTTTAAACAATTAAAAATAAAAGTGTGCATGAGCTCCACAAAGAATACATCTGCTTCCTTCTCAACTCAAAGAGACTCTACCATTCATATGCTTCTCATGTTTGGCAAATCCACTCTTTACATCAAAATTAACTTTAAGGCACTTCTTATATGAGGCAAAAATTTCATTTTAAAATGAAAATATTAAATATGATTTATATCAGCTAGAATTACCCATCATTTTTCCATGAAATGGTTTATTTTAAAATTGAATTCTTCTATTTTTTAAAAAAGTCAAATAAAATGCACGATATTTGACCTAATAAATACTATTTACTCATCCCAAATCTTCGTTCCACCTCCCCTTGCTCACACTGGCCTTTTCTCACGCATCCAAAACAACCTTTTGCCCATTCTTTGTCCTCTTAGATCTTTACTTCACAGCCAAGCTTCTTGCTCTTGCCTCCATCCTGCAACCACTCTCCACCTCCCACGTTCTGATTACCTCAAATTAAACCCTTTCTCTGGAAAGCCAGTAGTGGTATCCCAGTTACCATCATTCAGGTCATTTTTTTTTATTTCATTATTTTTTCTGAAGCATTTTAGGATTCCATTTTAGTTCTTCTTCTCTCCTTATGCTATATTTTCCTTGCTTGCTTTAATTCATACCCAAGCATCTGTATTAGCCAGGGTTCTCCGGAGAAACAGAACCAATAGATTATATAGAGATAATATGAGATTTATTATAGGGCTTGGCTCACATGGTTATGCAAGTCTAGAGGCTCCATCTGCCCAATGCAAGCTGCAGTGCCAAGAGAGACAGTGGTGTAATTCAGTCAGAGTCTGAAAGCCCCAGAACCAGGAGTGCCAGTGTCTAAGGGGAGGAGGAGATGGATGTCTCAGCTCAATCAGAGAGCAAATCCACCTTTCTTCCATCTTTTTATTTTCTTCAGGCCCCCCATGGATGAGATGGTGCCCACTTGCATTGGTGAAGATAATCTTTACTCAGACAATCAATTCAAATGCTAATCTCTTACAGAAACACCCTCAGGAGCACACCTAGAATGTTTTGCCAGCTATCTGATATCCCTTAGCTCAACCAAGCTGACACAAAATTAACGATCACATTACAAAGTAGAACCTAAAAGCCCATGACTCCCAGACTTGTAGCTTTGATTCAGACCTCCTTCCTGAACCCCATACTTTCAGTTATCTTTGCCTTTTAGGCATCTCTGCTTAGATATTCTACAGTGATGATGTCCCAAACTGAATTCACCATCTTCTACCATGTTCCTACAGCCTGTCCCATGAATCCTTTCCTGGATTTCTTATCTGTAAATGATACTTTCTTAACTCAGCTGCCAAAACCAAAGAATGAGGGTAGCATCTCAGATTATTATTTCTCCTTCAAAGCCCACATCTTGTCAGTACCTGTGTTCCATTGATCCCACTTCCTAAATAATTCTCATTTTGGTCCCCCATCTCTATTACCATGGTCACCCTTGGGGTTCATGTCCTTGACATCACTTGTCTATTTATCATAACAGACTACCTTTGTGAGAATCTGATCCCTCCCTCTACAGCTAAAATTCTGCAGTGGCTTCTGGTTGCCTTCAGATAAAAATCTAGAGTGTTTTGCTTGACCAAGTCTTCCATGATCAGGACCCTGTCCAGTCTCCACTCCCACTTGCCTGATACCTTCAGCCCCTCTCCCACTTAACACTTTACATTCTGGGAGTATTGAACCACTTCTAGTTTCCCCAAACACTCCATTGTCTACACACTGCTATACTTGGGGCATGCTGTTTTGCCTGGCATGCTTTCCACATTGTCTGCTCATTTTTCTAGGCTCAGTTAGGCACTGCCTTTATGTGAAGCTTACCTTTTCTTCCCTGGACATGCATGCTTCCAATGTGTTTAGGCCTGATTTTATCATAATCTGAAGGATCATTTTTTGACTCGCTATTAGGTTGTAACCTTCTGGGAGGCCAAGTTATGTGTTTCCATCTATGTATTTGTGTCACATACACATAGTGTCTAACACATAGTAGGGATTCAATAAATACAGGGTGGAAAAAAGTAGGTTAATAATAGTAATAAATAATACAATAATAAATGAATACATAATAATACAGGAACAAATTGTGTTTGTATACTCACAACTGTAAACCTATGTTTGTCCACCCCTCTATTTGTTAAAGCAATGAATACCTGAATGAATAAATGAGTGAAATTGCTAAATCAGTAAGAGCTTTGAAGCTATGTGCTTCTTATCTTGATTCTGTGCAGGCACATCATTAATTAAATTCTGGGTGCATGACAAGTCTTATGGAGTATGATTATATTTCTACCTAAGATGATGATAAAAATATTTGCATGAAAATGAGACAATACTCAGTTTCAGAGCAGCGCTCTCTCTCAATACTCCAAATAAATTCCATTACCTGTTGGAATATAAATGAAAACGAATCCGCTGCAGTAATGGGTTTTCAGACCAATTTTCCAAGCAAGAGCTCATTTCCTGCTGAAAGTAAATATGCTCCCCGAGCTCAGGAAATCAGCTATTGCTTATGTGTACACATGCACCGAGGATGAGCTCTCATCTCATTCAGGATCCATGAGCTTTGAAATGAGCCCTGAGTGTGAGCAAGACATCTGTAGGTTCCACAAATTCCACTTGCTCAAATTAACAAGCAAACCCTTGAGTTTCTAAATAATTGAGTTATGAAGGCACCTCATATTTGAAGCATTTGCTTTGGCTCTAAATAGAGAACTATTTCTTACCTAAAGAAATCGAAGTGTAAGGCAATATATCAGGAAAATGCCCCAATCTTTTGGTGGTTTTAATGCTATCTTTCTTCCCCTTTTCATTCATTCCCTTATTAAATCTCATGAAGGCCCTTCTTAAGTTGCCAATGGAAGGATGTATAATTTACTATGTGCCAGCATTATGCTAAATATAGTCATTTTAATAGATTTTAATAACCAAATGAGATGGGTACTATAATTATTATCTCTACGTAATAGAGGAGGAACCTGATTCAGGCAGAGAACAAGTCATACAGCTCACAAATGGTAAAACCAAGGCTCAAATCCAAACTTGATTCCAAAATTTTGCTTGTCACCCTTTGTGGCCCAACTCATCCAAAGCATGCTTAAAATTTGTGAGATGGAAAATTACTCCATCTTCTTTTAAACTACCTCACACTCTACTTAACAAGAATTGCACATATCCCATTACTATTTCATTATCTTTCACTTTATAAAGTAGGTAGGTTTACAGCTAGTGGTGCTGTTTCTAGTTTGTTAGATGTGATAACTGGTTCAAAGGAGCTAATTACTCCAAAGAAAATGGAGTGAGTAGGGAGGAAACTTACCTATTTCCTGATCACGTTATTGGGAAATAACAAAACAAAACAAAATCTAAGAAAATGGAGAAATTTCAGTGAAAGTAGCAGTGGCAATTTTTAAAGGATGAGATAATAAATAATTTGGATGTTGTAGAGGCTTTGCAGTCTTTCATAGCTATTCAGCTCTGCTTTTGTAACGTGAAAGCAGCCATAGGTAATATGTAAATGAATGAGTGTGACTGTGTTCCAATAAAACTTTATTTGCAAAAACAGGTGGTGGGCCAGATTTGTCCCACGGGCCATAGTTTGTTGAGCCTTACTTTAAAGTGTCCAAATATATTCTTTAAATTGTGTTATCAACCCAGGAATTTTGAAATATCCAGGTAATTAGGAGAATGATGATAAATGATAGGAGACTGACAGCATTTTAGTTCCATGAAGATCAGTTTTATGCTACATAGCTGTAGCCCCGCTGTTTTATTGGATGTTATCAGAGTTCAAATAGAGGTGATCTATTTAAACTCTAGACGCAGGCTGTCTGGCAATTTGTGGAATCAAACTGTGAAGGCTTAAAAAGGCTTTTGACAGCTATGGAACTGTGCTCATACAATTTAACTGAGAAGATTTAGCTTCGAATACAGATAATGCAAACAAAAATGCTATATCTTTGCAGTAAAACCAACAAGAGATGCTGGACATAAAGATGTCATTGTCCAAACTGACAAATTACAACTTTTTTTCCTACAAAAAAAACCCCATTAGAAACAAAAAGAATAAGAGCTGTGTATGCAAATTTAAATTTCATGGCACTGTATTAACCTTCTGCTTTATTTAAAAACGGCAAGCCTATTTTAAGATGTTATTGTTATTTTCAGATGGATTTGAATTGTAGAGAAGTCTATAGAAATGGGGTTTTTGAGTTAAGAGCTCCACTCTGCCACTTACTGAGGTCTCAGTCCTCTCAGCCTGCACGGAGGCCTGGCTCATGCTACCTTCTTAGCAAACGTTTGCAAAAACAATGGTGTCTCTCTTCTTCATTTCCTTCCTCTGCCTAAAGGTGTGGATCTCTGCTTTGCTAGAAATAAAAAGGAAAACCGAATCAGGAGGTTAGATTCTAACACTGGCTTAAATGCTAAGGTGAAAGGCCTATAGCTATTCCAATAAGATGATCCAAGTTTACAATCAGCTTCCTCATCATTACAATAATTATTTATCAGTTAATCTTTCACCACAGACTTTCAGGGACAGAAAATAAAATGAAATTCTCTTCCTATGGCTTTTTGGTACTATTAAACATAATTTGCACATAAACCTGTTGTATATATTTGGTACTTTGTTTAAAGAAAAGATGTTGCCCCCCCCCTCTCTCTCACACACACACACACACACACAATAATTTGCACATAAACCTGTTATATATATTTGGTACTTTGTTTAGAGAAAAGATGTTGCCCTTCTTTCTCTCTCTCTCTCTCTCTCTCTCTCTCTCTCTCTCTCTCTCTCACACACACACACACACACACACACACACACAGAGAGAGAGAGAAAGAAAGAGAGAGAGAGAGAGAGAGAGAGAGAGAGAGGGCTAATGTACCTCCTTTGGGTAATATATACAATGCAGAAGCAGGGATGGGGAGAATCACTAACATTTTTTCCTAATTGATCACTTTACTGAACTATCGATGTACAACAGAAACCTGTGCACATCTCACTCACTTTATCTTTGCCCTAGGCTTGGGGCAGAAGTTTCCCAAACCTTTATACCCCAACACTAAATTCCATAGATTTGAGGGAAAGATTTGAAGGAAAGATCCAGACAGATAAATTAAAAAGCAATTACAGGTAGTGAAAGGGCAGTTTAGGAAATAGGATGATGTGACTAGGACTATGCTTGTAATTCACTTTGCCACTCCCACCCCAATCCAATCTCTGCCTTTTGCTGTCTGGTTTCAGCGTGGGTTCAACCAATGGGAGGCAATAGTAGAAGATCAAAGGGTGGGAGGAGAGAGAGACCGGGGTATTTATTCCCCAGTCCTCTGCTTTGGCCCTCAAATTGTGGCAGGAGCCACCTCCCTCTGTGACTGCAGCTCCTGGCAACAGTATTCCCTCCCCATTCCCCCGCACCCAGGGGTGGGAAGAGGACTTCGAGTGCTTCACCCAGTTGTTAGGAGTCCCTTCCTTTAAAGTTCTTTCATTTGAACTTTTTGGAAGCAAATCTGTTTCCTGCTATGTCCTTGATTGACATAAGGAATAATTTGAAGGAGGCTTAATGTGAGCAAAGTATTTGGAATATCATTCTACATCCCCAAACCCTCTAGATTACTTCAGCTACATTCAGTTGTTTCAAATCTTTCTCCTCACCAATTATACAATTGTCATTTTTATTTCATGTTCTAAAGAGCTAAAGTCTGCACATACCTGCCCTTCTCAGAGAGCAATTAGGTCGCACTTCCACATCGTCAACCAATCTAAACAGTCCTCTGCATGAACTAATTCTGATGTGAACAATGCTCTAGGAATTCACTTCCTCATACAATCGTCTCAGAAAGAGAAGCTGCAGTGAACAAAAAAAACACATTTTTCCTTTTGTCCAATGCAATCATTCATATTCAAATGTGGGTCCCAGAATTTATATATACACATGTATATGTATATGTATGTGTATTTCATGGATGGAGACTTAGTGACTCTTCAGGGGGCACCACCCATCCTCCTAGGCCTTGTCCTAGTGCAGTGATGGCAAACCTATGACACGTGTGTCAGAGGTGACACGCGAACTCATTTTTTGGTTGATTTTTCTTTGTTAAATGGTATTTAAATATATAAAATAAATATCAAAAATATACATCTTTGTTTTACTATGGTTGCAAATATCAAAAAATTTCTATATGTGACACGGCACCAGAGGTAAGTTAGGGTTTTTCAAAATGCTGACACGCCGAGCTCAAAAGGTTCACCATCACTGTCCTAGTGCATCTCATCTTGGCCTCTGCCTCTGCCTGGTGGACGCAGTGATGGAGCAGAGCTCAATGTTCCTCTGCCCCAGGAGCTCCCAATACCCTTTGTAACATGGGGAGGAGAATGACTTCGTCAGTTAGCAGTGCTTTGTGGCCACTTAGGAGTCTGGCTTCTTCACTCTGGCTGCACACTGGCTGGAGTTCGGTGCAGTGAGCTGCCTTTTGACATCCGGAGCAGGCCCAGTGGCACAGTGGCCTCTCTGTAGACAACTATGCGGGGCTGCTACTCCTCCACTTTCGGACAGTTCTGCTTGGATCACATTTCCCCCTCTTGCAGAACCTTCCTAATGAAGGTGGTGAAAAGCAGCCAACACCTCTAAAATCCTGATTTTTTTCTACCAAGTCCTGTAATCATCCAAGCTCAGGAAGGGTAGGCACATGATCTGAATAACAATAATAACCTATAAAGATCAACTAACTGCTTTGTTAATGGGTTTCCTAACTCAGGATGGAGAAAACCTCTCTGCCCCCTCTGCACCTGAACTTAGCTACTTCTATATTCTGAATCAGTCCCTCTCAAGGCCACTTTTCCAGCTACTAATTTCAGCATCAATTAGGGCTTTATTGGTTGCCAATGGCACAAACCCCACCCAAAGAAGCTAAAGAAATGAAGGAACAAACAAACAAACAAAAACACAGATTCACCAGAAGTGCTGTTTCAATAGAAGTGAAATTTGAGATTCATATGTAATATAAAAATTTCTAGAAACCACACTAGAAAATAAAAAGATGAAATAAATACAAAGAGATGAAATTAATTTTAAATTTTAATTTATTTAAACTAATATATACAACATATTATAATTTCACATTTATCCATTATAAAAACCATTAATGAGGTATTTTACATTCTTCTTTAATTCATGCCAAGTTTTAGAAATCCATGCTATGCTAGGCATATGGAGCAATTCAATTTGAACCAGCCACATTTCAAGTGTCACTAGCCTCATGTAGCCAGTGGCCACATTAGCTAGCATAGCATTGACGCACATTATAGTGGCTCTTGGACTCCAAGGAGTGGCTTAAAAACACCTTTCTTTTATATGATGGCTTCATTTTGTTTGCTTCTGATCTGCTTTCTTATTGTGCCTGGGCACATGGCTACCAGCTTCTCTGGACCCACACACTTAACTTCACCATCAGAGAGAAGAGACTTTTCTGTTATCTCCCTATCAATCAGTTTTCTCCTAAAGACCCCAGCTCCAGTTCAAAAAATATCTGGAAAGAACTCGATGCCCATATCCAGGCCAATCAGGTGGCTCTTGATGAGGTGAGGTCATGACTGGTCTAGCTTGGGATGGGGGTGGGGTTCTGTGATTGACAACTCCCAAAGGAAACCTTATGACTAGAGTAGGAAAGGAAGAACTTCCCAAAAGAAGAGGAGTTGCTATAACCAGAAGAAGAGGAAAAGAGGTGCAATAACTATATACTACCAAACCTAAGGAATGACAAAAATGGAGATATTTATGCAAATACGATCAGTCTTTTTTATCAGATGAACTGAACACTTGAGGATAAAGAGAATATGTGCTTACTAGTAAATAGTCTATAACAGGTTTGGAACATTAGGAAAATGAAAATGGCAGCTTTGTTTAACAACTAATTCTTTAATTAACCTATTATTCACACTTATTTTTGTTCCTTTGTTCAACAATAATCATAAAGTATAATAAATTGATTTGGTAGATTAATATTAAATCATAAAATGTTGTGTTTCTCAGTAGGAATGAATGTGTGGAATGTCTGAATAATAATATAAAAAAACCTTTCAGGAATTAACAGCATTATTTAGAATACAGTTATGGTAATTCATTTACAAAAAAGAAAAAGATGTCAGACTCTCATAAAACTGATAGGCAACAGACCCTACTGATTTCAGAACCTTTCCAATTACTGTCATTTTTCAAAATCCTTCTTGGAAAGATTGACTGATGTACAAGTAAAATCTTGGATCTCTTTAGATCAAAGACAGAATAGAAACTACTCTGGCTGCTATGGCAGGTGAACATTTTAACATCATGACTGCTTATCTTAATCCACCGGGACACATCAGTAGCTTTCAATACTGTGCGTATAAGATGCTAATGTTCATGTAAAATGTTCTGGCTAGCCCTAGCCAGTTTGGCTCAGTGGATAGAGCGTCGGCCTGCAGACTCTAGGGTCCCAGGTTCGATTCCAGTCAAGGGCACATGCCCAGTATGCCAGCTTGATCCCCAGTAGAGGGTGTGCAGGAAGCAGCCGATCAATGATTCTCTCCCATCACTGATGTTTCTATCTCTCTCTCCCTCTCCCTTCCTTTCTGAAATCAATAAAAATATTTTAAAAAATAATAAAATGTTCCGGCTAAAGGAGTACCTTTCACCAGGTTATATGCCATCCTGCCTAACACACTGTAGCTGAAGATGTTTCTAGGCTGAGTTTAAATGAGTACTGACTGCAGAAAATGTCTTGAGAATTGGTAGAGTTGAAAAAAATATTCTAGAATTTCTTCTTGAGTATTATCTCTCCCAGGCCTTGCTGAAAAGTCAAAAGCAAACAATGTCCCTCACAATACCCACTTCATCACTAGATTGATTGTTCTATAAGCAAAATGGGTGTCACAGTCAGCTAGGTATTGGTTACAAATGTATCTCACCTGGTCCTACCACTAGAGACCTGAGTGTATCTGGATGGGACTTAGGAATATGGATGTTTTATAAGACCCGCAGGAGGTTCTAATATACATCACACTTTAAGGAAACCTATTTTAGTTCATAAGTTGTATCAATCTAATTCTCCGTTCTGATCATGTATGGAGGAATAACTTAAAATAGTATGAAATGAAAATTCCCTTTATATGAGGCTCCTTGAAACTTCTTTAATTCAGAGGGTCCCAGGGAAAAAAGGCCTTGGAAGAGTGCCAGGTGTCTGTGGAAATTCTGAGGCGTACACAACATTTTGTGCACCTGGGCACTTTTCTGGAGAAATGCATCCATAGCTTTTACCAGATACTCAAAATTCTCAAGCACTGCATTAATAGCTCCCACTGACCACTGAATTAAGTACAAAGCCCCCGATTTGGCATTGAAGGCATGCATGGAACTATCCTAAGTCTCATTTCTAGTTTTTCTCCCTCTCCTCTGCATTTACTCCAGTTCTAGCCAGAGACTACTGACTGTTCATTGAGTTTGTTCCTGTTTCTACACTATCTTAGTTCAGGCTGTGATAGCAGATTGCCATAGACGGGGTGGCTTCAACAACAAACTCATCTCTCACAGTTCTTGAGGAAATCCGAGATCAAGGTGCAGATAGATCCTGGCTTGCAGACATTGGTTTTCCCATTGTGTCCTCACATGGTGGAGAGCAATATGTGAGATCCTCTGTTTCCTCTATTTTTTTAAGGGCAACAATCCCATTCGCAAGGCTCCACCTTTATGACCTACTTACCTCCCTAAGACCCCCAACTCCTAATCCCATCACATTGAGGATTGACTTCAACATATGCATTGGGGAGCGGGGGGGGGGGGCACAAATTTTAAGTCATTTGCAAATGCCTTTGCCCATGTTTCTTTCACTGGGAGTCCCCCCCCCCTTTTTTTTAATCCACAATCATCCATTTCCTATTTTTAATTTCATCTCATCTATTTTAGAGAGGTCCTCCCATTTGGGTATGGTTGCTTCTTCTTCTAAGATCCCTTCTTCTAAGCATTTGGGTTGAACCTGTTTTGTATTAGAGTTACTTGCTTCTTATTTTATACTGATTTCTAACTATATAATAATTGTTTTGTAATCATCTCTGTAACCACTCCTAGAACCAGCCCTGCACATAGCATAGTATTTTCCACATAAGATACTTATACTAACTAAATATTCATTAAGTTAAACTAAACAAAGAATTCACTTTGGAATGTTATACACGTTTTGCATAAGCAGAACATTTTTTCAACTCTTTTTTAGAAACTAAAGAGAGAACATTTAGTGTTTTTTTCCTTTTTATCATTTTTATAGAGTAGATATACTTTTAATAGTGAAAGAGTCATTGTCCTTTGAGAATTATTGGATCTCAGAAAACAGAAAAAAAATCATATAAAACCAAGTCAGTTGTAGTGTGAATAGATACCAGTATAAGACTGATACTCACATGTTTCCAACAGACTTGCACCAACATTTTAAAGCAAGACTTACATAACATATAGCATTGTACGGTAGGACTTTTTAAAATCAAGGTTGTTGAGGTTTAATTTACATACAATAAAATGCACCCTTTTTAGGTGTAGGGTTTAAATTTTGACAAATGTTTAAACTGTGTAACTACCACAATAGTCAAGATATTGATTACATCCATTATCCTCAATAGTTCCCCTGTGTCCCATTGGAGAATACTCCATCCCTACCCCCAGCCCCTGAACAATCATGGATCTGTCTCTGACTTATAGTTTTGCCACCTTTTTCCAGGGTACATGGAATTATACAGTATGTCATGAAAGTGCCTTGCTTCTTTTACATAGCATAATGTTTTTGAGATTGAAGGTGACTTTTGAAAAGAGTACATCACTATATTGTGCATTCTCTTGCACAGTATTGAAAAATTGCATCAGGGAATCCTGATACACATTTTTTACTACTTGGTGACTCTATTTTTTCTCTTTATCATTTTCTTATAGAGTGGATATACTTTCATAGACTTGTGGCTAAAACAACAACAAAAAATTCTCTCATAATTATAGAGGCAAGAATTCTAATATTGAAGTGACAGCAGGGCTGTGACCCTCCTGAGGGCTCTAGGGGAGGCTCCATTCCTTGCCTCCTTATGCTTCTGGTGGTTCTTGGCATTCCTGGGCTTGTACTGTATCACTCAACTCTGTCCCCATCTTCACATGACCTTCTCTTTTCTGTGTGTTTCTCCTTTGCGTGTCTTTTATAAGGATGCTTCCAATGAATTTCCAGGCCCATATGGATAATCTAGGATGATTTCATCTCAAAAATTCTTAACTTAATTATATGTGCAAAGCTCTTTTATTTTTTTTAAATAAGGTCACATTTACAGGTTCTAGGTATTAAAATGTAAAAGCATATCTTTTGGATGGGCCACTATTAAACCACTACAGAGCACTCTCTGTTCCTCCATAATACACATTTGTCCTATATGCAAATTATATTCACCCCATCCAAGGCTCCCAAATATACAGCACTAAGTAGGTTCAAAATCTCATGTAATTATCATCAGCTCAAAAGTTCAAAGTCTCATGATCTGAATTAAATCAAGCCAATCAGGTATAAGTGAGAGTCTGGGTTTCATTGATCCTGAGATAAAATTCCTTTCCACCTATGAAATTAGAACACAAGTTATCTGCTTCCAAAATACAGTGGTGGGGTAGGCATGGAATAGATATTCCCATTCTAAAGGGGAAAAAGGGAAGAGATAAAGGAGTAACAAGACCCAAGCAAGGTCAAAATCCAATGGAGCAAATTCCATTCAGTTCTGTGGCTCCAGACTCCACTCTCCGGTCCCACCACAGCTCTGTATGTCCTGTGCCCGCAGCTCCAGCTCTGCCTCTGCACCCATGCTACTGCTGTAGAGTCATTTTTCCTTTCTTCTTGAAGGGCCGCACATGCTTGCAGGTAAGTAGCTCTACCAGCTCATTTCCTAAGGGTAGAATTTTGAAGTCAAACAGCTCTCTTTCACTTTGTCCTCTCTCTATTGACGTCTGTCCAAGCTGGCAGTGTTTCTGCTTATACACCGTTTCAAAGACCTTGTAGGTTTTTGTAAATGTGATAAATGTGTATACTCAGTTTGTTATAGGAGGGGAGCATTCCTTGTCTCCCGGAGTTGCTGCTGCTCGGGGTGGAGTTCTTGCGGTATCCCAAGAAAAGCAGCTTTCTGAGACTTGCACAGGAAGATGTAATGTAGCAGACAGCTTTATTTCTGTGGAATTATATCCCTGGGCTTCCAAAGTCCCTTTCCCCTCAGTCCAGTCTTAGAAGAAGTGTAACTGGAGTTTCAGTAGAGCTAAAATCAGAGTCAGAGTCCAGAGTTTCCATTCCATATTTGCACAGTCCAATATAGCATCAGGCTAGCTGCAGGCCTTTAGTCCATTGTGTGCGGGGTCTGCATGGCCATGGGCAAATACCAGAAAGCCAAGCTAGAGCCAGGGGCACACAAGTAACAAGAGTCCCAAGAGCCCAAGAAAGCACACTCCTTTGTTTAGAGGTAATGCATTTCCAAATGTCCCGGTGCTGCCAATTGCCACGCCCATTCTGGCCAGTCATCTCTGTCCCCAGGTTTGATTGATAGGCAAGTGCCTTCCCTAGTCTACCCAACTTTACTGGGCATGAGTCTATCTTCCCTATGTGGAGTGCAAAGTTGCTGCTTCCTGGTGAAGCTGCCCAAATGACAAGCCTATAATGTCTGGCTGTCCCTTTGTTTCTTTTCTGTTATTAATAACTAGCTAATCACAATGGCATCAAGTTGGCTTTAAATAAAAAAGATTGTCCTCAATAATTCAGGTGGGCCTGATCCAATCAGTTGCCTTAGGAGCAGAACTGAGGCTTCCCGGAGGAAGAAGAAACCCTGCCTGTGGAAGCAGCATCAGCCCCATCTGCCTTCCTGATAGCTTGCCCGACAGATTTTTGTCATCTGTTCCTTCCTCACCATCGTAGTAGCTCCCACCACATGCTCTTTCTCTGAGGTTCTTCTATAGCCCTCTACTTTCCCACCTAATTTTAAGAGTTTTACTATAAATCAGAATAAAAAACAGGTGACAAATGTAACCAACAGAGATTTTACAAACATTCCCAGAGAACTACAAAATGTTAACAATCGTGGTTCAATTCCTACCTTTACCTGAAAAAAGAAATAGGATTCTTCAATGCTTTTATTTATTTGAGGAAGGGTCTCACTAAACACCCCTTCTATTCATCTTTCCTTTCTCTGGGGCCTTTCTTACTAATTTGAAGTTTGACCAGAGGTAGAGCAATGGATTCCTCTTTGTCTAGTGTGGCAGCCCTCTTCCTGCTGAGACATGACTGAGTCCCTGACTATCATCTCTCATGTCTTCAGATGACAGGTAAAATTATATGGATTTTAAATGACAACCAGTTCAATACTGCTAATCAGCCTCATTTTCTAGCCCAATAATACGAATATTTTAAAAATATCAAGATTCAAAGCATGGCTCTTTATTATATCCAAGCTCATCACCACTGATTGGATTTCTAATGATTCATTTGTTGGGGGTGACTGACAGGAACTTTTCAAAATGAATTCTGTTGCTTTCATGAATGCTAAGGCGGTAGGCTGATTAAAATGACCATAGAGAGAACGGTAAAGCATCTGCTTTATTTCCTACTTCCATATCAAGAAAGATAATTTCATTGCAAGTAAATGGATACCAGGAAGACTTTGTGAAACAGAAATGCAGTAGTTCTACTTCCTCATGATATCTTCTCTATATGAGACTCAGAGCTTTTACTGAAAAATTTAAGATCTGAGCATTTCAGACAAATTTAATATCATAGTATCAATAGGCTTTAACATGTTCATATTTTGTCTTTCTCCCTTCAAGCTCAACATGCAGAAGAGTACACAATAAGCTGGTAAATTCTGAGATTTTTTTTTAAAAAAATTAAATATATTTTTATTGATTTCAGAGAAGAAGGGAGAGGGAGAGAGAGATAGAAACATCAATGATGAGAGAGAATCATTGATTGGCTGCCTCCTGCACACCCCCTACTGGGGATCGAGCCTGCAACCTGGGCATGTGTCCTTGGCTGGAATTGAACCTGGGGCCCTTCAGTCCACAGGCAGAGGCTCCATCCACTGAGCCAAACCGGCTAGGGCAAATTCTGAGATTTTCATAACACAGACAAGTTGGATAAGTTAAAGTGTGAATATTTTTCATCAAACTTTTCTGTTAACTATGAAAATGAACTACAGTATTCGTGATGATTTTACAAGATCCAATGAGTGCCAACTATGTGGTCACAGATGGGGAATACTGTGCTATGGAAGGAAAGGACATGCTGCATGCTGAAAAAAAATGCAACTTTCTATTTTTAAGTCTCATGACTGCCCTTAAGTCTCTTGCCTCATTTCCTTCTAACAGCTGTCTTTGAAATTGGAGAAAATATGTGTCCAAGAGAAAATAAAGGCAAAGGCTTTCAAATGTTCCTCTAGAAATTGTATGCACCAGAATTCCTTCAATTACTCTTTACTTTAAAATCATTTACCTCATTCAGATTCAAAGAACTTAATCTGTAACTGGATTTTGCCGCTATGAGGATGACAATGATCAATATCCCTCAAATTTTTAAAAATGTTTTGAGCAGATGCTTATGAATATGTGACTTTTAAGAATGAGTTCATGGGCACAGAGTTCTTTATAAAATAAAAAATAATCATTCATCAGATATTTATTCTTTATTAGCTTTCTGACTTTGGGTGAATCATATAACTTCTATGGGTCTCAGTTTTCTCATTTATAAAATGAAGATATTAATAACATACATAACTCAAAGGGTTGTTTTGAATCCACTCACTTAGCAGAGTACCTGGCACATTGTTGGCACTTTAAGCTCGTGTCATTGTCATCATTGTGGTTGATAATGTTATTATAGTTCAGCTCCCCGTACATGCAGGTGATCTACTAGGCACCTGGAAGGGCATGGAAGGAATAAACCATGTTTTCTTCTCTCGAGAAGCTCCTTGTCTAGTGGGGGAAAAGGCATTTAAACATTTAATTACATTTCAGTGTTATTACACCTGCAGAACTGAGGCCCCATGCATAGAGTGTTGTGGCAATCCAGAGGAGAGAATGTTAACATTTCCTGGGAAAAGCAGGACAGGTTTGAAGGAGATCTTATTTTTGAGCTGAGCCTGGATGGGAGGGAACTTGTAAATCAAACCAGAAAGTGGAGGACATTTTCTAAGTAAGGAAACAACATCTGAGAGAGATGAATGGAAATGGCTCATATATGGGATAGCTGGTAGTTCAGGAGGGATGCAATATGGAAAATTAAGGGTTGGTTAGGAAGTGAGGTATATGATGACATTACCCCCTTGTTTATTATTGATTTATCCTACTAGAATTTAATGTCATCAGTGCAAGGACTTACCTTGTTCTGTTTTTTCCCCCCTGTATCTCAAACAACTACCAACGTTTCTGAAATATGGGATAAATATTTATTGCTCAAACAGATAAAGTAATCATTTATCTATTACTTACAAAATTTACTTGCCTCTAACATATTTTTTATCCATTTCTTATTTACCTGTGTGCTACGTTTTTAGTAACTTAGAAACTCTACTTTTCTGTGTAGGTCTTTTATCTCTCTTACAGATTAGAGACTCTATGAAATGTAGTCAGTATTACGGCTGCTGATATATAGTAGGTATGCATAAAATGTTTGCTGAATTTAAATACAGAAGTACAAAATGCTCCTATCAGATTATTTCCTGTTTCATTATAGGACATGAATATGGAAGATGCTGGAAATAGAGCAGAGGAAAAGATGCAGAAAGCAAGCTAGCCCGCCCTCACAATTGTGCCTGTAGAGGCTGCTTGCTCTCACTGTTACAGAGAAATGAAAGCTGCATGACATATGCAGGTGTGTTATACCATGTACGGCCATAGTGCAGCATACGAGTATCTTCAGGTAGCCATTGCCAAATAGCTCTGTCTGAGTAACTCAGATGTTTTATTCAAGCAATTTTGATGGACCCAAACACATTTTGAATGTTCAACTCCCCAACATTTTTGTGTGTGGACCTTTTTACATAAAGAAAACATATGAATCCAGTGGAGCCGGCTGGAGTGACTGAGGGAGGTCAAAACTAACAGTACAGCCAATGGCCATCAACTCCCTTCACAGAGAGCTATCCCTGGAATTTTTCACACATTGTCCTCCCTTCTCCTCCCTTGAGTTGTGACATGGTGATTATAAATATGTGTGATCTTTGCTCTCTAGGATTTATAACCAGCTAGAGAAGAGAATTTTAATAAACAACCAAGAGCATAAACGTTAACTACAGTCCTTATTCTTTTTTTAATTATTATTATTATCGTCTAAAGTTTTACATATGTCTTCTTTTTCCCCACTTCCTTAGCTACTAAAATGATCAACAGTCCTTATTCTTTTTTATTATTATTATCGCCTAAAGTTTTATATATGTCTTCTTTTTCCCCACTCCCCCCCGCCCAAGCCATTCCCATCCTGGGCAAGCCCCCACCGCCCCAGTGTCTGTGTCCATTGGTTATGCTAATATGCATGCATACAAGTCCTTTGGTTGCTCTCTAACCTCCAGGAGGGCCAGGGCTCTATAAAGCTTATTAGTGCCTAATCCAGTACCTAGCACACAGCAGGCTATTTGTGGGGTGAAGGAAGAGATTTGTTGTTTTACCAATCCATTGTGATGCTTTTGTAGCTCCTTTAAATATGTTTTTTGCATAAGGGCTAGTTCAGTACTCACCAACCTCAACCTCTCTCTCTCTCTCTCTCTCTCTCTCTCTCTCTCTTTCTGTGTGTGTATGTGTGTGTGTGTGTGTGTGTGTGTGTGTGTGTGTGTGTGTGTCCTCTGTGGGGGAGGCATGAGGAAGACTGGGATATGGTAGAAAGAGTGCTAGATTTATAATCAGTTTGAGTCCCTTCAATGGCATTCCTAGATGTGTCACCTAAGTAACTCCCTGAACTCTGACACCCACCTATCAAGTATGAACAGTCCTCTCCTGCTATTCTCCCAAAGCTGCTGGATATGAAAGTGTTTGCAGATTATTAGGCAATACAACAACTGTAAAAACCCGTTATTCCCAACCTAGAGTCAGTACGGGTAATGTGGCTGTGCTCATGAAGCTGTTCGGTGAGTCTTCTTGGCCACTGAGTGTTCCACTGACCTTACCAATGTTAGCTGCCAGAGCACTCCTGAAGGCAAATGCTCCTTGCAGCAGGTTCAGTACCTATAAGAGGCCGACAGCATCACCGTGATGGTGCATCTTGACTGTGTACAACAATGGCACAGCACATAGGCATAAGAACAACTTCTTAGACTTGCTTTTATTTTTAAAAATTCTTTATTGTTGAAAGTATTATACTAGTATATGTCTCTCCCCCCCGCCCATTGACCTCTCACGGCCTGCCCCTGCTACCCAGCCCAGGCTACTTGACACTTGATGCTAGAATTTCCATCACTGCTTCTCTGTAAGCCAGATGTCTCTGTGATTATTCTTCTAGAAAATTGATTCCCTTTGGTACCTATTTCTACATGTTGCCTTCTATATTGTAATCTCATGGAGCATATCTTACTGTTTTTACATTAGCTTCAAGAAAGGCTGGAAAAGAGTTTCTGACTTCTACTAATAAAGGAAATACTTCAGATAGTAGTAGGGGAATTAAAATGATACTGATAATATCCATGACAAAAGTCCATAACAAATATTGGGGTTTTTTACTTGCTATTTCCCCTCAGCTAATGCAGGATTTCACCCCCAGTAAAGACATCTTTAATATTATGTGGGACTTTCAGATGAGCCTCATCTATGCTCATAAAGAAATCTAGACCATTACCAATTAGGGCAAATTTGGACATAATGTTTCTCAACATTTCTGGTGGTATATTCTGTTAAAAAAGTGTCAACATGGTGTCCATTACTCCCCAAAGCCTCATAGAACTTTTAGGAAAACATACCTTTTCATTTTTAATTACAATCATGTCTGTATCTTTATCACTGGCCTCAGATACGAATCCCATGGATGCAAAATCTAAGTGACAGCACACTGCACTTATAGCAGGACTGTTCCTGGTACCCAGTATCATAAACTTTACTGCTTGGTAATTCTGCCTCCATTTTCCTAAAAGATGCTTTTTCTACCAAAAGATGCCTCAGTTCCTTCTGCAAATAGACATCTGGATGACTTGCTCCTAAATTTGCCAAACTCACCAGGATGTTTATGAATCCTTAGTATTTCTTCTCAGCTTTTGTACATGAAGTCTTTATTTCACTTCATTTATTGAAAGACATTTTGGCTATATATATAAAACTTTAGATTGATGGTTTATTTCTTTCAGTAATTTAAAGATGTCACAATGTTTTCCTTTGACTTGCAATATTTTGGTGAGAAATCTATTCTCATTCTTATATTTGGTTCTTTGTACACAATGTCTTTTTTTCCCCCCTTTGGAAGCTCTTAAGATTTTCTTTTATCACCAGTTTTTAATTACCTAAATATAATGTACAGAGCTGCTATTTTGTTTATATGTATCCTTTTTGGGGTCGTGAGATTCTTTTAAAAAATTAAAATGAAATAAAGACATTTTCAGACATATAAAAGCTGAGAGAGTTTATTGCCAACCAGGCCTGCACTAAGGTGTTTGATGGCAAATGTTTAACATAGTTTGCCAGCGAAATGGCACTAGATCTGTTGCATTTTCCAATTTCATTGTGTAACCCTACTATGGCCACTTTCAAGGTATCAACCAGTCATCTCTGAACACAGAGTAAGGAAGGAATGCACATAAGTGACTCTTGCAAACCTATGTGAGTTGGCTCCAGCACACTATGGTCTACACCAGTGGTTGGCAAACCACAGCTCGCAAGCCACATGCGGCACTTTGGCCCCTTGACTGTGGCTCTTCCACAAAATACCATGTGCGGACGCGCACGTACAGTTCGATTGAAACTTCTTGGCCCATGCGCAGAAGTCGGTTTTCGGCCTGGGCCGTAGAAGAAGTGGCGTTAGAAGAAGGGGGGGTGTCGGTCGGTCGGGCGAGGGGAGACGCGGTGCAGGCAGGCTGCGGGATACGGGATATGCAGCACGGGGGAGGTACATTGTTTTGAGGTAAGTTCTCTGAGGTCGACCCCTTTCAACTCTCCCATCCACACTCGTCTATCTGAAAGAAGTATACAAGACGAGTGTGGATGGGAGAGTTGGAAGGGGTCGACCTCAATCAGATTGAGGATGTTTTTTAGCAAAGGCCAGCTTAGGAGTACCCTAATTAAGTTAATAACAATGTACCTACCTATATAGTTTAAGTTTAAAAAATTTGGCTCTCAAAAGAAATTTCAATCGTTGTACTGTTGATATTTGGCTCTGTTGACTAATGAGTTTGCCGACCACTGGGCTAGCACCTAGATGTACCAGCCGGCCTAATGTCTGTTGCTGGATGTTAGGTTGTTCCAACTTTCCATTCTCATTTATGAAAACACTGTGCTTGTTCTTTCCTCATACAAGTGCAAACATTTTCATCATTAAACATTGACAATATTTACTGAGTGCACTCTGTGCCAGGGTACTCACATTACTTGATTGAATCCTCCCCCAAACCCTATTATTCACAGATGAAGCCGGGAATTGCTATTAGTCATGGCTCCAATGTTTTCAATACATATTGCCACACTGTCTTCTGGAAAGGCATTCTGGAATGCCTCCGGAATTACCTGGGAACCTGCTGCTTCAGGAAAACCCTCTGTGAGGGGGGAGATTATGCAACTTCCTTTAGTGAACAATTTCCGGGGTTTATTGACAGGAAGATAGTGTAAATTGAACATGTAAGCCCAACCTTATTGATAATTACATGAACTTTAAATAGACTAATCACTCCAATTTTAATGTAGAGTTTGTCAGATTAAATTAAAAGGAAGACCTAACTACATACTACTTTTAAGAAAACCACTAATATAATGTAACCATCTCATAATAAGTCAAAAGAGATACTTGTATAAACCCCACTGAGGGAAGCCATTGATTATCTGTGCATATAAAGTCTTAACATTTGAAGAAGCTTTATAGACTAATCACTCCAATTTTAATGTAGAGTTTGTCAGATTAAATTAAAAGGAAGACCTAACTACATACTACTTTTAAGAAAACCACTAATATAATGTAACCATCTCATAATAAGTCAAAAGAGATACTTGTATAAACCCCACTGAGGGAAGCCATTGATTATCTGTGCATATAAAGTCTTAACATTTGAAGAAGCTTTATAATCCATGTTTTCAAATTAATAAACAGTCAATTCATACCACCTATAAGTTCAATTAGGCACTGAAGTAAAGGATTATATCATGGATCTCTAAATTTAATATTCTAAGCTTAATCATATTCTAAGAAGGATGAAGTAAATTTATAGTGCTCTGCCTTTAGAGTCAGAACATCTAGATGGGTTGTCCAAGTCCTACATTTTCTTAGCTATGTGGCTTTTGCTACAGCCTACCTCTCTGGAACTCAATTTCTGTAAAACAGTGCATTCTCTAGTGAGGTAGGAGTCATTTATCAAAGCTCTAAAATATTTGTGAGACCACCTAACAGACTCGGAGTCAGAACATCTAGATGGGTCGTCTAAGTCCTACATTTTATTAGCTATGTGGCTTTTGCTACAGCTTACCTCTCTGGAACTCAGTTTCTGTAAAACAGTGAGTTCTCTAGCAAGGTAGTCATTTATAAAAGCTCTAAAATATTTGTGAGACCACCTAACAGACTCTAATATGCACTCAGGCTGAGTTGAGAGTTTCTGCCTAACCTGAGTATATATTTTGAGCAAGGTCCCCAGTACTTCCAAAGAATAGCTCCTCCCCAACCCCATAGCCTATCTACCAGTTGAAGATCACTGAACTAGATCATTCCTATGACCCCTCCATCTATGACATTTAATAATTCTTTATTTTGTGCAGAATTGATGTTTGAGTGTTCTTCAAATTGCCTCACATTTGCAGGGACCTATTAGGCCAGCACTGACAAGCCCCAGGCTTGGCTCCTTGGCATCGTGCCATTTCCTTTCAATTGATGGATTCGCAATGTCACTCGGTAACTCTGTTGATTTATCTATAGACATTTGATTTCAGAATGAATGCATAGATCCAATTAAGAATACACTGCAGATGCTCAGAGTTAGTTGTTTATGCAGCTCAGTTCACCATAGCAGAACTGCCCAGGGACTGCTCGATGCTGCCTTGTCTAGGGTGGCTGGCATTGATCTGTTGAAAAATCAATGAAGTCTGTGCTTTGGAAGAGAAAGCACTATATTAGCTTTACTGGTTCACAAAACTGGAAAGTAGGTCATTGCCCTACATTCCGGTAATTGCCGCCAGCTCTTCGGCAGGCTGGGTGGCAGATACTGGGGGCAGGAGAGCCACCAGAGGCCTGGGGTCAGAGGGGACGAGCCCTGTAATCCCAAGAGGGGCTAGCCAAGGCCGAGTCTTCACAAAGGAGAGGGGAGAGTCCTCATTCAGCTTTCATCCAGGGTGACAGGAAATCGTTTTCTGACACAGCATATGGTTTGTTTTAGTTCTAATATGTCAGGGATGTTTTCTTTCATTACTTTCCCATTATTTTTGCTTTTTTAAAAAAACGACTTTTACCCATGCCTCCCCTGAGCGTGCTAGAGGATTCTGTGCTATTTCGTTTCTAACATGTTACATTTCAAAAGACTTGCAGAGTTAAATCTTGGTAGAAAGGATGGGGCTAATTAAGTAAGAGTGGGTCATGTTCTAATTTCACATTCTTAGTCAGAATGAAAACTGTGCTAATTGTAAGAATTAAGCTAAGGGACTAAACATTTTATTCTAATAATTATGCACGTCACCCTCTCATACATAGGTCACAAGAGAAACCTGTACAAATCCCACCCAGGGAAGCCATCGATGATTTCAGAGGAGAGGAGATAGAAGGGGACATAGGCAGGACTGATACAGCTCTGGTGTTAATTATCCTACAGCATATAGCGTGTTACTCCTGTGGCCCGCGGCGTAGATTTAGACTATATTTAACCAGGGCTCGACCTTATTGAAATCAAGAAGTAGGAGAACTACTTTCCCACTGACTTTACATTTCAGTTCCTCTTTTGATTGTCCTGACTCCCAGTGCCTCCCCCCACCCCCTCCCATTCTTCTCTTCTTCCCACAGAGAAGGTGCCTGTCTTGTTCTCAGGTACCTATTGACAAGGCCATAACAGAACATAGCTGCAGGAGGCCCCATGTAGAGGTTCAGCTGGCAACAGTGCCTGGACTTGGGCAATACCCTGGAGCTTTCACTGAAAAATCAAAAGGGATCTAAGAAGACCTCAGTCTCCAGTGGTAGAGTGTCTGGAAACTTGGCAGGGGACAAGAGAAACATTTGAACCGGTAGCTTCCTAGTGTTCGGGTGTCACTGTATTTGTAAGGGGTTGTGCACCACATGGCCCTGCCATCTATTCTTGAAGGATGGCATCGTTGTTTCATTGTTCAGTACATTTTCTAGAGAGTGTAATGGGGAGGATAATTTGATCCTGGAGATCTGGTGATATCTGCAAAGTGCTCTGACTTACACTATATTCTTTCAGACTCTTGACATCATTAGGGGGGATGGAGAAATCAGACATTATTATGTCCACTATGTCAAATTGGAAACTAAATATGAAAGACCAAGTTGTATTCCTAATATTCACAAGTTGAGCTTCTCTAGAAATCAAATTTTCTGCCTCTAGAAGTCAAGTGTCCTTCCCCTTAATCTCCCTTGTTCAAAGCCTTTTTTTGGTCTGTGGTATTAGTTATATACATCCTCCTTATAGTAGAGAGTTCCATTTTGGAGCAGGTTCATGCAGGGCTATAAAATAGAAGCCAAAGCAAACATGTATAGCTTTTTGGTTTTTCAGCCCAGCTTCTCTACAAAGCAGAGCCTGGAGCAATAGCTTACCTGCTAATACTTTATTAAGGGTGCATATCAGGAAATTAAGAGTAAAAGGAAGAAGGAAATGGGGCAGGGGAGGAAGTAAAGTTTAGTGGAAGCCGTGACACACCCAGATCTCACTTCAAGGATGCCAGGGTTATTTCCCCGCTGCAGAAACTGCTGCTGGGAGACACTCTTAGCTGTCAGCCCCCTTCAGGAATTGCCTGGGCTGAAGAGCGAGGGGCCTCATCCTAGTAACGCCCTCTTCCCAGAGAAAGCCACAACCAATGACTGCTCAGTGCAGCAGCAAAAAGCCTGACCCTCTTGCTTCAATTCAAGCAACTCTGACGGGCCACTTTAGTTACAGAGTTCTCTGTGAACTCAGATGAGGTCTTTGCTGTGATTCATCGTAAGGCAGCTTTTCTCTTTGCCCACCTCTGTTTCCATCCCTTCCTAAGATCACTCCCTAATAAACTTCCTACATGTCAATCTCAGTCTCATTCTGCTTCCCAGGGATCCTAACTTGCAAAAATACGTGTTATGTTTTGTATTAGGGCTCTGTTAACTCCCCTGCCTTCTCTCTGTCTGAGACTTCCCTGTCTCCTTATAATCTTTTTCCTTTAGGAGGCATGTGGATGAATATGTGGGAGTGGGCACAATGTGTCTGCATTACATGCCATATCCACTGGAGAACACCTATCCCAGCTCCATGTCAGCTTTTGATTTAGGAGGAAATTATTAGGAAAGAAGTGATTGTGTTCATGCTAAAATTAAACAGTGTCCTCATTAAAACTCCATCTCTCAGGAAAGGACAGGCATCGGTGGAGATTTGCATTTTCTAAATCCCTATTGTCTTCCATGGATTTCACCTTTATTATGTCCTCTAACTAACTGATTAATCTTCGCAAAATCCCAGGAGGTATATATTATCACACTCATTAATTAAGAAGTTTAGCAGCCTATATAGGGCCAGATTAAAAAGTAGTAGCTCCTAAATATCATGTTCATACAAGAGCACCGCACTGACTCCAGAAATGAAGCAACTAAAGATTAGGGAAGCCAGAAACAATAAATTGTATTTCATTTTAACACATTGTTTCTACTTTCTTTTCATTTCTGAGTTAAAACATCAAAGATTATAGGACAACGGTTTGCTGCAAGTTAATAAAAGCTTAACTTTCTGTTTGAATCAATAAAACACTGACATAAATCAGAGCAAAAACATTCAGGAAAGACACATTTCCAAGTCTTGTAACCACAGCCTGCAATGTATTAGGCAGACCAAAGTCCTCCCACCCTAGTATCTTGTCTAAAATGAGGGCATTTTGCTCCTGGGTCTTCATGCTGCCCCTTCTAGCTCTTAAACAAACAAAACAACACAGACACAACCACTACAGGCCTGCATACGTCTTTTGTTTTGATTTGTTGTAATGAATATCTTTACAAGAACAGATCCCTGCTGGGCGGATCAGTTGGTTGGAGAGTACTCCTGTACACCAAAAGGCTGTGGCCAGGTGTTTGATTCCTGGCCAGGGCACATACCCAGGTTGTGGGTTGAATCCCTTGGTCAGGGTATGTACAGGAGGCAACCAATTGATGTTTTCCTCTCTTTCTCCCCCTTCCTCTCTCTCTAAAATCAATAAACATATCCTCGGGTGAGGATGAAAAAAAACATTCCAAAAATAGGAATACCGATGAGGAGGGGGAGGACCCACTGAAATTCTGACTGCTGCCTCTGGTGGTTTAGACTCATTGGCTTATACTGTCTGGGTGCACAGTCCATGGGGAGCCTGGATGCTCTCATTACAACACAGTCATAGCTCAGGTATAACTTGGAGAAAGAATAAAGTGATTTATTTAGACCCAACTAGCTGATCACTCATAGGGAATATTTAATTTTTCTCTTAACTTAGTTATTGGCTTTTCCCTCTCCCTCTCCCTGCATTCCACTCTCTCCGCTCTCTCCTCTCATGCTTACTATGCACTGTGCACAGTTCTAAGTAATATATATCCTATCTAATAAAAGACAAAAAGGGTAATTGACCATACCTTCGCTACGCTTCCCATGGGCTAATCAGCG
>NW_005363397.1:565551-597451 GCF_000412655.1 Myotis brandtii
CTCTGAGAAAGGTATATTTGCTATTATTATTTTATAGATGCACAGAAGGATATCCAATGAAGTTAACTAAATATCTTTGGTCACATTGTAAGTACATTTAGTGACCAAGACTTGAACCTAAACAGCCTGTCTTAGGAGTCTATGTCCAGAACCATAATGCTATTTAGGTATCAGTTGAAGTCATAAACAACGCATGCTTCCTACTTCTGTCTTGGTTAACTATGTGCTTTATTTTTTTCACAGAGATCACTGAAATTTCTCTTTTTAAAAAAATATATTTTTATTGGTTTTAGAGAGAGAGGAAGGGAGAGGGAGGGACAGAGGGAGGGAGGGACAGTGGGAGGGAGGGACAGAGGGAGGGAAACAGAGAGAGGGAGAAATATCCATCAGCTGTCTCCTGCACTCCCCCTACTGGGAAGCCCACAATCTGGGCATGTGCCCTGACTGGAATCAAACCTTCGACCTCTCAGTGCATGGGAGGATGCTCAACTAACTGAGCCACACCGACCAGGGCTCACTGAAAATTCTTGGCTCAACCCAAAGTACCTTAATGAGCTAAAGCTGTGAAATTGCTAGTTCTTATCAGCATTACTTTTCTTGGGACTAGTCACCTATTTTATTCACTTTTCTATTCTATATCTCCAGTTTCAAGGTCATCTGCAGCCTTCCAACACTCCGGTTCGAGCCACACCTGATGTCCTCTGCACTTCCCGCCTCCGTGCTTTGCCTGTGCTGCTCTTCCTGCTGCCTGCAATGCCTTCCCTTCCCTTTCATACCCGGCAACGTCTTCCGTCCTTAGAGCCCTACCATTCTAGTTCTTAGGAAGAGACATCAGAATGACCTACTTATGTGTCCTTTGCCCTCTCTAGATTGAACATCCCCTGAGGAATATAACAGTATTTTATTCTTCTATGTGTCATTTTCTGTAAAACGTAATGCAACAAATACACAAAGTTAACTTATAAATATTTTCCCAAGAAAAATGTAAATGTGAAGAAAACTCTTTTAAATGTACCTGGTATTTAAAATGTTAATAACTCTTTTTAGGGGAGAGTTGTTTTGAGCAAATTTCATAATCCTCTTACTTTTTCTCTGAGACTTCAACCAGCAAGGCCCAAATATATATATAAATTAAAAATGCACAATAATAAAAATAAACTTATGCTATTGTGTGTATCCCCATGTGATTTGTCACAAACTCCCCAGTACCTAAGGGTCATTCCCTTCCATTTACAGGTACATGAGGCCTGGCTGCCCAAGATGCCCATTTCCTGCTACAAGAGTTCTGGAATTTAAGGGTGCTCTCTGTACAAGGTAGTCTGCATTTATCTAGGACCTAAGAGAGATTACTCAAAACATACAGAGAGAGGGATCCATTTGATCTTATGCTCTTCTTGGAGAGAAAAACTATGGGAGATCCTTTCACTGCAGATAAAACTGGACTGAGGATGGTCTGGCTGGGGTACTCTCACTACCTGGTAACACAGGAGCTACAGTTCAGAGAAACACAAGCTGAGGATCTAGTGGAATTTGGCTGGGATAGGATAAGCTCCTCGATATTCTCCCTCTCAACAAGTAGAGGGAAACCAACACAGGGAGCAGACCAGAAGAGCACACACCAAATAATGTGGACAACTGAATTTATAGCTTAGTGGAAGCAGCAGGTTAATACC
Source organism: Myotis brandtii (assembly GCF_000412655.1). NCBI lineage: Eukaryota > Metazoa > Chordata > Mammalia > Chiroptera > Vespertilionidae > Myotis > Myotis brandtii. The sequence goes on from NW_005363397.1 coordinate 567,225, forward strand.
AACAATTAATTTTGTCGTATTTTGTTCATTAGAAATCAGTAAGAATAAAACTAACATGTGATTCATGACTAGATAATAAAAATGATAAAAATAGACAAAAATAGCATCATGAAACTATTGAATGACTTTTAGAGTCCACTAAAGCCTCCCAGAATACATCTAGAGCCTATTTTAAGAAAAGCAGAATTAATATTCTATGATAGGAAATTCAATGACTAATTTTGCTCATAATGAACACTTTGAGAACTCTAGTCAGCTCCCTGTTTTTTAAGGTAATACAGAGTCACAGTGCTTTATTCACTATTTTGAAAACCAAAAGTTTTTCATTTGGTGGCACTATCTGATCTGAACTCAGCAGTAAAACCAGACCTGTTTATAGTCTTTACTTATTCCACTCAGTGTGAATTATTTATACACTAGAGGCCTGATGCACGAAAATTCATACAAGAGTAGGCCTTCCTTCCCCTGACTGCTGGCATCAGCTTCCCTCCAACACCCGGGACCTGGGCTGCTTCCCTCCTCTGGCTGCCAGCAGGCACCCGGGACCCGGGCTGGCTTCCCTTGGGCCCCGGCTTCATTAGGAAGGACGTCTAGAATGACGTCCGGAAGATGTCTGGTCTAATTAGCATATTACCCTTTTATTATTATAGATTTCTTAGCAGAAATAGGAATGTATGTAATTTAGGGGTGCTGGCCCAGATTTGGAAGAAGATTTCTGCTATCTGTCCATTTTGCCTTTCCAATATTGACAAACTCTGAATTCCATAACATCTCTGGTTCCAAGGGCTTCAGGTATTAGACTATGAGCTTGTAAATGGATAACAGTTTCTCCCTGGATGCAAGTCTTTTTGTCATTCCAGAGACCAAAATGCATTTCGAGTGGCAACCAACCACCAGCTTAATGCTTTATTTCCTACAGTCTGCACATGAAAAAAAAAGATGTTAAATTTCTTGTTTGATTCTAAAATGAATCAGGGGAGATTATCATCATGCTGTCCCTCCCACTGCCACCCCCCCACATAAAAATTTGTCATTTTTAATTGCTAAAATCATACCAGTTTCTAAAAAAGTTATTCTCTTTTATACCTGGGATGATGTGCATTCTATCTGATGAAGATTAAAAAATAGAGGTGTTTATTTTGCATTTTTCAAGCCAACCAATCAATTTTAGGGATAGAGCACGTGGTTCTCAGAGATAGTGCTAGACTCTAGTGCAGCGGTTCTCAACCTGTGGGTCAAGACCCCTTTAGGGGTCGAACGACCCTTTCACAGGCGTTGCCTAAATACATCCTTGCATATCAGATATTTACATTACGATTCATAACAGTAGCAAAATTACAGTTATGAAGTAGCAACGAAAATAATTTTATGGTTGTGGGTCACCACAACATGAGGAACTGTATTAAAGGGTCGCAGCATTAGGAAGGTTGAGAACCACTGCTCTAGTGAGATATAACTCTCTTTGATAGACAATTCAAGACAAAGAATAGATTTTCCTTCCTAGACACTGGTAGTGATCAAGTCACATGCAGAGGATCACAGTTGTATTTCTTTTTATTTGTTTTCTATTTCTTATTTGTTTTAGTCCAGTGTTTGCACATAGCAGGTAAACAGTAGAATGTCAGTTATAAACCACAAGTTGGTAAATTTGCTGTAGGTGGGGTGAGGGTGGAAGAGCAGGAAGCCATTTGGAACAAAGTGAGGTTAAAAGGAAAAGGGTAGTAATACTTCCTTAGGAAGCAAACAATTTTCAAAAGGGTCAGTAGTGTTCTGGAATTTCCACATAAACCTATTTTGATAGACCTGGCCAGTTTGGCTCAGTGGATAGAATGTTGGCCTGCGGACTGAAGGGTCCCGGGTTCGATTCCGGTCAAGGGCATGTACCTTGGTTTCGGGCACATCCCCAGTAGGGAGTGTGCAGGAGGCGGCTGGTCGATGTTTCTCTCTCATCAATGTTTCTGGCTCTCTATCCCTCTCCCTTCCTCTCTGTGAAAAATCAATAAAATATATTTAAAAAAACAAACAAACTTATTTTGATAGGCTTTTTCTTTTTCTTAGAACAACTTTCTCTCCTCAAGTCTGCCTCCTGCTTTTCTCTATGGTTCAACACTAAGTTCAAATATTACCAACTCCAGGAAGCTTGTGTACATGTACAGTGCAAAACTTTCACACAGAATAGTTATTATTTCAATTTATGCCAATAAATCATTATAACTAAACTAGGGGCCCAGTGCACAAATTCATGCACCTTGAAAGTAACTGCGGGCCACAAGGCTGCAGTGTGCAAAGGGGCGGGTATTGGCCCATCCTCTGCACCCCCACCTTGCCTATTCCCGCCACAGCCCCCGGTCCCTTGTCTGCTGGCAGCGCCTCCGCCACCCTCACATTCTGACAACGCTGGCAGAGCAACTGGGGCTGGCTCCAGCAGTGGGTGTGAGTGGGGTTGGCACCATCAGCGGATGTGAGTGGCGGCGGCTGCCCCAATTGCCCCTCAGGAGCAGGGGGAGGTGGAGAAGCCCTTAGGGGCGATCAGGGCCGGCAGCTGCCACTCGTACTTGTTGACAGCGCAAAGCGATTTGGGGCCAGTGCCGGGCACCGGCAGTGGGTGTGAGTGGGGCTGGCGCTGGCAGCAGGGGCGAGCGCCAGGTGGGAGCAAATTTTCAGTAACCACCAGAGACTCGCCCTAATGACAGCAGCTGGTGCCCCGCCTTGGTCTGGCACCCCCCACTCACGTGCTCCACCATCCCACCACAGCCAATGTCTGCCACGTTCTGCACTCTGCTGTCTCTGCCGATATCCGCCATATTCTGTGTGCGCCCCCAGGTAGTCAGTGTGTGACTGTTGTTCTATTGTTCCACCGTTCGGTCTATTTGCATATTTGCCTTTTATTATATAGGATTATATAAGATTATATAGGATTTGCATCTAAAAATAAATTTTAATACAAGTTTGGTTATTACTTCATATATATCCTGAATGACTAATTTATGTTCCATGTTAGAAGACAACTCATTTAATAAATATTTAAAACATAACACCATCCTGTGAATCTGGAAAATTCAGAAGAAAATTGAATAATGACATATTCTGTGTGTGTACCTCAACAGATAACCCACTTTCTGTGAATTAACTGTTTCTTTCACTTGGAAAAGTATTACTGTTTTCTAAAGGAAAACATAAGTACTTTTAGAAATGAGAAAAATCTATTTCCTCCAAAGAAAACACATGGTGAGACAGTAAAGATTTACTTGCTCCAGATCTCCTTGTTACCATCTATCATTGCCTTATTTCAGCCAGACAGCTTGAAAGACGGCTTCTGAGAATTTTCTTCCTAATAATCACTGTCAGCAAGTCTCTCACCCTGACCAAGACCTGAAATCTCTCATGCCCTTGACTCAAATTATACTATTTACTTGTTATTATGCATTTCCAATAAAACTACAATCCTACCTAATTGTTATAGAAGCCATGTGGTGAAAGAGCAAAAATTCCTGGCATGCAGTGGGTTTTCAATACCTCTTCAAGAATCAATGAATTAGTTAAAATTTCGTTCTACTCTCAGTTCTGAATGTTCCTGGGGAAGTCACTTAACATTCTAAAAAATAATGGGTTAAGATAATTATCAAGTCTAAAAATGCCTATTGGTTCAATGTGTAAAGATTCATATCAAAAGAGAAAGAGCTGAAAAGATATAAGGGCTTACTTCCAGTAGGAGTTTTCTCTGCTTTGGAAAAACAACATGCAAGCTATCGGAACAGAAAAAAATCCATAAACATAATTTCTTGATTTCCAATACATACTCAATATATGTATCTATAACTTCCACATTAATACATTCACAGTTGCATTATTTATTCATTCTACATGGTCAAATCTCCCACTGTGCTATTTCCTATGTGGAAGATATAGCTAAGGAGGTTAGAGTGTGACCTTACCTACTTGCACATCCAGACTATTAATTGGATAATAATTGAAATAAAGCTTCATACGTCTGTATGTTGGTCTTTGGGAAGACCAAAATTGGTTGCCCTCATGAGCCATCTCTTGAAGTACAATGTGCATCCCAAAGCATATAATTTGCTGTTATTTCCAAGAGAGCAAATGGCATTGCATGGGATTCACTATAGAGCCTAAACACAAAGTTTCCCTTGAAATGAGGCTTTGCGTATTGACAGATAAGAACGAAAACACTAACCACCATTACTCATATCAGTTGATCCAGATTCTCTTGGAAACTTTAAAATTTGTTTTTGGGCTAGAGCCAAGGAGCGAAAATAGTGACCTCCTTATTCGCAATAAAATGTCTACTTTACCTCCTCTCTCTTCAGAAGTGTTACTATAACCGATAAAACTTTACCCAATAAAGTCTCACACATCTATAGTAGCCTAATAGCATTCTATTGTGTAGGTGTAACACAGATTTCCCCCCACTCATTTACTGATGGGCACTTGGCTGCTTCCAAATCTTGGCTATTGTAAATAATGCTGCAATGAACATAGGGGTGCATATATAGCCATTCTAACAGGCTTGAGGTGATATCTTATTGTGGTTTTAATTTGCATTTCTCTGATGATTAGTGATGTTGAGCATCTTTCCATATGTCTATTGGCCATCTGTATATCCTCTTTGAAGAAGTGTCTATTCAGGTCTTTTGCTCATTTTTTAATTGGATTGTTTGGTTTTTTTATGTTAAGTTTTATAAGTTCTTTATAAATTTTGGATATTAACCCCTTATCAGATGTATTGGAAAATATATTCTCCTGTTCAGTGGGTTATCTTTTCATTTTGTTAATGGTTTCCACTCAGCAATAAAAAAGAAAGAAATCATACCATTTGTGACAGCATGGATGGACCTGGAGAATATTATGACAGCATGGATGAACCTGCCCAAGTAAATAAGCCAGTCAGAGAAAGACAAATACCATATGATTTCACTTATATTTGGAATCTAATGTGCAAAATAAACAAACAAAATAGAAACAGACTCATAGATACAGAGAGCAGACTGACAGCTGTCAAAGGGGTGGGGGGAGGGTGCTGGGTGAAAAAGGTAAAAGGGTTAAGCAAAAAACAAAATGAAACATAACAAAAAAAAAAACTCTCAGAGGTAGACAACATTATGGTGATTACCAGAGGGAAAGAAGGGTGAGGGAAGGTAGGAGAGGGTAAAGGGGTCATAAATGGTGATGGAAGAAAATTTGACTTGGGGTGGTGAACACACTATACAATATAAAGATGATGTATTATAGGATTGTACACCTGAAACCTATGTAATTTTATTAACCAATGTCACCCCAATAAATTCAATTAAAAATAAATAAATAAACAAATACATTGCAAGGAAAAATATAAAATAGCTTAATAGGAAACTTAGACTGCTAGTTTGTGGAGTCAGATGAAATATAATTAATACACCTCATATTGAACATGATTTTTTTTTGCCTTTTCTCTTTCTTAATTATTAATGAAATTGATGATTTGAAGAAGAGAAAACTTAGACTGCTAGTTTGTGGAGTCAGATTAAATATAATTAATGCACTTCATATTGAACATGATTTTTTTTTTGCCTTTTCTCGTTCTTAATTATTAATGAAATTGATGATTTGAAGAAGAGAATTTTGTCTGGGAAAATTAACTGTAGTAATAAAGCCTGGAAAACTCAGTGAGGTTATAAAAATTTACTTCAGCAGGAAAGTAAAATAAATACAAAGTCAATTATGAAATAGTAGAAAGTCAACTGGACTTGAAGTTTTAAAGATTTAAATTGTAGCTTTGCCACTTATTAGGTTGAGGCTTTACACAAATTTGAAAACTACCACAGCCTCATTTCCTCCACATCCTATATAATAAAAGCATAATATGCTAAGTGTCCGACCATTCATGCGACCATTTGTTCGACCATCCTACCAGTCGCTATGATGCGCACTGACCACCAGGGGGCAGAGCTCTGACCAGTAGGTTAGCTTGCTGCTGGGTTCTGGCCAATTGGGACTGGACAGATGAGCTTGACACGCCCTGGAGCCTTCCTGCAATCCCTCCCTGGCCTACCTCCCATGGTCCCTCTGGGGCTGGATTGCGAGAGGGCGCAGGCCAGGCAAAGGGATCTCACCAGTGCATGAATTTGTGCACTGGGCCTCTAGTCAGGATATATAATCTGTAGCTCTCAAGGGATGTTTTGAAATTCAGATGGTGCTATAGCATCATGTTTGCATGTATGTTATACAAATAATGTGTGTTCTCCCAGGAAATTAAAATGCATAACTATGGGCCCTCTTTTATGCAATTAATATTTTCAGAAATGAATTTTGTATACTAATTTTATTTTATACACTATAAATATTTCCTTCATACATATGCATAAAAACATTCATGCTATTCCTTATGGACTAAGGTATTTTCATGGGTAATTTTATTCATATGAGATTTTCAACATGTGATATGACTTCAAAACATAATCCCCACATAAATTGTAACTCCACTCTCTATGAAAGTATTTTGCATAGCATAAAGACCATGCAGGTATAAAATGTTATTAATATTTTTGTTTTTATTGGGGATAACCAAAATACAATTTTAAAAAAGAAGAAAAGAAAAACAAACATTTTACATAAAGATTTCCTTACATTATTTTGCTTAACTGTCACAATTTTATATTTACATGAAATAATATTGCAGTTTACAGTGTGCTGTCTTTAATTCTTAGAAAGTAGATTTGTATTCAGTGAATCTCATGGGCTTACTAACAGTAGCTGAATTTTAACACAATAATATGTATTTAATAGTCATTAGAAGTTAGTTTTTAAATAAAATTGAGCTTAAATGCATTGAATAACCACTTTTTTTGATAATAGGTGAGTAACCAATTTGAGAATCTTCATTTTTGTTCCATGGCTGCTGGAATTTCACTAATAATTTTCAAAATAACTGGTTATTCAACCCAAATAATATGCTAATATGTTTTGTAAAAATAAAAAGAGTACTTTAAGTTTTAATTTACCAAATGTTAGAGTTGTAGAAGCTTTAAAGATGAATTCCATTCTCTTTTATAATTTAGAAGGCAATTGTAAAAAGTGAAGTGACTTGGGTAAAGGCAAGTGTATACCTTGGAGAAGATGGAACTTGAGGCAGGAAGTCGAAGGCCAGTGAGAACAAGGCAGCACAGCAAGGACAGTGCTGCTCCTGGCCTCTAGCCTTGCTAACTTCTCAGAAAAAAACAGATCTTTCTGGGTCCTGGGAGGGCTCCAGAATACCAGTAAATACATCAGGCCACAGGAAAGCATAGGAGGATGTCAACTTCAACATTTTCAACAGCATTTAGAAAAATGCTGTAAATAGATTAATTAGCATCAAATTATAATTATATGCATGCAAGTCATTCTCTTTGTTTTATTTCCGCTTTTGGTAGACTGAATGATTTTCCTTGATTCTTAAATATATGTTCCTCTATGATCACATCATACTCCCAAGTGTTTAGGTCTAGTCATTATTCTGAAGGGTTTTTGTGGCATGAAGGCCCACTTTTTAATGGGACAGTCTTGGATGTGAATCCTGCCTCCAGTGCTTGTTAGATACCCCGAATCAAGACACTCATTCCCTTGTAACTGAGGGAAATATTGCACAATAGATGGAAAGATTAAATGAAGTATAAAGTGCTTAGTATAAAGTAGGCTCTTTATTTCCAAGAAATCAAAACTTTCTCATTTTCCTCAAAGGGAAGGAACACTGACTCCAGAAAGAAAAGGAATGCCTCTTCCATGAAAAAAAAAAAAATCCTGCTTGAATGGAGTGATTGGCCTTGTTTCATTTTCTCTTTCTGGCATTTTGGCAGCAACTTTCAGATCACATTGTAAACATATTTTTCCCAGGTTTATTGAAGTATGATTGGCAAATGAAAATCCTATATAATAAAAGCCCAATGACTGAAAGGCGGAACAACCAGAACGACCAGTCGACCAGTTGATATGATGCACTTCTGCTTGAATGGAGTGATTGGCCTTGTTTCATTTTATCTTTCTGGCATTTTGGCAGCAACTTTCAGATCACATTGTAAACATATTTTTCCCAGGTTTATTGAAGTATGATTGGCAAATGAAAATCCTATATAATAAAAGCCCAATGACTGAAAGGCGGAACAACCAGAACGACCAGTCGACCAGTTGATATGATGCACACTGACCACCAGGGGGCAGACGCTCAATGCAGGAGCTGCCCCCTGGTTGTCAGTGCACTCCCACAGAGGGAGAGCGGCTGACCTGGATGAGCAGCTGCTCCTGGGAGCAGTAGCTCAAAAGGCAGGTCCACAGCTGCTCAGCTGACCTGGATGAGTGGCTGCTTCTGCAGCTGGCCAATCCCCACAGACCACACCCCCCAGCAGTGCACAAATCCTGTGCACTGGGCCTCTAGTGTTATATATTTATGTTGTACAATGTGATGATTTAATATGCATATACATTGTGAAATTATTACCACAATCAAGTTAGTTAATACACCCATTGCCTCAGTTACCATTTGTGTGTATGTGGTGAGAACACTTAATATCTATTTTCTTAGCAGATTTAAAGTATACAATGCAATATTATTAACTGTAGTTATCATGCTGTACATTAGATAGAGCCTAATAACTTATTCAGCTTATAATTGGAAGTTTGTACACTTTGACCAAACTTTCCCCATTTCTCCCATCCCCAGCCCCTGGTAATCACCATTCTGCCCTCTGGTTCTATGAGTTCAACACTTTGGGGTCCCACATATAAGTGAGATAATAAAATACTTATATTTTTGTGTATGCTTTATTTTACTTAACATAATGCCCTGCAGGCTCATCTATCTATATCATCTATATCTATAAGTATATCTATATCTAATCTATATCTATATCTATATCTATATCTATCTGTCTATGTCTATGTCTATCATCTATACCTATATCTATATCTATATCTATATCTATATCTATATCTATATCTATATCTATATCTATATCTATATCTATATCTATATCTATATCTATATCTATATCTATATCTATATCTATATCTATATCTATATCTATATCTATATCTATATCTATATCTATATCTATATCTATATCTATATCTATATCTATATCTATATCTATATCTATATCTATATCTATATCTATATCTATATCTATATCTATATCTATATCTATATCTATATCTATATCTATATATTTGAATGTATATATTTCATTTTCATTATCCATTTATCTGTCATTGGACATGTAGGCATGTCTTGGATATTGTGAACAATGCTGCAATGAATAGACAGTGCAGACATCTCTTCAAGGTAGTGATTTCACTTCTTTCTGATCTATATCCAGAAGTGGAATTGCTGGATAATATGGTAGTCCTATTTCTTAATTTTTTGAGGAATCTCCATAATATTTTCCATTATGACTATGCCAATTTATATTCTCACCAAAAGTGTACAAAATATTTTTCTCCATATTCTTACCAAAACTTATCTCTTTGTTTTTTAGTAGTCATCTTAATAGGTGTGAGGTGGTTTCTCATTGTGGTTTTGATTTGTATTTTCCTAATGATTACTGATGTTAGCACCTTTTCATAAACCTGTTGACTATTTGTTGTTGTTTTGAAAAATGTCTATTCAGATACTTTTCCCATTTTTTAATTGAATTATTTGGCTTTTTTTTTTGCTATTGAATTGTGTGATATCCTTATGTATTTTAGATATTAACCCCTGATCATATAAATGATTTGCAAACATTTTCTCCCATTGCAAAGGTTGCTGATTACTTTGCTGTGCAGAAGTTTTTAGTATAATAGTACTACTTGATTATTATTTTTTTTTGTCTGCAATTTTTGGTGTCATAAATTGGCAAAAAAAAAGTAATTGTCAAGACCAATGTCAAGAAAGTTTTTTCCTATATTTTCTTCTAGTAGTTTTATCATTTCAAGTCTTAACACTTATAGTTCAATGTTGTGCAAGATAAGAGTCCAATTTCATTCTTTTGCATGTGGATATTAAGTTTTCCCAAGACCATTTATTGAAGGAACTACACTTTCCCCATGTCAAAAATTAGTTGATTATATATGTGTGGGCTTATTTCTCAGCACATTGTATATTTTGTATGAATACCCTTTGTCTCTCAGTTTATTGACATAAGTGTTCATTGAGAACAAGAACAAGGTCCAAAGAAACCATGTTATAGTTATTCTGAAAAAAATCTTTTTATTGGATTATTTCTGTTGCCATTTCTTCCTGTTAAAAAGGAGTAAGAAAATTTTTTCTTAAAGGAAAAAAATTATAATCACTAGATATCTGACAGTCTGAGTCACCATCCTTTGGGGGATCTTATCAAGTCCTACCCTCATCCAGATGCTTAGTGACTAAATAATTTCCTTCGTCGCTGCCACAATTATAGGCAAAATTTGACTTGGTCATTTAAGCTTCCAGTGCTGCCCTGAGTAATGATAAATGCTGATGACAAGTAACACTAACCTTTATGTTAGCTCTCAGACAAGATCTAGTGTGCAGCAAGAAGTCATTAACATATCTAGGTCTAAAAGGGTCATAACCTGACCCCATGTGATGGAAACGATACCTGTTTACTGTGAAGAGTGACTTCACTAAATACAGACAAGCTAGCAGGACAGAATGTTTTTGGTGGGAGTTGGTGTTGTCCTGCCAATTTACCTTCATTTCAGCATTACTCACGGTATCTGTGTAAGAGGTAATGAGTTTTACTGTCGTGGTGGGAAAGAGTCTGAGTCAGATGTAAACAACTCTCTTCAAAGGCTTCCCTGATCACACTAGCTTGAAGTGGAGCCTTTCCCCTTCCCTTCTCTATTGTATTAGGTTGTTATCTTTCATCATATTCCCTTAAATAGGAGTGATTTTTGTCTATACCTAGCATATATATATATAGCATATATATAGCATATATAGTGGATAATAAAAATGTATGAAATGAATACATAAATGGAAAAGTGAAAGCAGTGGTTTGGGCCCAATCATAAGAGTGAGCATGGGATAAAAGTAACCGAGAGAAAACTAGCATAGAATTGCTTGACTTTGTCCCCAAACATGAAATCATTACAAACCAATTTTACTTGTTCAGTCTTAATTGTCCACTTTCTTTGGTCAAATATTTTATTTTTTTTACTTTTTCCTGTGCATATATTTTTTTCTTCTTTATCATCTTTACCTCTCATTTTTGAGTACCTTATAATTTAGCTCTTTGATGTTAAAAATTCTGTGAAATTGAGCAACTGTTATTTCCTTTAAATTGGATCATAAGATTATTACAGTCAGTAATTTTTTTTTCTGAATTCTGTGTAGACATCTGGCTCCCTGTCAACCCTCAGTCATCATCAACATTAATAATGCTAATTGCATTTCCTTGTGGAGTCCTGGTTGACAACACATGATGTAATTAATCAAAAGCAAAATGAAAGCAAACTGTGGACAGGTTCATTCTTTTTCATAATGTAATATACATTGATACATATTTTGTCAATAAGGAGTTCAGTTACTTTATAAATGGGAACTTCCCCTCCTGTAAGCAACTGGGTAAGGATTAGTTTCCCTATCTTTGGAGAATTTGAGACTCAAATTGCACAGAGGTAGTCAGGACAGGGCCAAGCTTGCTCCTAAATTAATACCATCAATCTCCTGAGTCATTTGTCTTTCTAGAGAAATCTATTTAGTGCCTCTGATATGAAGACAGACACTCATTAATCACATGACAAATGCGATAACAAGCTTTCAGTGTCATTATGGAAAAATAGACTAAATGAAGCCACAGCTTTGCTCTCTGGCTGTAAGGTTGACCCATGTAATCTTTAGAAAGACCCAGACTCTCCTCCCCCCGCCCCCCCCTGTATTTTGCCAGAGCCTTACAGCTTACATAGAAGAGGGTTCCTAAAGGGGTTCTGACTGACTTCAAGTGCCAATTAAGACTCATTGGGAGCTACAAACACCATTGATTTCTTTTTAATAATGTTCGGTTCTAAAAATAAAAAGAGCATAATGTATATTGTTAATGGCATAACAGGGACTAAGGGAGATATTGTCATGTTAAAAGGTATTGTCATCTTTTTTTCTCCTTGAGCCAGTAATCTGAACAATGCCATGAAGGACTTATAAACAAGACTAATAGCCAAACAATGGACTCTCAAAACAGAGTATTGTTCCCCATAAATATTCCAGAAGTATGTGAAACAACATTATGTCAGTGGAGAACAGCCTTTACAGCTTCCATTTGATTGTTAGGGTTTTTACTTTTTGTTATAAAATAAATACCCTTTTCAACAGATATTGGGAACCACACTGCTTCGAGTTGGGGAAGAATGCCTACTGCTTTATTTGTTTCATAAAGTATTCATAAAAATTGTTGATGCTACAAGCGGGGATCTCAAAATAACTCTTATTTTGCTAAGAAGAAATTTAGTCTTAAACCATGTTTACGTAGCCTCTCTCAGGACTGACATGTAACATTCCCCTTCTCCTTCTTTGTGGACCCACTGAAGATCCTGATAGAAAATGGATGGTGCCCTCACGCTACCACTCTCAGATTAAAAAATTGGCCTTTATTTTGAAAGCTGACCATGGTGTTATCTCTATTGATTTCTGAAGTAATATTCAGGCTTTAAGACTGAGTTATTTTCTCTTAAGTCAATAAATGAAAAATGCAGTAATCCACAATCAATTTAGTGCTACTATAATAACAGGATTGCTCTGTCTTACAATGGCATTGCATAGGCAGTTTGCTAAGAAGGCGAACTCCCCAAGTTCTGCTATCAGAAAAGGAGAGCATACGAGCACAGAAACAAATGTTCTGTCAGCTGAAATCCCAAATAAGCTATGTTTGTTATGGATGAAATAAATGTTCCCTTTAGATCCAGGCAATGTGAGAAAAACAAGGAAACTTCAATGGGTGGTTTTAATGTTAATAAGATAGGAGGTTAGGAGGCATGAAGAAAGTTTACAAACATCTCCAGTAAACCCCCCTAAACAGCTGGGCCTATATCGTCACCACCAGGATGTTTCAGAGGCTGGTATCTTAGACCTGGAACAAGAGAAGCAGGCTGCACGTTCCTCCAACAATACAGTTAGAGACATTTCTAAAATACGGCAGACTGCTTTCCTCCTTTTTCCTAGCAGGTGAATTTATACAAATAGGATACTATTCTGAAAATAAGCCATTTCTTTTTGGAATGACATTTTGACTAAACACAGAGCTATAAATAAGTCTTCTGTACAAAGGGTGACATAATCCTCCTATGAATATAGAAGCAATACTTATAAAAGTAGAAAATCCATAAATCCTATTTATTTTAAACGTGCTCTAAAAACCATAATTATATTAGTATATCACTGAATAAGGGAGGCACTTCTTTTCTGTCTTTGAATAATATAAATATGTGATATAATAGCTCTAAGGCTCATCTTTTCCAGTAAAGAGTCTTTGATACTAGCATAAAGACCTCAAATTCAACCATCTTCTCCATTTAGTCCATGAATTATATTTATGCATATGTAGACAGTTATGCATCTGTCTTTATATTATACATATTTGTCATTATATACTTATTTGTGTGCTTATATCCCTGCTTATTCCATGAAAATTTTAGGTGTTAATAGTAAATACATGCAATAAATGTTCAAAGCAAAAATTTAAAAATAAGACAACAAAACAGGGAAAATCTAAATTAGCATAAGAAATGTAAACAAGCTAGGGGAATGTGTTAGGGAGAATATATGCCTAAGCAGGCTATAAGTTTCTCTTTAGTTGCTGGAGCTGAGGCATGAACTTAATTCTGAACTTTAAGAATAACAAAATAATAATGTAAACAGAGACAATTAAATTTTATTCATTATATATTGTGTTAAGGAAAGGACACAGAAGGTCCCCAGTGGGATCACAGCTTCTGCTTAGCAGTTAATGCCTATTAATGGATTCTAAAGAAATGTAACAAGCTAGGGGAATGTGTTAGGAAGAATATATACCTAAGCAGGCTATACGTTTCTCTTTAGTTGCTGGAGCTGAGGCATGAACTTAGTTCTGAACTTTAAGAATAACAAAATAATAATGTAAACAGAGACAATTAAATTTTATTCATTATATATTGAGTTAAGGAAAGGACACAGAAGGTCCCCAGTAGGATCACAGCTTCTGCTTAGCAGTTAATGCCTGTTAATGGATTCTTCATGGGTTTTTGTGTTGGGGACACTGGTGGAAGTTGTGGACAATGTCCTCAGAAGCAATCACAACAAAACCATGCCCAGCAGCATGTCCTGAAGAAAGTTAACAGCATATTCTTTTATTTCAATCAAGTTCTTGACATGTTCCTGGGAAGGGAAGATAATATGGTCCATGCACTGTGAGTTTTGATGAGTGGTTTGATCCAGGGATAAAACATACTGTGCCTATAGTTAAATAGATGGATTGCACTGAATATAACTGTAGATAATTCTAGTGTTGAAGGTGGCCTTATTGAAAGTAATAGCTATTACCTCTTGAGCAGTTACTATGGACCTGTTTTATCGTACATATATTAATCATTAAAACTTTCATTCTGGAAAAAATATTTTTAGTGAATTAGGGCTTTTGGTAATAAATTGGCTTCCATTATCTGTCTGTTGGTGTCTCTTGAAAGGAAATACCTGACATTTACCACAAAATGGTTATTTAAATTTAATTTAACACTCATCTTTATTCTTAATATTCCCTTGGGTCATTTTTGAAACAATCGATTTAGTTAATTTGGTTGACACAGAAATTGGGAATAATTTTATATGTACATTCCTTTTTATGAAATAGGTAAATTTTTATTCATTAGCTCCTCAATTCCCTAGAAGAAATTTTGACCTAAGTACAGTGTTATTGAAAACTTTGAAAAAGAATAAAAATTGAGTTTCTTCTAACAATTTTTGGGATTTTTACAAAGGCTTTTTACAAAAATATTTCAAAGGACATCACTGGTGTTTTGACAGTGTTGATTCACTTATTTAATGACAAGGACATTAATATGTAAGTTGGATGTATATAACATTCAACATGACTGAGCTATTTTCCTGTCTGCTTTGGTTTTGTTTTTAATAAATATTAGCCAATTAATGATATGGCAGTCACTAGTTTGTGTCATCGATTAGCTAAAATAATGAGATCAAATTACATTGCTTGATTTCCATGAAGACTAAGCGGCTGGGCACAATTCCATCATTTGCTGGAAAGGAAATGATTTCCTGGTCATGTCCTATTGTAATAATTGGCACAACTTTGTGAGGAATTTATACCCAACCAATTTTAATTCTTGCTACAACTGAGTGATGAGCCATTGAGTCTGCAAATAATTTAATTCAATTCCTGTGACCTTCAGATCAGTTAGTAGACATAGTCTACCTAAGTGTTTATCAAACTGTGAGGCTGGAAGTGCTCAACAGTCTTTTCTTAATTAACATCTGAATTTCTTCTTCTCTGAATAATTTTAACTCTCTGTCCATGTGAGCACATTATTCTTTATCCTTTGTTTCCAGGCATCATACTATTGCCTTCTCTCAAATAAAATTTAGTTTTTGAAAGAAAAAATATAACTTTAGTTTGAGTACCTGTATATTAGGAAATAAGGTGAAGATACATTTCACTTGTTTACAAAATGAAAATCTAAATGGTTTGGGTTTTGTGGTTCAATGATATGAAGCATTGCACCAAGAATATTAAAACTATTGAAATATTTAAAACATTTGAATCAAAGTAGATGAAAAGCTAACTGAAGGATTTACACTGAAGCTGATAAATTCCTTAAAAAGATTATGACTGGAGGCTTTCTGAGGATAGAATAATTTGTTTTATTCTGTAAAAGAATTGTGATTTTGACCGACCACAAAGTCATGCATCTTATGTCAGCTGGGCTGTCTCTGCTATTTGGAAGTCCTCTCGGGCCTCTCTCAGAGATTGCTTGTGCTCTCAGCTGTAAAAGCTATGCCAGATCTTCTCTGGTCTCAAACCTAAATCCACCTACTTCTTCAAGTTTTTGGCAACTGGCATCTCCTTTTGTTTCTCTGACCAGATGAAAGATATAAGCTCTGAACTTTTCTACTCTTGCTCTTCTGACTTCACCTGTTTCCCCCTCTATGCTCCTGAAGGATCATGTGACCCCAACTCAGCCCTCCTTGAAGCTCTGGAATAGATCCTGATTCAAGTCAGAGGCTATATAGCTCAAGCAATAGTGCACCAAGGGCAAATGTGCTGCTAACCCCACTCTGACTTCAAGGCTGACTTTACTAGTGGAGCTTCTGCTTTCTTCTTTCTTGTTTTTCTGACCAGATGAAAGATATAAGCTCTAAACTTTCCTACTCTTGCTCTTCTGACTTCACCTGCTTCCCCTCTATGTTCCTGAAGGATCATGTGACCCCAGCTCATCCCTCCTTGAAGCTCTGGAATAGATCCTGATTCAAGTCAGAGGCTATAGCTCAAGCAATAGTGCACCAAGGGCAAATGTGCTGCTAACCCCACTCTGACTTCAAGGCTGACTTTACTAGTGGAGCTTCTGCTTTCTTCTTTTGACCCATGGTGGACATTGCCTTCCTCAGCAATCATTTCTCTACTAGCATACCCTCATCATATGTCCAATCTCCAATCTCTTGGTAAGGCCAAGTCTCATTGAGGTGATGAGCTCTGTTCTGAAGCATTATATGCTATAAGCTCATTCTTTTTTTAAAAAAATATATTTTATTGATTTTTTACAGAGAGGAAGGGAGAGAGATATACAGTTAGGAACATCGATGAGAGAGAAACATCAATCAGCTGCCTCCTGCACATCTCCCACTGGGGATGTGCCCGCAACCCAGGTACATGCCCTTGACCGGAATCAAACCTGGGACTCTATCCACTGAGCCAAACCGGTTTCGGCTAAGCTCATTCTTTTATCTTTTCATCATGTGCAGAGGGAAAAGGTGGTTTCATATTTCCAAAGCCAACTCTTAGAACCTTTGGAACCTGTGCTTTTATTCTTCTCTAATCCTACCGCTTTCAACTTGTTCAGGGTTTTGATTTGTCAGTTATTCACTCTCTAATTCTTACTTTTTCTGTAGGGTCTTTTGACTCTGACTTCAAATAGGCACTAGTTTCCAGGGCTTGCGAGAAAAGAAATCATCTCCTGATCCTGCTGGTAGCACTTGATTACTATTCTGTTTTTTCTCCTTCTTTACCCAAATAAACTTTTCAAACAAATGGCCTGTGGGAGCTACTTAACATCTATTCCTTCTTTCAATTTTCTATGGTGACCTATTCCTCTTCCCTATTCATATTGCTGAAGTGTTTGGTGCTCTAATCAATAAATTTGGTTGTATATTATTAATTCTCATTATTCCTGATCTCCATTTGCAATATTGTCACCATTTAATGAGTAGCTATTGTGTGCTAAACAATGTTCTAGTTTAATGAACATTTGCAGAATATGCTTTCCCAAAAGTGTCAACTTTTACCACTTATGGGATAAATGGACATTTTAATGTGGAATTCCTCATGGAAATGGGTCCAACAAGAAATTAAAATTTGGATTTAGCTTCTGCTCTGTTCTTTTTATTCATTTCTTTTCCATATTTTTTTATGCTACTCTGTATACTGGGAATCAACTTCTGCGGCACTTAGGGAGACTTTCCTGCTCAACATCATATCCTAATTTGGAAACTTGACTTTTTCTGATAATCTGTGCAGAGCAGTTAAATGTGCAAACAGACCTTTGTGTGTCCAAATTATAGAGGCCCCCTGTCTTATGTGAATTCTTATCTCACATATCCTAGGCTCTCTTTCTCTCCAGTGTAAAGTGGAAATGTACTTAACCAGAAGGTTTTCTTTTCAGATTATTGATACTTAATGAAAACAGAGAAAAAAATAATTGTATCATCAACTATCAACTTCTCAATTCCTTCACCTTTTTTTGCCCCGTCCCACAAATCCCCTCTCTTCTGGTAACCATCACTCTGTTCCCTGTATCTATGAGTCCCTTTCTTTCTTTCTTTCTTTCTTTCTTTCTTTCTTTCTTTCTTTCTTTCTTTCTTTCTTTCTTTCTTTCTTTTTCTTTCTTTCTTTCTTTCTCCTTCCTTCCTTCCTTCCTTCCTCCCTCTTTCTTTCTTTCTTTGGCTGTGAGTCTGTTTCTGTTTTGATTATTCATTTATCTAGTTCTTTAGATTCCATATGCAAGAGAAATCATATGCTATTTTTCTTTCTCTGAATTATTTCACTTAGCATAATGCCCTCTAGGTACACCCATGCTGTCACAAATGGTAAGATTTTGTTCTTTTTCACAGCCGAATAATATTCCATTGTATATATGTACCACAACTTTTTATTTACATGTCTATTGATGGGCACTTGGGTTGCTTTTATAGCTTTGTTATTATAAATAATGCTGCAATGAGCATAGGGGTGTATGTATTCTTTTGAATTAGTTTTGAGTTTCTTTGGATATATACGCAGAAGTGGAATCACAGGATCATAAGGCAGTTCCATTTTTATAATATTGCTCTCTCTTAACACTATGTCCACTACATTGAAATTTTATACCAGCTTTTTTTTTCTTGTACTCCTCAGGGGATACAAAAGTTGATGTTGCATTTTCTCAATGTTTTAACTTATTATCATGCTTTACTCAGGGCCATCTTATCTTTGGCCCACACTTCCCTTTCTCATTTGCCAATATGTCCTCTTTTTCTAAGCTAGCCATAAAGAAAAACAGTGCTTTGGATGTTAGCTTTATTTAAATTATTCAAGCTAGGGCGAACTTTTTATTCAATAAATGAGCCATTATATTCAGGGGCTAAACAATATCTATTTAGTGCCTCCAGTCTACAGTTCTGCAGCACATGTTAGGGAAAGGTAGAGATGAAGGACCACAAAGCCCCTATTAGTGGCTGGAGAGAAGAAGACCACTTGACCTTCAATGGACAAAGATACAGAAAGACATGAATAATAACACAGAAGAAAATGCAGTCACACAAAGGGATTTATACTAAATGCTGTATGGGGACATTACATTTTGAGATCCGTACTGAGCAGACCAATATTGCAAATAGGTGAGAATGGTTAAGAAACACTTCATGCAAAAGTGAACTTAAAGAAAGGTACCAAACAGCGTTAGTGACAAGGGAGGGGAAAATGTCATATCCAGGTAGGAAGAAGCATGTACAAAGTCTTAAAGTTCCAGGAAGGAAAATGCATGGAGTTTTTAAACAGGAGCAATGAGAAGAGAACCAACTATGAAGTGACGGGGGAAGACAGAGAGAAACAGTACCTGGTGCAGAGTCCTGAACAAAAGCGAGGGAGAGATTTGATTTGTCAGACAAAGAGGGTGAAGATAAACAACTTTCTCCCAACCTACACTCATTTGTGCATTTGACCAAGAAACCTTAATGTGTTAGGGGCTCTGGAGAAACGTCCCTAACATTTGAGAATAGACTAGAAACCTATATAGAAGTTGCTTAGATACTTGGAGGTTAAGTGATTTATACAAGTTCAATGGATTCCGTAAAGACTGAGTCTCCAGACTTGAGACCAATGTTTTTCTTACCATTCATTCATTTTTTAACAAAACATTGCTTGGTGTTACTAGCAGACAGAATATTGGACTGAACAGATACCTGGTCCCATCCAGAATGGCTTATTTTTTAGTTTATGTCTTTGTGATAAAGTCCTTCACTTCCTTTTCCCCTGCACCAAGACCCTCCACATTAACACTGGTCTCATACTCCTTCAATCTGCTTTCACCCTGGTGACAGAAAACTCTTTATATGATATATAAGGTGTCCCCTTAAATGTATACATGCTCTTTGAATAATTAAAAAGGCAGTGTTTATTAAAATACATTTAATTTTCAAAACTGAGCTATCAGCCGCTAAAATATATATAATTTGGGGAGGGTACACCCTGTAGATTTTGTCATGATGTTCCCAGGTTTAAAATGCACTAATGCGTCTCCACTACCAGAAGGATAGGTCCAATTCTTTAGTATGTGATATGGGTAGACTCACAAGATAGTTTAAAAACAAATACAGGACTCTCAGTTAAATTTGAATTTTAAACAATGGACTTTATAAAAATATAAATACATTCTGTCCAATATTTGGAATATACCTATACTGAAATTATTTGTTGTTTCTCTAAAAATCAAATTTAACTCAGTGTCTTATCAACCCTGCATATATGGGGCCCAATCCTCACCTCCCTCTCTAGGCTCTTCTTACACCATGTTTCCCCCCGACCCTGTGCCCCCTCCTCCCCATGTCCAGTACTCCAGCCATCTCCAGGACCCACAGGTGCTACCAGGGTTTTAGTCACATTCTGTTTGCTGACTGAACTAGAGTTTCTGCACTTAAACCCAGAGCTTGAGGACGGTGGAACTCCACGTGGAGGAAATAGGACACAGCATAACTTGCCATTGCTCCTGGAAGCTCCCATCCCCGCCAGTGGGGCAAGGGGTCCTAGGTGGAGGTTGCAGCTGTGCTGATAGAGACAACAGTGGATGTTTCAGGCCTGGTCCTCTCGGTCTGAGGAGGCTTTGCCAGCTCCTAAAACAACCTCTCTCTCTGACAGCTCAATGAGTACAGCCTTGACTCGGGATCCATCACAAAACTCAGTGCTTCCTGAGGTTGCTAATCCCCTTTTCCAGACTGGCCATATCTACTGTGATTCCAGCCCGATATGTGTGGATCATCCATAGAAACTTCCAGCCACATGTGCATAGGTGTTCAGCTTCTATTCACACCAGACAGAACTCACCAGCAAAGCCGTTTTCATAGATTATGCCTCAGACGATGTTCATGTGTTTGCTAAACTGGTTTCCTTCACTTTGTAATAGTGTCTATGTTTTAACCTTAGGAAACTTGACCCTTAGATAAACTACTTTTGACCTAAAAATTTACATACGGCATTGAAATTCTTGTAACTTGAGCATGTGAAATTAAGTATATTTTCCATCCTGTTAAGAGGAGTTAGAATAATGACTTTAATCAAGTTGTGAGAATATGCTGACCTTGAACCTAAGATACTCCCCTCTGCGAGGAAGCGCTATTTCTTGCCCCAGAGGGGATGTCTCTCTGCTATTTGAGATGACTTACAAATGATGATGACAGTGTGAGTTCCTGGCACCATTTATCTGGATAAATAAGCAAATGGTACAACGTTTTAACCAGTATACCACTAGAAGTGACAAAAATGGCAAAAAAATAAAATAAAATAAAAAATCTGCATGTGTGCGTAGACATTTCATTCCTCAGGCAAAACAGTCCCAGGATCATCCTTTATTTCACTTTATGCTGATATCTCCACAGAAATGCTTCCCTTTGGGCCCTACAAAGCATTTCAACATCAAAACTATTGTCAAGAGGCTGAGGCTGTTGTGTCATAGCCCAGGGCAAGCTGCTCTCTCCGGAAGCAGAGGTACAGAGCAGGATGTGAACAGTGGCTGAGTAGAGGAAGCAGGCCAGGCTTGAGCCTGGGAGAAAGGGAAGCAATTAACAGGAGGCGAGCTCTCTTAGGCCGTATTAGGTACCAGCAGCACTGAATAGCTTTGTCAAGAATTATGATCTTTAGCAGTATATTTTACGACAAAATATAGCTGCTTATTCATTCCCATCCTTGAATTGGAAACTTTTTATTTATTTATAAGCTTAATAATAATAACCTAGAACAAATCTGTGTAAGGACATTCACTTCAGACTAATTGTAACTGGTGTTATGTAAAGCTCCTTAGAGGAATCTAAATTGGATGTTAAAATAAAAGAAAAACAAGGAAAGCCTCGTTTTCAAAAAAGGAGGACAACTGACTCTAGAAAATGCTCCTCATCCCTGTTTAGCACTTCATGCTTCATTTGGTGCATGAAATAACCGGATATATTTCCTGTGGTCTGTCGAATTGCTTTCCACAGCTTGCAAAAATTAAAGGATATTATTGGATTAAAAGCAAACACTGTGCTCATTGGATGATATGACATGCTTAGAAAACAGGCTGTGCTCATTTTCATTGATTTATTTAGAAACTTCTTTCAGTCAAAGGGTACTTGGGGGTTTAATAACTTTCTGCTATAGAATATAGCAGATATATTGGCATGTTTGCTAAACTATAGCTAATCACATATAAATATGATGCCTTATCAAGAATATATTTTAGCCCTAGCCAGTTTGGCTCAGTGAATAGAGCGTCAGCCTGTGGACTGAAGGGTCCTAGATTGGATTCCAGTCAAGGGCATGTACCTCAGTTGCAGGCTCCTCCCCGGCCTGGAAAAAAAGTGCAGGAGGCAACCAATCGATGTGTTTCTCTCACATCAGTATTTCTTTCTGTCTTTCCCTCTCTCTTCTACTTTCTCTAAAAATCAATGGAAATGAGGGCATGTGCTGGGAAACTGGAGGAGGGGTGGGGAGAGGTCAATGGAGGAAAAAGGAGACATATGTAACACTTTAAATAATAAAGAATTTTTTAAAAAATCAATGGAAAAATATCCTTGGGTGAGGATTTAAAAATAAATTTTTAAAAAATAATATATTTTATAGTTGGTGATGGGACCTAAAAACAATAATTTAATACCATTACTTTCAGCAGCTTTTTCATTTGACATGGATACTTTAGTGATTTAGTGCCATGACTGTAAAATGTCAGAAGGATTTATTGACATGAAGCAGATCAATTCATATTAGAAAATAGGAACAAGAACTAAAATATCCTTTTTCTAGCCTCAATATTCTCCTGTTCTTAGCAGAGGAGATTGAAGAAATATCTAATTCACACCCTCAATATTAACATTAGAATAATTTGGTCTTACGTTACATTCTAAAGTAAATAGTGATTGTGTCTAGGAGTCATGACAGAAAATGAGAGCAATTGTATACATGGACAGCAATAGTTTCCGTTTCAAGTAACAATTCTATCAATTATAATGTACAGAGTAGATTTCTAAGTGAGCCCTATATCTTTTTAGAGAAAGAAATGAGAGAGAAATACCAGCTATATCAATACAATCAATCCCTCCTGCCATGTGAATGGTTGTTTCCATGGTAACAAGGCTTACAAAAATAGCTAACATTCTGTTTTGCTTAGAAAATCAAGTTTACATGTTTCCTCCAGCACAATTACTATAATTGGCTATGTGAGTTATCACTGGGTTTAATATTACTCCTGAGCAAGTGTGATAAGTGCTGCGGTAGAGATATACTCCGCACACGGAGAGCACCGAGGGGCCACCTAGCTCAGGCTATCCAGGAAGGTTTCCTGGGAGAGGCGATGGGTGAGCTGTCTTGAATGCAAGTAGGAGTTAGTTGAAGAATGAAGGAAGGATTGTCCCGGCAGAGGAAACAAAAGATGGATCAGAAAATCCTAGAGAAAGAAGCAAAGGACCAGATTTTAGGTGTCATTGATTGCCCCACTGAAAATTTTTACCCGGAAGGCAATGAGGGCTTGTAGAGGACAATGTTGCTTTTACATGCCAGACATCTGTTATCTGTGAAAATAATTGCAACCAAACTTTTCTCAGAGAATCATACCGATAATTTATAGTATCTGAACATACTGAAAAGGTTTGCCACCAATGATAAACCTGGTGCAAACGTTTATGTAGCATGTTCTATTAATGTACAATTTAACTTTTATTATTCACTATCCTAGTTAATTCACGCTTTTATTTATTTATTTATTTATTTATTGTGATATCTGCATATGCACTATATACCAGGGTAGATATGTGAAAGTGAACAATTCGTAGGATCTGCCTTCAAAGATTATATAGCCTCGTAGCAGATTTTTTTTAATAATCAAAAACAATATCATTACAGTGAAATTATAATGTAGAGAAAGAAATGCTATCATAGGCATAGGTATAAGATATTATGGACACAAAGGAGACTCTGAGAAGTAAGCTATTTGACTGGAACAGGTATAAAAGGACAAGGGAAGGCTTTCAGGAGAATCCGAGCCATGAACCATGTCTAAAGGACAAATAAGAGTGATCGTGGAAGGTGGTGCCAGGGAGCAGGATGGGGAGATGGGGAGGAAGCCCTTTCATGTCCCCCTCCATTTAATAATGTTTTTCTTTTATTTTAATATCCAATTTAGATTTCTCTAAGGAGTTTTACATAACACCAGTTATAATTAGTCTGATGTGACTGTCATACAGATTTGTTCTAGAATACTATTATTAAACTTATAAATAAATAAAAACTTTCAAACTCAAGGATGTGAATGAATAAGCAGCTATATTTTGTCATAAAATATACTTCTAAAGAACATAATTCTTGACAAAGCCATTTAATGTTTAGGAAATAGACAGTGTTTTAGTATTGCTGGAATATTGGGCTTCATGTGAGACTGTGAATAAAGCTATATGAGTACTTAGTGGAGCTTTAATCCTTGGAGGTCAAGCAACTGAATACAAATTTAGGTCTTGACTCCAAATACAAAAGGAATATTTATCATACCAGTAGAGGATTACAAGGCTCAGATGGGAAGAAAAATGGAATTTACTGCAGTAGAAAATTCTAGGTACTTCATTGCCAGCTAAGGGCAAGCAATTATTGAAAGTTTCCTTTTTCCCTTCCTTACTCTCTATAACCACAAAATGATCTATCGGTTGAAGAAACTGAATAGGCATGTACTCAGATATGGAATAATTTACTTGACCTGTTTCATTTAGTATATTTCTACATTAGTTTGGCTTAAATGTCTAAGAGGGAATGTGGATGGGACCCATTCACACTGTTACCATTCTAACTAACTAACTAATATTAATATTAGGAAAGAAGCAAAGGGGAACCAACCATTATAGGCATAGTCATCTGGGCAGCTTCACCAGAAAGCTGCAACTACAGCTCCCCAGGGAACCGCGGGTCCATTCCCTGCAGGTCATTGGGGGGGGGGGCGGTCCAACAAAGGGGAGGATGGATGCATGTGCATTGAAGTTGGGGTGACATAGGGAAGGTGGTTGCCTGTCAGTCTAACCTGGGAACAAAGATAATTGGGTAGGGAGTGGAGCCACTGCAAGTGTGTGAAATCTTGGAAGGATAAAATCCTGACAAATAATTCTCATTTCTTCTTCTTGCTCCACTCCTGCTTCCCTGCACTGACTTGTTCTGTGACCCGTGCTAGGCTGCCATGTGGATCCCACATGCAATGAACTGCAGCTGGGAACACAAGCTAACCTAGCCAGATGCTGGACTGGACCTTAATATGGAGCGGAAACTCTGGGCAATTGCTTTGATCTTAGTCCTGCTGAAGACAAAATGGGAATTTTTCCAAGGTGGGCCAGAGGAAGGTGGGACTTTGGAAACTCAGGGTTTTAATCCCACAGATATAAAGCTTTCCACAATACCTCATTCTCCTGTTGGGGCCTCAGGAAATTCTTATTCCTGTGGCACCCCAAGAAGCCCACTTCCACCAATGACAGGTGGGGAGACAGAGGCCACCCCACCGATAGCAATACCATTGATTTGGGTGTGACTTTTTGGTGGTGGACATTTTGAGCTCCTTTTGTTTTTCTCCTGGTAAGTCTTCCATCTTAATAACTATCATTTCTATTCTCTGAGGTTTCTCCAATAAATCTAATATGAGAGGTTCCAAATACCACAAAACAAAATGTAGTTTTTTGGGGATAATAATGTTTTCTTCAGAACTTGGAAGAAATCCTATTGGCATTACAGGTGAAGGTAGAAGAGGCTCTCCGTGGTGGATTTCATAGCTCAGAAACAGGACAGATGGTTGAAAGTACATACTCCCCAAATTTCTCCTCTCAGAGCCTTTTCACATGCTGATTCTTCCACCCGAAATATCCATTACATGGTTTATTGCTCTTTTGCTTTCTTTTCCTTCAGGTCATCAGAATGGTCATGCTTGGTCATCTTAGGCTCCCATTTTTATTCTCTACCACTGCCTTCTCTTCCTCTATAACTTCTTGTTGGTTTCCTATTATTTTATTTAACTTTTTTTTGTCTTTCCCATGAGACTATCTATTGGTTTGTAGGACCTTTAAAATTAGTTGCCTAGATTCCACTTAAGATATTTTGATTTTAGAGTCTGCAGTGAACATTGGGTATCACGATTTTTAGTAGCTCTCTGGCTGATTTTAATGGGTGGCCACGCTTGAGAACAACTGCTCTAAACCAGTGCTTCTCAAAGTGTGGTTCCCAATTAAGAGCATTAGCACCACTTACAAACTAGTTAGAAATGTAAATTCTCAGGCCCCACCACAGGCCCACTGAATTAGAATCTCTCCATGTGATTCTAATACGTGTTGAAGTTTAAGAACTGCTACTCTAAAATAAAGTCCATTAGGGTTATTGCTTGTATCTAAGTGTTGAATAAGCTGTATAATCTATAATACTAAAAGCATAATATGCTAATTACACTGAACAGCCGAATGACCTTCCCGACATCATTCTGGATGAAGCCGTGGCGGCAGGGCCCAAGGTAGAGGTGGTTAGGGGTGATCAGGCAGGCAGGTGAGTGGTTAGGGGCAATCAGGCAGGCATGAAGAGTGGTTAGGGCTGGTCAGGCAGGCAGGTGAACAGTTAGGGGAGGTCAGGCAGGCAGGCAGAGGAGGTTAGGGGTGATCAGGCAGGCAGAATGGTTAGGGCCAGTCAGGCAGGCAGGTGATCAGTTAGGGAGGTCAGGCAGGCAGGCAGAGGCTATTAGGGGTGATCAGGCAGGCAGGAAGTTGTTAGGGACGATCAGGCAGACAGGCAAAGTGGTTAGGGACAATCAGGCAGGCAGGCAGAGGCTATTAGGAGTGATCAGGCAGGCAGGAAGTTGTTAGGGATGATCAGGCAGACAGGCAAAGTGGTTAGGAACAATCAGGCAGGCAGTCAGGTGAGCGGTTAGGAGCCAGCGATCCCAGGTTGCGAGAGGGATATCCGACTGCTGGTTTAGGCCCAATCCCACAGGGATCCCTGTGGGGTTGGGCCTCTGGCAGTCAGACATCCCCCGAAAGTTCCCGGATTATGAGAGGGTACAGGCCGGGCTGAGGGACAAAAGTTCCCGGATTATGAGAGGGTACAGGCTGGGCTGAGGGACCCCCCCCCCTGCACGAATTTTGTGCACCGGGCCTCTAGTAAATGTATAAATGGTTTACTTTTATAGAATTGAATGCAGGTGGTATGATACCAATATACTTTCCTCTATTAAGACCTAAGAATAAATTTATTCTACTAACTTAGAAAGTATATTATACCAGAGAGAGAAGAACAGCAAATAGTGTAATTTTCTGAACTGCTGCCATAGCAATTTTCTTTCTCAGCCTCATTTATATCGCTCCACATGCTAAAGCACTGGGTGTTTTGACAAATGTGCTATTTTCACTTCTATGACTTCACCTCTAATTCAAAGGTGGCAAAGTGGAGAGGCTATTAGATTCAGTTGGTAGCAGATTAGCATACACACTTATTTCTTTTCATTTCCCAGTGAGTAGGTTACTAATGGCCTGCCCAATCAAATTAGGGGATACCTACCTCTTCCTGGTTGACCTTCACGTACTGCATGTGAACTCTATTAGAAGCTATGTATGAAATTCAACTATACTGAATAAATTTGAATCATGAGATATACAGTTTAAAAAGTCACAAAGAAGCACATATTGGTGATCGCAATTGATAAACTCCCAAACTTTACTCTGTGTAATTGTGTTACTAATAAATTCTAATAAATTTAAATCTTCAAAATTTAGAAAAAATTTAAATATGAAACTACCCACATTAAGATATAGAATAATTCTTCACCCCGAAAAGTTTCCTCATGACATGTTTCATAATTCAAATTTATTCAGTATAGTTGAATTTCATATATAGCTTCACAAGATATCATAGGTCTTTCAGCAGTAAAAGTAATGAA
The DNA here is from genome assembly GCF_000412655.1 of Myotis brandtii. Classification (NCBI taxonomy): domain Eukaryota; kingdom Metazoa; phylum Chordata; class Mammalia; order Chiroptera; family Vespertilionidae; genus Myotis; species Myotis brandtii. The sequence continues at coordinate 595,080 of NW_005363397.1, forward strand.
AACATATCTTTCATGAAAGGCACATAAATAAGCTAAACTAACACATTTAAGGAATTTTGGATAATTTATTTTTTATTTTTTTGTTAATCCTCATGTAAGGATATTTTCCCCATTGATTTTTAGAGATATGAAAGGGAGATGGGGAGGGAGGGAGGGGGGGAGGGAGGGAGAGAGAGAGAGAGAGAGAGAGAGATGTGAGAGATATGTGAGAGAGACACATTGATTTGTTGCCTCCTGCACACGCTCCAGCCGGACCAGGGAATAAACCTGCAACCCAGGTACATGCCCTTGAACAGGAATCCACCAGGAATGAACCCACAACGCTTTTGTGCAAGGGTTGCCACTCTAACCCTTGAGAACCACCAGCTGAGCAGGAATTTTGGTAATTTTGAGTTTATTTACATTACAAAGAAGAAAAACAAATCACCAAGATAAAACAGGTATAAATGTACTTTGTGGTTACTCACCCACACACAAATATAGACATATTTCAACAAATGTACTTCAACAAAATTCAACCAAATAACAGCACATAACTAAGCTTAGAAACTACTTACCCACAAAGCTCACTGAAAGGCTAACTCTTTCAAGATGAGTGAAAAAGACAAGTAGGGTGAGGAATGCTGTTAATTTTGATGAAATGAGGACACAAGACACATCATAAATAATCAAAAGAAAAATTACTCTACTTCTGAAGTAGTTAAAAGTCCAACCCAGTCCAAATGGAAGGTCGTTTTAATATTTTCAGTAGGTTTCAGTTCTTCCTTTTTCCCATAAACATAGATAAGAGAATGAGGCAGAACTCTAACCCACAAGGACTTAAATAGTCAAATTTCCAAGACTTAGCTCAAGGAATAAATAACCCATGGAGCTTTTCTAGCACTACCCCAATGGACACATACAGTCACACTTACCAAAGTCAAATTTGCCACACACTCTGGTGCCATAAGGGAGGAATTGGTCTTATTAATCTTTGACATGTATAGAGAGAGACTTCAGAGAGGAAGGGAGCAGGAGAGATAGAAATATCAATGAAGAGAGTCATCCATCTGCTACCTTCTGCATGTCCTCCCCCCCACCCCCCACTGGGGATTGAGCCCATAACCCAGGCATATGCTCTGACTGGGAATTGAACTGTGACCTCCTGGTTCACAGGTTGTTGCTCAACCACTGAGCCACACCAGCTGAGCTATTAATATTTGTATCTCCAGTATTGAGAACAGTATTCCCTGTGTGGTAGGTGTTTAATATTTTTTTAAAGTAAATGGAAGGACCTCAATTTATTAAAATAGTCCAGTAATAGAGTGACTTGATTTTCCAGGGAATATAGAATGTGTGCTGCATCTCTACGTGAATGTCTTATTTTTATCCTGTATTTATGGGTGAGGAAATGTAACCCCATAGAGATTAAGAACCTGTTCAAGGTCATTCAGCTAAAAGGTAGCTGATGGTCATAGCGTTATGTCATACAGTCATATTATTGAGTCGCTTTTCTAACATGCATTACATGTCAGATCTAACCTACTTAAAGCCCACTTAATGTAAGATCCTCTTCTTGAGGACAGAAAGATTTGTCCTTCACTGATGAAGCCTTCATTTCTGACTAGAGGAAGCAGGAAGGAAATAAGGTGTAGGTTAAAAGGTCAGGCAAGTCTCTTTTGATCTTTATGAGTTGTGAACTCTCTCAGCCTTCATTTCTTGTCTTCTTCAATAGAGAAAATATACTATCTACCTATTTTGACTCACAGGATAGAAAGAATAACATAATAATATGTGAAAGTGTTCTATGAAATATAGAGTGCCATAAAAATGTATATAAAAAAAGATATACCAAGAATCACTGCACTGTGGGAGAGTAGGTTAAGAGGAAACAGATAAATTTAAATATTTTTTGAACTTTTGAGTCTGTGTCTGCACAGTATATGTGTGTGTGCTTTCCTTATACATCTTTTAAAAATGAAGATAACTTTTGGGTAATTTATGGAGTCTTTTTATTTTATTTTTTGTTTTATTTTTATTTGGGGAGGTTAATTTTTTTCTTTATTGATTAAGGTATTACATATGTGTCCTTATACCCACCATTGCCACCCACTCATGCCCTCACCCGCCTGGTGTCTGTGTCCAGTGCTTATGCTTATATGCATGCATACAAGACCTTTAGTTGATCTCCCTGCCTTACCCCCACCCTCCACTTCCTTCCCTCTGAGGTTTGACAGTCTGATCGATGCTTCTGTGTCTCTGGATCTGTTTTTGTTCATCAGTTTATGTTGTTCATTATATTCCACAAATGAGTGAGATCATGTGATATTTATCTTTCTCTGATTGACTTATTTCGCTTAGCATAATGCTCTCCAGGTCCATCCATGCTGTTG
>NW_005363397.1:598378-603703 GCF_000412655.1 Myotis brandtii
TCTAATAATTTTTGATGGAGTCTTTAGGGTTTTCTTTGTACAATATCATGCCATCTGCAAATAATGACAGTTTTACATCTTTTTTTCCAATTTGCATACCTTTTATTTCTTATTGTTGTCTAATTGCTATGGCTAGCACTTCCAGAACTATGTTGAACAGGAGTGGTGAGAGTGGGCATTCCTGTCTCATTCTTGTTCTTAGGTGAAATGGTTTTAGTTTTGCCCATTGAGTATGATGTTGGCTGTAGTTTTTTCATATAAGGCTTTTATTATGTTGAGGTATGATCCCTTTATTCCCACTTTGCTGAGGGTTTTTATCAAGAAAGGGTGTTGGATTTTGTCAAATGCGTTTGCTGCATCAATTGATATGACTATGTGATTTTTATCTCTCAATTTGTTTATGTGATGTATCACGTTTATTGATTTGTGGATATTGTACCATCCTTGCATCATATGGGGTCTTTTTAGTTGAGGCTTTCCTATTAATTCCAACCAAGAAGACCCAATGGATTGGTTTGCAAGCCTGAAATAAGAAGCCTTGTGACCATGTGGCCTACTCCTTTAAGCAGATGGGATAGCACATTCAGTGCTAATTAAAATCTTCAAAGGGTCTTCAAAGGGTAGCAGTAAATACCTCGTATTTCCTTTATTTAAAACACTAGCAGATGAAGAGTTATTTTCCCCCTTCCTTAATGAATATAGGTTCCCCATCTGTTATCTTTATAAAAATGTACCATGTAATGCAGAAGAAAAATAGAATTGAAAAGAGAGCCGTCATTCTCTTTCTTTCACAGTAAATCATTCTTTTCTAGAACCGGATAGAGCCATGTTTCCCTCTCAATCAAATTTCCCTTCAAAGCCATGGGAGACTATTGGTTAGTCAGTGACCAGGTGACTCCTGGTCTCTCCCTTGTTTCAAATGCAGTGATATATACTAGAGCTTGCCTCACTTAACTTCCATCCCAATCCCCTACTAGTTAGGGCACAGCTAGGACACAGTCATGTCACCACACAGATGTCCATGTAGTCCCGTATCTGAGAGCCGTGGCTGTGGCAGTGAACAGCATGAGGAGAGACTGGCTCTCTAAGCAGGCAGGTATGCCAGTGGAAGAACTTCTGGTGCCTTGTCTTAGCTTGTTGACAAGAAGTGGAGAGTATGGGCAATAGCGGTCTCTCACCATTAAAATCCTGTGATTTCATACTTGTTGTGTCTGTAGCTGATGATATACAAGCTTGTTCTCCTGGCCCTCCCAGGAAAGCTTGTGAGCTATTTAGCATCCTTTAACAATCCCTCCTCTGTTCACACTAGTCAGAGCCCATTCTGTTGCCTCTGAGGCCTGACATTGATAATTAACACACATGGGGGTTTAACCAAGGAGGATATAGATCTATTGATACAATTTGGCAAACACTGCCAGTTGCCTAACCAATAGCCTTTCCCTCTTTCTTATTCACAGAATCCTATTTTGTAGGGGGTAGTAACATCCCAGCTAGCAAAGGACATTTCCTAGTTTCTCCTGCAATTAAGCATGGTTTTGGACATAATTCTAGCCAAAGGGATGTCAGTTGAGGATGTCTGAGTAAGCTCTGTTCCCCTGATATAAGCACCCATTCTCCTCTGCTTCTTTTCTGACTAAAATATAGAAGGAGCTTCACCGTCAACCTGAGGACCACCATGGAAAGGCATAGAGAGTGGCAGAGATCCTGCCATAACATCTATGAGCCTCAGTGCCAATGCCAGCAGCAAACACCTACACTAACTCTGGACTTGTGTGTGAGAGAAATCCATCTCTAATATCAATTTCCAGAAACCATTACATTGGGGGTTAAAGTTCTAACATATAAATTGGGGAGAGGGAGACATAAACATCCATAGCAGCAGCAATTTTTTTGGAGGGGGGTTATAAGCATATTTATTATGGGTTTGAACTAGGTGTAGATTATTCAAACTTGTTTGAGAATTTTCTGTTGGATTTATTTATTTATTTTTCTTTATTGATTAAGGCATTACATATGTGTCCTTATTGCCCCATTGCTCTCCCGCCCCCACTCATGCCCTCACCCCCTGTTGTCTGTGTTCATTGGTTAGGCTTATATGCATGCATATAAGTCCTTTAGATGATCTCTCCCCCTTACCCCCACCCTCCCCTACATTCCATGTACCTATGGTAAGGAATATCTTATCTCATTCTATATTAGCCTGGGCTAGATTATCAAAAACAAAACGAAAAAAACCCTCAGTTCCTTTCCTCACAAGTTGGCCCCTATTTATTTATTTCTTATTTTTTTCTAAAAAGGCGTTGATTCTTTTGCCCATTTAGTAGGTAAAGGAATCCTGTCTTTTCTCTAGGACCCCACACTCAACTCCCAAAGACAAGAAAGTAGAGGCCACAGGAAACACATTTCAGCTCTCTCTATAAAAGACTATTCTGCCGGAGCTCTCAAATATCACATAAGCTTAATTAAAGGTAATGACTTCTCCGTCATTTAGGTTAAACACAAATTAAATGACCTTTGAGAGGAGATGTTCAAAAATTAATATTTAAATATTGGGCCATGATCAGAAAAAAATTTAAGTCCCTTCAATTTTACAGTTCTTGGATTCTGAGTCAACATGACTTTTACACATACATTTCACCTAACAAGAACTTGTTTGTTCCACTTACCTGTGCCACCTTTAGGATGAACATTCTACTCCTTGAATACTATGTGTGTTATGGGTGTCCTCTTTTTTTATTGGGTACAAAGAAAGGCTATGGGAAGGAATTGAAACCATGAGGTCAAAGATGAAACACTAGAAAAAAGAATGAGTGATGAAAGGACACTGTGAATGCAGAAGGAAGGGCACTGAGTTCATTAAAGCTGGAAGTGAGTAGATTAAAAAGTTGAATTACTTTTAGCTCTTAGAAAAGAAACGACAGACTTGAGAGCATGAAGACCACGTGAGCATCCGGATTAGGGTGCTGGAGAAGGACCTGGAGAATGATGTCAGCCAGCGGCTGGGAAGAATGTACTAGGCAGAAGGTCTGCTTTCCTCACACCTTCAAGCTAAAAATGATTAATCAAGGACAGAGGAGCACAACGAGGTAAAAACAGACCACACTTACATCTAACAGTGCCAAACATGAACCTGTGATATGCTGACCTATTTGCACTCGGATACCTTGTGATTTCTCATCTGAACAAAAATAGTTCCTTGCACTCTAGTTTGTCTGAATATGATATTTCTGATGAATCCTTACAAAGACATGGTCCTGAGAGTGATTACAGGGAGCACTGTGTCCTGCACCCTGTGGTCGGGGAAGGGAGAAGATGCCTGACTAACACAGACAGCCTCCTGGGAAGGAGCTCCCTGGCTGTCTCTCAACTGATCTTGTTTATCTGATCAATTCTGCTGTGTTCAGCAACATTCCCTTTGGTCCAGAGATACAGCATATTTCTGCCTGCTCAGCCCAGGTATTATTCATGGTGAAAGAGGCCTTAATTTCATCTCATGTTCCTTAAACCCTGGTTCCCAAGCTCTTGACATTTGCTGATTAACATTTCAGGTGGTTGCAAGAGGCATCATTCCTCATCAGTGTACGTAAATGATACGTCCCTACTGGCTAAACCATAAATCCTCAAAATGGGTCCCCAGCTCAGCTGGCCTTCAACAAAGCAGGTGATGACAAGGAAACAGAAAGACACACCCTGCTTTGCCTTTGCTTCTTGGCTGACTTTGAGGCTTCACATGCTCTGTTTCCCACTCCCGAAAAGTTCCCTATCAGGGATCAAGCTGCTGAGGAAGTGACTGGCAGAGGCTCAGCCTGGAGCGCCCCTCAGTCTGCATTCTATTTCCACCAGGAGGCATCCTTCTTTCCTTGGCAGATGCTGCAGGGAAATGCTCTCTGAAGGATTTGCATAGGCTTTCTCAGATGCAAAATGACTCTGCTTCCTCAGTCCTGTATTCTCTTACCTCCCAACTCTACCAGCATCTAATGTCAAGCAGTCGTACAATTCAGAGAATAGTGTGTGGCCATCAGAAAGGTCAGATTGGACTTTTCAGGACCTGTAGGAATATTCAGTTTTTTTCTACTGGTGGCTGAATTCTTGTGAAAACTATTTTCGACCCTACCTTCCAAATAACACATAGATTTTTTCCTCCAGATAAAACTATTATTTGTAGTGAGAAGAATAAAAAAGACAAAGGACTTTTTTCATTTGTGTTGGTAGCCCAACTTCCTTTAAGTTCAAAATGGGCTAAACATCATAAAATTGAGAATGTGTCTGATCCTTCCCTTCCATTTCACTGCCACTTCTCCCCTTTCTTTTCATCCTATTTGACAAGGAGTGCTCCTTGCATCATTCACGTATAGCTTCAAGTCCTGTTTGATCTTAGAATTCCTCATCCTAAATAAAAGGCCAATATGCAAATAGATCAAACAGCAGAACAACTGGAATAACCGAACAACCAGTCGCTATGACATGTGCTGACCACTAGAGGGCATATGCGAAACATGGTGGGCGCTGGCTGCGGTGGGTTGGTGGAGCAGGTGAACAGGGGCACCAGACCAAGGTGGGACAACGGTCGCTGTCATCGGGGCGAGCCTCTGGTGGTTACTGAAAATTCTTTGCTCCCGCATGCCACCGTCCTGCCCGGCACTCACACCTGCTGCCAGTGCTGGCTCTGCTCCCATCCACTGCCAGCGCCGGCCCCGCTTGCACCCACTGCTGCTGCCTGGTGCCGGTCCCGATCACTCAGCACCATCAGCAGGTGCAAGCAGCGGCTGCCGGCCCTGATTGCCCCTGAGGGCTTCTCCACCTCCCCCTGCTCCTGAGGGGTGATCAGGGCAGCAGCCGCCACTCACACCCACTGATGGTGCCGGCCCTGTTGGCACGCGCTACTGGCACCGGCCCCAATCACTCCATGCTATCAGCGGGTGTGAGCAGGGCTGGCACTGTCAGTGCATGGGAGCTGCGGTGGTGGGAGCGGGGCTGCCAGCAGACAGGGGACCAGGGAGGCCACAGCGGGATGGGCCAGGTGGGGGCACGGAGGATGGGCCAAGATCCTCCCCTCTGCCTACCACAGCCTCACAGACCACAGTTCCTTTCAATATGCACGAATTCGTGCACTGGACCCCTAGTCTACACTAATAAAAGAGAAACATGGTAATTGGCGTACGACCGCTACCCTTCCCATTGGCTAATCAGCATATCCTTATGCAAATTAACTGTCAGCCAAGATGGCGGCCGGCAGCCAGGCAGCTGGAAGCGAACATGAGGCTTGCTTGCTCCAGTGACTGCAGACTCCAACGTTCCCCGCCTGACTTGCCGGCCTCTGAGCTG
>NW_005363397.1:604846-632043 GCF_000412655.1 Myotis brandtii
GGGGTGGCATCGCAACCTCCCGATCCGCCCTGCTCTGTGCATGACAGGGGGCGGCGCCCCAACTCCCCAATCGGCCCTGCTCTGAGCCCGACCAGGGGCTGCACCTAGGGATTGGGCCTGCCCTCTGCCACCCAGGAGCAGGCCTAAGCCAGCAGGTTGTTATCTCCTGAGGGGTCCCAGACTGCAAGAGGGCACAGGCCGGGCTGAGGGACCCCCCGCCCCCTGAGTGCACAAATTTTTGTGCACCGGGCCTCTAGTCTATATAATAAAAGCCTAAGTGACTGTTTGGTTGGAACGACCAGAACAACCGGTCGCTATGATGCGCACTCACCACCAGGGAGCAGACGCTCAATGCAGGAGCTGCCTCCCCGGTGGTCAGTGCACTCCCACAGGGGGACATGGTCCCTGATCACAGGCTAGGCCTACGGACCCTACCCGCACATGATTTCATGTGCTGCATCTCTAAGTTTCTATATATTAGGTAGAGCTGTTATGTCTCCTGGAATTGGTAGAATGGCATTGTGTATTAGGTGCTCTGTAGGGTCCAGTGGCTCAGCCTCCTCAGTCACCTGAGCTGGGTACTCTAGGTGAGCCCTTGTGTGGGCTGTGTGCACTGTCTTGTGTAGTTGAACTTTGATTGTTTTTGGTGTTAGTGGGACGAACAACCCCCTGGCCAATTGTCTGGGAGGACCATCTGTGACTACAGATGAAGAGCTGCTGTATAGGAGATGCACCTTGAAAGCAGAACTTGCTTCAGTGGGGCTTTTGTGCTCACCAAGTCTGCCCCTTGAGTGTGTTACTCGTGGATGTAATAATCAGGTGTTGCCTTAAGCTGTCCACCAAGTGCACTGGCTCTGGGGCCTCCAGGGAGCTACAAAGTCAGCCACTGCCTAAGCTCTGCCTAGGGACACCTAGCATAATCTACAAAGTGATCTGCAGATGGCTGCTACTTGTGTTAGGCTTAGATGTGCCCAGGAGAGACCAAGCTGTGAACCTTGGCAAGCTGCTGCTAGTCCTGGTGCCACTTATTGAGCGGTGTGGGGCTCACTGAGTCAAGCTGCTGAGAGATTTTAGGAAAGTCTGAAGCCTGCGCTAGAACAGGCCATTCATATGGAAAAGCCACTGCAAGCAGCTTGGGTGGGGCTGCAAATTGGGTGGAATAGGATCTCAGGGAATCACCAGGGTGGGGCAAACAGTGGGGACCAGGTAAATGGAGACTCAGATACGGCACCTGCCAATCAGCTCTGTGGGGGAGAGGTCCCAAGACTTTTGTCTGGAATAAAGCGGCCCCTGAGCTCTTGTTCTGATGCCAATTTAGTTCTTCCCCATATATCCCTTTATCTTTTCAAGCTGCTGCCCCAGCACTAAAACTCAGAGGGAGTGAGTCCAAGTAAGTCTGTGCATGGGCTCTTTAAGAGTAACTGCCTGGGACTCTAGCAGCCTCTGTGTCACTCAGCCACAATCCCTGCTGGTTTTTATAGCTCAAAGTTATGGGAACTTCTCTTCCCGGCACTGGATCCCTGGGCTGGGGTCCTTGTTTGGGGCTGAGACCCCTTGCTCCTCATGGGAGGCCTCCTAAGCCAAGATATATCTCCCGATTAAAAACACACTACACATGGGTGTGGGACCAGCCTGTTCAGCACTCCCGCCCCTCTATCAGTCTCAATGTAGCTTCTTTGTAATTCTCTAGTTGTAATATTTCCATTCAGCCAGATTTCAAGTGATTCTGAATGATGGTTGTTCTGTATTTTAGATGCAATTCTGATGTGATTGTGGGAGAATGCGAGTATCACCATTTACCTACACTGCCACCTGGGTTCCTCCAGCCAAGAATAATAATAAATATATTCTTCCTTAACAAATCAAGATTTGATTGAAATTTGAATCCATTGTGTTTCAGAGAACTTCTAGGCACCCTTTAAGTAAGGTTTTTCTTTTTGAATTGGAAAAACATAGTGGAAGAAGCATTATTTATGGAATGGCATATTTCACACTAACACTTCTTTTTATTTCTTTTTAAGAAATTAAAGAGAATGGCCAAGTAACATGCAGGCAAATGATTATTCTAAGTCCTAGCTATACTGTAAACCGCTGGTTCTATGCAGATATTTGTGATGATGGGAAATGTGCTCAGCTTGTCCTTAATCTATCAATCTCAGTCATGACTATGATCATTTAGCACATCATGATGGAGGGGGGGGTGGTAATTTCTAATAAAATGGGCCAACATAAAGAACATACTGCCTAGAATGATGAATCTTCAAGTTCCAAAGCAGTATAACAGAGAGATCTCAAGGATTGTGTCTCCCTAAGAGAGGAAGAACTCTGTCTGTAGAGGCTTCAGTACTTGTGCTTCTTTAAAACAGAGCTTGTTATTAACACGTTGGGGACCAGTAGTTTTATTGCTAGCTTTACTCAGTGGCCAAATAAGTTTCTATTGAACGAGTACAAAAAAAGTTTTATGTAAAGGTTAAAGGCACGCTTTAAAATTAAATACCCATTGCATTTTGAAGTTATTTATTACATGTTCTTAGAAGCTAATATCTTTTTAAAGAATTCTCATGATAGGCCACAAGCCTTAGAACAGAAAGCACGAGAATTCTCGTGATCCGTCCCCAATGTGTTTAAGACAGACTTCAAAACTAGCATGAAGCCATTGCTTACAACTTACTCTTAAAATGTCACAACTCAGTGACCTTATAGTGAGTCTTGGAGAGTCAGTGATAATAACAGCATGGATAAAAGTATGACCCCTTTCTCATCTTGCTCAGAGGTAGGACAGGCTGTTGCCTCCATGTGTAATATGAGGCATGCTGAGAGAGGTCACCCTCCACAAAGTAATTCTCCTTCCTGGTGTCAGAGCACCTGCTGTGGGATGGACATCAGGTTTGGTTCTGCTCATTAGTAACTACATGATTTTATTAACAGCAATAATAGCAGCTACCACTGAATCTCACTGTGTACCAGGCACTTTAGTTATAGCACTTATATTTATTCACCTGTTTAATTCTCACAACTCTGAGAGACACATAATTCTACTCTCCCCATTTTACAGGTGAAGGATATGAGGGACAAGAAGATTAGGAAACCTGTCTAACATCACAAAGGCAGTAAATTGTGTAGTCTCTGAGTATTAGTTTTCTTTTTCCACAAAATGTGTAGCATTTTATATACACATTGCAGAGCTATTGTGAGAATTAAAGAAATAATAAAGGTAGTAAAGAATCTGGTAATTAACAGATGCTCATTAAAAGGAGATATTTTTAATGATTCCTTTAGATTAAAACCCCTTCTCCCAACACCCTCCTGATAAGAACCCATAATGACTCCTCATTTTATGCAGTGGTTCTCAACCTTCCTAATGCCGCGACCCTTTAATACAGTTCCTCATGTTGTGGTGACCCCCAATTTCATTGTTAAAAATTGAACATAATTAAAGCATAGTGATTAATCACAAAAACAATATGTAATTATATATGTGTTTTCCGATGGTCTTGGGAGACCCCTGTGAAAGGGTCGTTCGACCCCCAAAGGGGTCGTGACCCACAGGTTGAGAACCGCTGATTTAGAGGTTGCTTATCTATCAAACTCAAAGCTGCCAACAAAGAACCAGAAGAGAAGTACAGAGCAATCCAAAGAGTCTAATCTAAATAAGCAATCAAACAATCCTCTTGCCCATTACCCTAAAGAGCCCTAGGGGCCTTGCTAAAATCCTATTTACTCCAAGGGAGCCTTTGTTCTAAGGAGTTTGGTAGTAAGGCTCCCTAACTCACAGATGATTAGAAATGCATGTTACAGAGGGAAGAGTCTGCTTGGAGCAAGACTTGACAACTAAGTGGCTGTAGTAGGGGAATGGAAGCTCACAATAGCCAGATAGGAGAACTCAAAATGCAGATCAGTCTGGACTCTCTGAGGAGGGCATGCCCTGTTCACAGCCCTAGTACAGCCTCTACTGGCCTGGACTGTAGTAATTTGCCTTCAGTATTCTCATGGTCATTTGACTTTAAGCTCTTTAAATGGCAAGGGCATTATTGAATTCATCTTTTTATCTCTGAATCCCTCACATAATGGATGCTCAATAGATGCTTATTGAATGAATGGTTATTGATTCATTATATTATAAGGAAAAGATACAAGAATTTGTATTCATGTTTTCAAAGGTAGAAAGCAATACAAATAACATTGAGAAACCTTCCATTCAAAGGTATTCAAAGAGTTGTCACTTAAACAGGAAAGCTGCAACAGCCTGGAAAATCCTTGTCAGTATGGAGCAGGCCATTACATGAGACTCTGGATAAAGTAGGCATTACCCGTCCATTAACCCTCTGGGGAGAAGAGGAGAGGAACTGCAAGAGGAGAGGGAACTAGGTCTTAATGAGCTCTTGGGAAATTTGGTGGAGAGGGAGAACGAAGGCACAGGAGACCGATTGTGAATGCTGAGGACGAATGGGATCAATGTCACAACTGTACTGAGGCCCAGCCCTCATTCCGCCTTTTCTCCAGAAAATGGAGTGGCATTTTAGAGGAAACTTGGAAAATTGATTTGAGTTACTTTGGCAGGTGGCATTAACCTTATCCACTTGACAGAAATGAACATAAGGCAAGATAACAAAGTGAGATAATAATTCATCAGCTAAATTGTGAGCTGTCTATGCTTTAGGGGAGGGTGCTATTACAAAATACAGAGAAAAATCCTTTGACTGACAAAGATGACTAGACCCTGAAAAGACTCAGGGGACAGAGAACCAGTGAGTACCCAAACTGGTGTTTTCCGGAGCCAAGCGGAAGGACGATAGTCAGAAAGGAAGCAAATAATGAGTGAGTATGGTGACTGCAGGGCATAAAAGTTAGGAGTGGGGTTATGAGCTGCAGGTCCAGAGATGGGGTAGAGAGAAAGGACATGTTAGGTTGATTTGGGGGGATCTGGGTCAGAGAAGCAGCAAGACCTCTGAGTAGAAATTCCCTAATGATGTGCTTTGGAACACAGGCGTGTCTAGCCCCTTTGAGCCTCCTGCTCAGTGCAGGAGCACAAAAATAATTCCTGGGTGCCCAGGCATAGCAGGGAGGGGTGTCGGGTTGTAAAGAGCCACCAAGCTTTGCATGACCTTATGTTTTACGGACACAGCAGCATGACCCTGAGAAGATTGTGATGGGTGGGCTCAGGGAAACCTAGACGCCAAGCAGCCTCAGAATGGTTTCCTGAGTGGACGTTACTGAAAATCAGATGGGAAAGAGGAACTTGAACACTAAGGAAGACAGAGGATCAACTGTATCAGAATCAGGCTTTAGCACTAATTAGAATTAGATTAGAATTAGATTAGTACTAATTAGCCTCAGGATTAGATTAGAATCTCATGGTACAATGAACTTTTCATTGATAGACTAAGTTTCATGCCTGTGAAAGCACCCACCTTTTGCCACGTCCTGATTGACCCTAAACTGAAACCTACCATCAGGAACACCACCTCCTACGCAGACTGGGAGCCAAAGGCCTCTCACCTTGCACTGCCTTTGAAAGGATGAAAATAGCATACTATTGATCTGTTGTAAATTCCTGAAACAATCAAAATCCAAACTTGAAAAATCACGTTGTCAATCGCATTGTGTGTCATGTAGTAGATTGAAATGTGTTAGAGGTGAGAGTGGAAAAAGCCTCCATTCTGTGCAGCTTTAGGGCTACTTGCCTTCTGAGGGAGCCCTGCACAAAGGTACCTCTGGTTTCCCCTCTGAAGTCACCTTCCCTGATAGCTCGGTGACTGAAACCTCTGACAGCTCCTCATGGAAAGCACGGAGAAGAGCATGCCCCACACCTGCACTCTTCCCATTTCCATATCATTATGATGGATTTCTTTCTGTTGTTCAGGCAGGTGCTGGGAATGTAACAGGGAGCATTTAAATGAGCTGAAGATTCTGGCTCAGCCCATTTTCTTTCTTTTTATAAAGTTGTTTTTTTGCTGCTGTTCATTCACATTTCATATCCTTGATGGACTATATTTAGCCTCCATATTTCATAGCTTTTAGAGGCATGAATTATATTTTGCATGCAAAATGAAACCTGTGAAATTTCCCATCTGGGACAACTTTGCAAATTTTGCCAGAAACAAGAGTCAGGTTTCACCACTGAATACACTTTTATGCAGACTAGAAATTGTAAAATAAGATGCTAGAAGTCAATTGAAATGTAGCTTCTTGCCTTCATAAGACAATCTGAAATAAGACTAAACCAGACAAATTATCATGCCATCATCCATGCTCTCAACTGAGAAGCCTTGTTACTAGACAAAACTGTGTCAAAGGAAATGAAAATAAGTAATTTTCTTAAACACTGGGTTAGTCAGCTTGGGCTGCCATACAAAATATCATAAACTAGGTGGCTGAAACAACAGACATTTATGTCTCACAGTTCTGGAGGCTGGAAGTCCAAGATCAGAGTGCCAGCATGGTCAAGTCCTAGTGAATGCTCACTTCCTGCCTTGCAGATGGCCACCTTCATGCAGTGTTCTTACATGGCAGAGAATAAGAGAGATGGAAAGAGATAGAGAGCGAGAAAGGGAGAGATTTCTTTATCAGATTAAGTCCTCAACCTTATGACATCTTTTAGCCTTAACTCCTAAAAACTCTATCTCCAGATACAGTCACATTGGAGGTTCAACATATGAATTGGGATGATTTTATTGGTTTTAAAACTTTCAACATATGCTAGAGAAATGAGAAATTAGTATAATGAAGGGCCACTGGGACATGCAGTCTGGAAACCACCATTCTCTCATTTGGTCAATAACAAGGTCATTTCAAGCTCGTGAGTCTGATAAAACACTAAATCTTTCTCATCACAACAGTAATATTCCCTTGAACACAGGGTTCCTCCTAAAATGAACTGCTTACAAATCACCCAAAGCCATTGCCTGAAAGTGCCACAAGTGAGAAAACTTAAATTCTATATATACTTTATTAAGATACCTTCCAATAAATCTAATTCTTCCCCCAACTTCATATTATCTTGCATTCTTTCTCCTTACTCTCTCATATAAATTCTACATTCTATTTAAGAATCCATAGATGAAGGATTAAGATCTCTATTTAGGTAAGACATCGTCTTTCATCACCTATTTACCTGCCTTCAGGACCACGACTAAATGTATCTGACACCACAATAATAACGAGATCCAAGGTCTCATCTCTTCCATAGGTCCTACCTCATCATCTGAACACAAAATCATCTTTCCTCTCTGAGTTTCTGTACCACTTCTGGTTCTTGTTTGTGAGATTCATTTGGCAATTAACTGTTACTATAGTCATTCTCAGCCTCAGGCCTATTCTCAGGTACTATTAGTTCTCTATGAGAACTTGTGACTATATATATATGCACGTATGTGCTTAATTTCAATGATAATCTAAAAATTATAGGCATGCTCTGGGTCATCTGATTAATACCTTATAACAGGATTGCCTTCTATTGTCAGTGCCCATTTGATTTATGACTGTTTTGGCCCCAAGAAATACCACTTTAATCATAACAAGCTAATAAGACAAACATATAGGCAGACAATATGCAAATGATGCTTTTGTATTAGGTGAAAGTTCAATGAAAGCAAGGTATCCTACATGTGGAAAAAAACACACCATAACGTCAAAATTAAAAAGTGCTTGTGTGGCAGGATAATAAGAAACAAGGAAAATTCCTGGGCAGGGGGAAACTGAGACAAGAAAATTAAACAAGGCCAAACAGTTTGGGCAGCTTACAGCCAGCTTGTGAATTGCAAGACCTTATCTTCCCTAACCAAGGACACTTGAGAGAAAATGGTTTATACCCTCTCCCTAACAAGAGAATGCATAGCTTAATCACCCTGGCCTGGGAAAATAGAAAACAAAGACCCAATTAATGCCATTTGTGCCAGCCAAACCCAAGGACAGATGAAGTTGGGGAACAAATAACAAAAACCCCATTAAAGCCACACAGACCTAAGATAAAAGTAAAACAGACCAAAAAAATAATCCAAAATCACTATACACTCATTTTGATGCATCAGCATATTAAAAATGCACCTGTAAAGCTGAGGAATATTCTACTGAAACCCACCCCTAATATTTCTGCCAAAAAAAAAAAAGGAGAAAGCCCTCAGAATCAAGACTCAATGTGGGCTTGCTCTAGAGCATGGGTGGGCAACCTTTTTGTGAGTGCATGCCAAAACCAGCAAAATCTCTGACTCAAAATTCTTCTGAGTGCCAACCCTAATTGTTTGAGAATATGTTACGCCTACTTGATATCTCTTAAGGTGTACGTATGTGAAGAACCTTGAAGAAATAATAAAATTCATTCGAGCGACAAAAACACAGTATATGATGATGAAAAATACATTTATTTTTTAATGTATACATGTACACTGATAGTCCGACAGAAAACTTTATGACTCCGTTTGATATTATCAGTGGGACTTTTGCTGCTGCATCACTGATGACAGAGATTTTACATCAGGTTTATATTTCGTGACCTTCAGAGATATGCACGAGCTACTACTTTCATCCGTCAGGCTACTCCTATTACGAGACTTAACAAAATTCATCACTGAGAACAAAGATTCACAAGCGTATGTGGATGAAACCAAAACACTGGTCAGATCTAGGAAGGCAGGGAGAGTTAAGGCAGAGGCATAGAAATTGCTCTTCCCCTCTCTCGTCAATCCATGTCTATGGTCTTTAAGATAACTTGTTATGTAAAATTATTTATTTATCTAAGATGCACCTACACTGAATTTATCTGAAAAATAAAAAAGTCGATATTAAGAAAAAAATTGTAAATGGAAGATTATAAGGGAGGGTTTCGTGTGCCAGCAAAAGTTACTGGCGTGCCATGTTTGGCACGCGTGCCAGGGGTTACCCACCCCTGCTTCAGCGCATTCCCCTGCCCCTTCCTGGGCATGAATTTTTATTTCTAAGGATCCCAATGAGACTTGCAACCAGGGGAGCAGTGGGCAGCAACAGCTTGACCCAGACTCAACTCCAGTTCCTGTCGCCAAGGCCCCCTTGTCTCTGACTTCCCAGTGAGCTAGGGAAGTCAGAGACAACGGGGCCTTGGCGACAGGATGGCCCATTACAGCAGCCCCACGCTGGCTCACTTCTTTGCTGTAACGTTTCTAGAGCCAAAGCAGAGCACCGCCTGGGCTCTCCACTGTTGTTTCTTCTACCCTAATTCCTTCCTTTGTTTTGCTGTCCCCAGCTTTGATAAACGTACTCTCCAAACCATCTGGAGTCATGCTGTGAAATCTTTCCTACACAAAGTCAAGAACCCACATGTCACAGGCCAGCCTGATGCAAACCTCTTCTGGGCCAGCCCCTGTCTGGTAACACTTGGAGATTTATGTCATCACTCAGAGCACAGTCGTAGAAGCACGCCAAACCTTAAAGAATTGCTGCCAATTTAGTTTCAATGAGACAATATCACTTAGCACATTGATGACTGCTAATTGGAATATGTGGCTTTGGTTATTTTTTTACATTTAATTTACAAATAAGTTTTGGTTTTATAACTATGTAAGAGCTACAAGTATACAGAGTATACCTGGTTTATGTTTGTCCACATTAAAATTACATTACAATATAAATAATTCAAAATAAAACTGGAATTCCACAGACTTTTAAAAGTTCTGACTATAGAGAGATCAGCTACTAACCCACCCGGAGGCAACGGTTCTCAAGCAGCGCGACTACATGAACTCAGAGGAGACCTGCTTCCCTCCACGGAAAGGTTAGACTTACCCCAAAGGTGCGGTTTGCAATTCAGGTTGGAGCGAGGAACGCGCGCGTGCGGGGGGAAATCTGCGCCCCCCAAAATCCCTGTCCCCAGCTTTGATAAACGTACTCTCCAAACCATCTGGAGTCATGCTGTGAAATCTTTCCTACACAAAGTCAAGAACCCACATGTCACAGGCCAGCCTGATGCAAACCTCTTCTGGGCCAGCCCCTGTCTGGTAACACTTGGAGATTTATGTCATCACTCAGAGCACAGTCGTAGAAGCACGCCAAACCTTAAAGAATTGCTGCCAATTTAGTTTCAATGAGACAATATCACTTAGCACATTGATGACTGCTAATTGGAATATGTGGCTTTGGTTATTTTTTTACATTTAATTTACAAATAAGTTTTGGTTTTATAACTATGTAAGAGCTACAAGTATACAGAGTATACCTGGTTTATGTTTGTCCACATTAAAATTACATTACAATATAAATAATTCAAAATAAAACTGGAATTCCACAGACTTTTAAAAGTTCTGACTATAAAGCACTAATTTATTTAATTACTTATTTTGATGTAATACTATATTGTGACATTTCTTTTATTGTGGCCTTAAATGGTTGTTTGTCTTTTAATGTTTAATTATTTCCATCTGTTATTGCCTTGTTGCCTTGTTTAAAATATAGATTTCTGCAGGACAAAAATGAGCTTTCAGGCCATTTGCAACCTTCTTAGCGTCTAGCACATTGCTGAGGGCATAACAACTGCCCAATAATGTTTGTGGATTTTAGTTCTTTGATCAACCATTCTGGACTTGACTTCGCATTTCAAAATTGTCTGTTTATTTGTTTTGTTAAATCCACTTCCAAGAAAGGTATTTTTTTAAAATCTAGTCTTATGCTTATGGTGTCTACTATAATTACAGGCAAATAATAAATAATTTTTACCCTGGTGCCAAGAACTGCTCTGAGCATTTTACATACATCACCTCACTTCATGATAATAATTACAGGAAGGTAGGTGGATAATAAATGATTACTTCTGTTTATTAATGAGGAAACTAAGTCATCGAGAGCTTAATTAAGTACGTTGCCCAAAGGTCATACAACTAGTATGTTCTAACGAAGGCATACCAAGCCGATGGGCCACCCTGTGAACTTCCCACAACTTCAGTTTGCAAAAGGAATTGTGAAAGTCATTGCTCTATTCCTGCACTGATGCCTCAGATTCCTTACCAGAAAAGTGCAGAATTGATAAAAAAAAATATTCCTCTTCATTCTTCATTGGGATATGCGACTACCACATCATTTATTGAACACCTATCATATAATATCTATGGTAAAGGAGTAAATGGCATAGTAAAAGTTGTTCAAACTTCAACTTTCTTAAATGGACATATTACTGAAAAGCAAGTATTTTGGTCTTTTATTTGGTCTTACTCATATTTTACCTTGCTTTATATTTTGCTTGGAAAAGTGCTTAGCATTAAAATAGTAGTTGAAGATTCTTCTCTTTTAAGCTTAGAAACAGTAGTTTAGGTTCAGCTTTCATGTGCAAAACTCACTTTATTTTTATTGATAATTTATTACTTTCCAGTTTAAAAAACACCCATTTCAGATCATGTCTGGATGTCTGATAAAATGACCAAATATTTTTATGATCATAGTGATACAATCTATTTGGGCATATGGGTTACTGGCATGACACTCGTGTTGATTGCAGGAGCCCAATACAATTCAGTTGTGATCAATAGAGCCTTTGAAGCACATTATTTTTACTGTCTTATTTTTCTGGCCTTTTGTCTTAGCTCCCAGAAGAGTGAATGGTCTCTGACAGAGTCTCTCCTCCCAGTGAGTTTGCAGGACATACACTTCTTTAATGGGAAAAATCTAGTTCCCTCAGTTATCACATGAAAATTTGATTTCCCACGAGACTCCTTGTTCCTGCCCAGAGATGAGATTTGTTTTCTTGTAACTCTCAATTTAGTGTGTCACCTAATGGTAACGATGATCAGCTCCATCCAAGGCTAACCATCAGAGTGTATGAGTGTATGAATTGGGGTCTGTTCTGGATAGTTCCTGAGATTCATTCATGTATGCATTCATTAACCCATTCTTCAATACACATTTTGGATATTAATGCCTTGCAAGCTGTGTGTTTTGCAAATACTTACTCTGTGGCAGGCACTAGGAGAAATGGATATAGAAATGATTAGAAAAAAATAAAGCCTGATATCAGAGCACTCACACATTGGACAGACATGCAAATAATTAAGTGGTAAGATAAGCATTGTAATTGTATAAGTGCTTGAATCCTGTGATGTGAGTGTAGCAGGGGGAGCTGGCAAAGCTAGAAAGAAGCACTACTCTGGGCTGTTTAACATATTTTTCTTCCCAATTTTAATGAGATATAATTTATATGTAACACTGGATAAGTTTAAAGTATAGAACATAATAATTTGATAAATGTATATATTATGAAATGATTATCACAAGTTTAGGGAGAGACCAAGATGGCGGCATAGGTAAACACCGCAGACTGCTGCCGCAAACAACCACTTCAAAAATACAACTAAAAGACGGAACGGACATCACCCAGAACCACAGGAAGGCTGGCTGAGGAGAGACTCTTCAACTAGAAGGAAAAATAACAGCACACCGAGGCTCAGAGGAGGCGCAGTGTGGAAAAAACTCAGGTGCGGAGGTGTAGAACATAATTTGATAAATGTATATATTATGAAATGATTATCACAAGTTTAGTTAACATCCATTATGTCACATAGTTACATATATTTTTTTTCTTTGTGATGAGAACTTTTAAGATTCACCCTCTTAGCAACTTTCAAAAATACAGAATTTAACCACAGTCATCCTGCTGTACATTGCAAACTTATTTACTTTATAACTAGAAGTCTGTACCGTTTGGCCACTTTTACCCATTTCCCCTATTCCCATCCCTACCTCTAGCAATCGTAAATCTGATCTCTGTTTCTATGAGTTTGTTTTTTTTAGATTCCACATACAAGTGAGATCAGACAGTGTGTGTTTTTCCCTGTCTGACATATTTCACTTAGAACAATGCTCTCAAGGTCCATCCATGTTATCACAACTGGGCATATTTCCTTCTTTTTAAAAGCTAAATAATATTCCACAGTTTCTTTAACTATTCATCCATTGATGGACACGTAGATGGTTTTCATGTCTCGGTTATTGTAAATAATGCTGCAATAAACACGTGGGTGCAGATATCTCTTTGGAACAGTGGTTTTGTTTCCTTCAGATAAATACTCAGAAGTAGAATTATTGGATTAGATGGTAGTTCTACTGTTAAATTTTTGAAGAACCTACATACTGTTTTCCATACTGGCTACACCAATTTACATTCCCACCAACAGTGCACGAGGGTTCCTTTTTCTCCACATCCTTGCTAACACTTGTTGTTTCTTGTCTTTTTAATGATAGCCATTCTAACAGATTTAAAATGATGTCTCATGGTGATTTTGATTTGCATTTCCCTAATGATTAGTAATATTGAACACTTTTTCATGTACCTGTTGGCCACCTAAATATCCTGTTTAGGAAAATGTCCATTCAGTTCTTTTACCCATTTCAAATGAGATTACTTAGGGGTTTCTTGTTGCTGCTTGTTTGTTTGTTTGTTTTTGCTATTGAGTTGTGTGAGTTTCTTACATGTTTTGTATATTAATGCCTTGTCAGATGTGTGTTTTGGAAATATTTTCTACCACTCCATAGGAAGCTTTTTCGCTCTTTGATTGCTTCTTTTCTCTACAGAAACCTTTTAGTTTGATGAAACTCCAATTGCTTATTTCTACTTTTTTTCTTATGTTTTAAGTGTCATAGCAAAAAATCATTGCCAAGACCCAGGTCTAGAAGCTCTTTCCCTATGTTTTCTTCTAGTAGTTTCATGGCTTTAGGTCTTACATCTAAATATTTAATCCATTTCAAGCTAATTTTTGTGAGTGGTGTAAGATAGGGGGTATAGTTTCATTATTCTATGTGTGGAAATCCAATTTTCCCAGCTCCATTTATTGAAGAGACTGTCTTTTATCCTTTGAGTATATTGGCTCTCTTGCCATATATTAGCTGACTATATATGCATGGATTTAAGAGGCTCTCGATTCTGTTATGACATCTTCCTGAAGTCTGTTTAGAACAATACCCAGAGTCATGGGTATAAATGCCCCATGTGCAAGACCATCTTTAGAAAGCATGACACCTCACCCAGAGATGGAGGGAGGAACTGAAAATGCTGGCAGCCAGCTTAATAGCTATTTGAGATCTTATATGGTTTTCTTTATAAAAATGTATAAATTCACATAAATATTATTCTAGCATAATATAGCATATTTATTTTAATATAAAAATGTGTTAAATTAGCCTTCCACATTTTGCAACGGAAAAATTCCTTATGTAAAATGTATAATCCAGAAAGAGTGCCAAATTCTTACTGGGACTGTTCATAGTCTTTGGCACAGGAATGAACACACCTATTTTAAGATGAGAAAATAATGTTTTAAAGAAAAAGGAAATAGATAACATACTATTTCATTCAGTATGAGTACATTATGAAAACCCCCAAATATCTTTGAGTAAGATAATTAACAAAACAGTATAAAATCTAATTTAAATCCATAGACCCCCAATTATTTTGGCAAAAAATTAAGAGAAAGTTTACAAAGTTGTTGCTTGAAGTAATTTTGAAAACACATAACACTGACTTAAAAATTCATCTTTTTGGGGATTGATAAAAGAGAAGATGCAAGAATATTTATATATCTATTACCATAAAATGTAAATTAAATTTATACTTACTCTATAACTTATAAAATTAGGTTTTGATCTAAGTCTATTTTCTTTCTTCTTATATTGAATATTCTGTGTAGCGTTCCAAGTTCTGCTGATTTATAATCTTAAAATGATACATTTTTTATTATAGGAAGCTACATAGGAAATATTTATTATAGAAAAAATAGTTTATTTAAATGTTTACTAGTAAACCATTTGCCCTAGGAGGCTGATCTAACTCGCCAACCTTAAGATGCTTAACCCACTGACTCAAACCTCTCTGACCTGGTTCTAGTGAACTAAACTGGTATGTAAAGACCCAGCAGACTCTCTCAGACAGCTAAAGGCATCCCTGCTCATAAAAAGCTACTTTTACAAGTGGTAAAGTGATTCTCACAAATTAACTTAAAACAATGTGAAATCGTGATTTTCCTCTAAGTTCTCAAATAAAACTCAACAAAATCCATTTACCTCTTCTACCTTCTCCTGCTGTACATTCTGATTGCTGCTCTAGCCAATTGCTGCTGCTTCTCCTCCTTCCTTCACTCCTGACCTGTTAATGCCTCATCACTCACTTGGCTACCCAAAGCAAAAATCTTTATTAATTTCTCCCTAATCTCGCTACCCAGCAATCATTCATCACCCTGCAAGTTGCATCCAATAAGTATTCCTGGTGGCTGCATGCTGCTGAGCACAGCGAATTCTTTCCTGTCCTCGTTCCCTGACTTTGGCCTCCCTGTACCTCCTCTCCATGTTCTGGAACACAGTAACCTAGATTCAGATGCCGGCTTGGTCGCTAATTTAGCTATCCCATAGGAGTTACTATTCAGAATCTGTTTCCTGCAGGCTCTCCCAAGCCCATTGCCAGTCTGCAGGTTGGTGCACTCCAATCTCTACCCACTGCATCTGTTCCGCTCAGGGTGGGAGATCAAGGACATGTCTCCCAGCTGCCAGTCACTTTCCATCCACACCCCACCTGCCACCAGAGACACCACATCATGCCACCACTCAAAGCTTCCCTGAATCCCTGCTGTCCAGCCAAGATAACATTTGTCACCTTGTTTAGAAGCGCATTTAAGGCCCACTGCAGCCCAGAGCAGACCATCATGTCCCCTACACTCATATCATGTTAGATTATCCCAGACATTCATTATTTTATTCAGTATTCTCTGAGTGGCTGCTATATGCCAGGCATTGCGCTAGGAATTCCACAATGAATAAATCTGACATTCTTAGAATAGTGATATCTGGAGGGGGTATGGAAAGCAAATAATTAAAACAGAGTGATGAGAACTATAAGCGATGTTTAATAGATAGGTGAGGAGTGCATCGAATCTGGCTTGGAAGGTAGGGATGGATTTCCAGAGGACAACTGGGAAAGGCAAGATCTGAAGATGAACATACACTATGCTAAGAAGTTCTCAATTAGTTTCTCTCTTTTAAAAGAGCTTTTTTCTTTTCCAACAGCATTCTTACTTGGCCTTCAAGGTCATTCCCTGAACTTCCCAGGCAGAGCTAAGTATTCTCCACCTATGGTTTCATAGCACACCTTCCATACCCACATCATGGCTCTTACCCTGTTGTAACACAGTGATTGGTGAATGTGAACGGCCTTGTTCTCACCTGGGAGCTCTACCAAGGCAGAGAACCTGTCTTTATCCATTTATGTGCCCAATCACACCTGAAAAAGACAGAAAGACAGAGCTTTTCCAAAGGCATTTGGAAAGTATGACCAAAGGAAATGTTCAAAAAGTGGTTGTACGTAGAAGAGAGAATTCAAGCATGGGGTGAGTAGACTTGAGGATTCCTTTCGACCCAGAGTCTAGAATTCTATGCTAGGTTGGTGTCCCTAAACATCATTTTAAAGTATTCTTCCGACTATAGGTTCTGTAAGTTATTAGTTTTCCATATATTATTTCCATATAATTATTGATTTTAGAGAGAGGAAGGTGGCAGAGGGAAGGACGAGAGAAAGAGAGAGAGAGAGAGAGAGAGAGATCACCTCTGGTACTTGCCCAACCGGGACTTGAACCCGAAACCTAGGTATATGCCCTGACCAGGAATAGAACCCACCCCTTTTTGGTATACAGAATGATGCTCTAGCTCAGGGGTCCTTAAACTACGGCCCGTGGGCCACATGCAAATACAAATATTGTATTTGTTCCCGTTTTGTTTTTTTACTTCAAAATAAGATATGTGCAGTGTGCAAAGGAATTTGTTCATAGTTTTTTTTTAAACTATAGTCCGGCCCTCCAACAGTCTGAGGGACAGTGAACTGGCCCCCTGTTTAAAAAGTTTGAGGACCCCTGCTCTAGCTAGATCCTACCAATCTACAGAATTTAACTGAAATGAAAGGTAAAAGGCAAACTTGTTTTAGGAACCATTGTTATTTACCATGGCACAATGAGAAAAATGAACAGATGGCCAATTATTTCTGCAACTGCAATAAATGAAGTGTTTTTATTGGGGGAGGGTGAATTTAGATCAACTTTCTGCTTCTATAGTGATGGGAAAGTCAAATAAAAACTTTGACATGATGGAGGTTAGCAACAGTCTGTTAGCAACATCAACAATCTGTTCATGGTCCACATGAATATTGTAATTTTTCTTTTGCAGTCATTTATGTTTACTGATTTACCAAGGGCATTTGTATTTTAAACAAAGGTTCAATTTTTTCTGTCAATCATTCCGTCCTAATTGGTTTTGGGGACAGTTAAATGAGATAATGCATGTGGAAAAGAGCTTTGCTAGTGTAAAAGGCTGTACCTGCAGGCTAATTTAATTTAAACTGAATTGTGCAGGAATTAAACATGCTTCTCTGTTCCCTGATGGAAAATTATGAACTGTCACACCTAGGCTTAATACTTGATGAAAAAAATCAAGGAAAATGAACTGGCTCAAGGGCTAGGGGTGGGGGAACAGCCTTTCCTTCCAGAACCACACACTGAGGGGAGAACGATGGGGACAAAGAGGAGAGTGGAAAAGGAGAAGTGAGCTTTAGAAAATTTTTTCTCCCCTACTGTGTTTCTGCTTGAAAGAGTGACCAACTGCCACTTTGTTTTAGTTGAATGAAAAGAAAATATAACTTGCTACTTGGACACCAATGGTTCCTGTTGTTTCTGCAGTTTCCATTTCTGCACAGAGCTGTAAGTCTTAAACCTGTCTTAAGGATTTAGTCACCACCAAATGACCTAAGCTCAGAATACAGTCTCCTCATTTTCTCTGGCCCCTCCCTGGCACTTTGAACATCCCTGCATATGGTGTGCAGTCCCTGGAGAAGCAGCATGAGGTGATAAATCACCTTGAAAACTTTTCCCTCTTGTAGTGACCAAGGAGATGGGGAAGAGCCAAAGGTGGAGCAATGGGTTCCACTTCTTGTTGGCTCTGTGATCTTGAACAATTTAGGCTCCTGATCCACTAAAAATGGGATAACAATGGTACCGACCTCATGGGGATATTATGAGAAATAAGTAAGATAATTCATGAAAACAATTTATCCCAGTGCTTGACTGATTGTACCCACTTAACATTAGCTATTATTATAGTCCCTCTGTGGTAAGAGCAGGGTGTCTGGGGTGAATGGGGCCAGAGGGAGAGATGGTAAAAATAATTGTGAGATGACACCAAAAAAAAAAGACAAAAAAATCTCATTAATTTAAATTAATTCATATTTTGTGAAAATTGAGCATCAGATAGGGCTACATACTTTTGTATTATAAAGAAAGCAAAAGCTACATAAATTAATAGCATGAGAAGATTTTAGGGAAAATGATTAAGCCAGCTGAGGTGGGGATACTGTTTTAAGGACATAAGAAGAATTTAGCATAATGGAATTAGCATGTTCATTATATACTAGTGTGATCTGCTTGATAATATGACTTAAGCTCTCTAATTAGCAAAACACCCAGGTTAATGTCACTGTATAAATATAAAAGAAAGACAATCTATTTTTTAATATTTCAGCCCAGGGAATGTGTTTACCAATTCACAGACTTTAGTGATATTTTCCTGTAAATGTGTCATCTTGTACAAATGAGTTATGGAAAATAGCATTGTTGAGCTTGTTCTACACAAAAATCTTGGCACAGATCCAAACAAATTATCTCAAATAATACTGCCAGTGACTACACTGTATGAACCCTTATGGAGTAATTTTGACAAATTATATCCTAGCATATCCATGTAAATAATTTTCAAATATATTTAGGATCATGGATATTAGTTTGGCTCAAAAAGCCAATTAACTCCACCCTCATTCTTTACAAGAAAATGAGCACCCATCGGTAGTGTCAGATTGCTCATGGCACATGCCAGAAAGGACACAATCAGATCTGGCTGGGCTTTCTGTTTCATCTTCTGCCCATGTGGGCAGGGCCCATAGGAATCCTGGAGAGGTGCCATGATAAAACGTGTTAATTAGTCTGCCTGCCTGGATGAGTTCTCTGAATTGGTGCCTGTGTCTTGCTGCTGCATTTATTCCTAAAACAATGGTCACACACAGGGAAATCAGCCCAGAACGAGAGATTCCAGTCGCCAAGGCTGGGGATGAAGATCACTCAGGCCTTGGTCACAGGCCTGGTCACCCTTTGGTTCCTCATTGAGTGAGAGGCAAAAGGCCAGGAATGTCATCATCATTTTTTAGCCAGGGCTCTGCAGTCTGTGGGACATAATTGTCATAGTACTTTGGGCAATCTTCTCACTCCCACTGTGAAAATATGTCCCCTTTTTCTGCCAGAAATATTTGTCCAAACAGATTTCCAAAGTAGAGTTGAGATTACAAAAGTTTTTTCATCGGTATCTTTTATCCCTTAGACAGTTCCTTTGAACTAGAGAATAAATTTGAAACAGGATAAAGAAAGAGGCAAATAAACTAGAAACAGGAAAGATATCAGGGATTAGGTAGCCTAATAATTAGAGATCAAATATGATTTTATTTTACTTTTTGTGGTTTTGGAAGAGAAAGTATAAACGGGTGGGGGATGAAAACCCTTGGATTCTCTTAATAGCTACTGTCAACTGATGGTCTTGGCACTGATTCAACGCCAACAGGAATCCCCAGTTCAGGGTGCGGTGTAGAAGCAGCTTTATTTAGTGCAAACAGCTGCCTTTGAAAGTAAGTAACTAAGATCCTGACATTTAGATAGCATAACTCAAAATGAAGTGTGTAATTAGTAGTTATATTCCTCACCTATTTTTACTTAGGTACTCATTCCCAAACCTGAGTAATTATCAGAATCAGTTGGAGAACTTTAAATACTTGTAGAGACCACCCAACCCCAGATATATTTTATTGGACTCTCTGGGGACATGGCTTCAGGATCTACTATATTTTAAAATCTCTTCAGATGAAGCTGATTATCATCCAGATTTAGGAAATTTTGCCCAATAGGAACAGTATATAATTTGCACATAATAGTTACATAGCAAAGACTTACTGAATTCCACTGGTATACAATAAATAAGATATATTATTCAGGACAGGGTTGGTCTAATATTTTGGGGTTCCAAGCCCATTTATGGTATCATATGATTAATTTGGGGCCAATTAAAAAGTATCCTGATAGTTTATAGATTTGGAAGTTTCTCTTTGGATTTAGCAAACCTGTACTGAATATGTAGTTTGTGCAAAGCACTGTGCTCAAAATTGGGAATACACATAGGAAAAGAAAAGATGAATGGTGCTTACTTTTAAATATTTACTCCTGCCTAGTATGGGAGACAGACATGGACCCAAATAGTATAAGAATTATTTGGGTCAATGATCTGGGTGGGGTCACTTTTTAGAAAGTAATTTTTAAAAATTGACTTAGAGAGAGGATGGGAGAGAGAGAAACATTGATTTGATGTTCCATTTATTTATGCATTCATTGGTTGATTCTTGTATATGCTCTGACCTGGGATTGAACTCACAACCTAGGTGTATTGGAATGACACTCTAACCTACTTAGTTACCCAGCCAGGGCTAGGTGGGGTCACTCTTAAATCTCATTCCAGCCATGCAGCTCACAGAATATACTCCTAGAGGTAAAAGAGCAAGAGAAAACAAGAAAAGCTTTTTACAAAATAGGTAACATCTGCTTTCTTCTCTGTGTATTTATATATAGACATTCCCAAATAAGATGACCTCAAGGAGGTCCACACCACCCAGCTAGTCTGCTCAGCATTTAGAGCATCAGCCGGCACACCAAAGGATTGCAGGTTCAATTACCAATCAAGGGCACATACCTGGGTTTCAGGTTCAATCCCTGGCCCCGGTTGGGGTGCATGTAAGAGGCAACCAATCAATGTGTCTCTCTCACATCAATGTTTCTCTGCATATTTCACAGACCTAGAACAAATATTCCAAAAATTTATATTGAATCAAAAAAGACCCCGAATAGCCGAAGCAATCTTGAGAAAGAACAAAGTTGGAGGAATGACAATACTGTATTTCAAGTTATATTACGTAGCCAGGCTAAAATCCAAACAGCCTGGTACTGGCACAAGAACAGGCATATAGATCAATGGAACAGAACAGAGACCCCAGAAATTGCCCAAGACATTATGCTCAATTAATATTTGACAAAGGAGGCAAGAACATACAATGGAGTTAAGACAGTCTCTTCAATAAATAGTGTTGGAAAAATTGGACAGAGACATGCAAAAAAAAACGAAACTACACCACCAACTTACACCATATACAAGAATATACTCAAAATGGATAAAAGACTTAAATGTAAGTTATAGCCTTATTGTGCCTTTTCTTCTCATGTCTAAAATGGGGATAAACACAATACTTCTTTATCCAGCTGGTAAGGCTCAGTGGTTGAGCATCAACCTATGAACAGGGAGGTCATGGTTCGATTCTGGTCCGGGCACAAGCCCGGGTTGCAGGCTTGATCCTAAGCAGCGGGCATGCAGGAGACAGCTTATCAATGATTCTCTCTCATCATTGCTATTGCTTTCTCTTCTGGTTTATCCTCATGGGTAGGTGACAGGTCCAAGACGGCAGTTGGCGCTAGCTAAAACCTGAGTCACATAAGTTCTTCATGTAATCTTTTATCTTTCCATATCATAGACAATTATGTAGTTGGTAAGAGGGAATCTTGAACACTTTATAAATATGGAGAATATTTTTAAAAATTATATCTTGATTAACTGTATGCCAACCATATTCAATTTATCATGTATTCACTCAGTAATGCAACATTGATTTGATAAATATGTTCTATGTGCAGGCACAGTGATAAATAAAGAGTAATTATTTTTGCAATAAAATAGTTAATAGTCTACCAAAAATCCCAAGGGAACGTTTCAAATGAGGATATTGAGTTAAATTATCAAACATTTTAGTGAAGTCATAATGAAATTAAAAGGATCACGTTTAAAATAAATTGCATATTGTTTTTATATGTAGAACATATTAGGTACACTGCTGGTGGGAATGCAGACTGGTGCAGCCACTATGGAAAACAGTATGGAGTTTCCTCAAAAAATTTAAAATGGAACTCCCATTTGACCCAGTGATCTCACTTCTAGGAATATATCCTAAGTAACCCAAAACACCAATCAGAAAGAATATATGCACCCCTATGTTCATAGCAACACAATTTACAATAGCTAAAATCAGGAAACAGCCCAAGCATCCATCAGTAGATGAGTGGATAAAAAAGTTGTGGTACATTTACACCATGAAATATGATGCAGCAGTAAACAAAATAAGACTCTCTTACCCTTTCAGACAGCATGGAGGGACTGGGAGAGTATCATACTAAGTGAAATAATTCAGCAGAGAAAGACAAGTATAACATGATCTCATTCATATGTGGAATCTAATGAACAAAATAAACTGATGAATGGAGTGAATCCAGAGTCATGGAAGAATGGAACAAAGTGCAGAATCTTGGAGGGAAGGTGGGGGAGGCTAGGTGGGTGGTAGGTAATCAATCAAAAATCTTGTGTATGTGTGTGTGTGTGTGTGTATACACATATATATGCATAACCTATGGACACAGACAATTAGGTGGTGAAAGATTAGTGTGGGAGGTGGGGGTGGGCTGGAGAGGGGTTCATGGGGGAAAAATAGGGACATATGTAATACTTTCAACAATAAAGGTTTTTAAAAATAAATAAAATAATGATTTAAAAAATATTTGTAATAGATTCTAGCATAAAACAACAATATAAGTACCTGCTTTTGGTCAAAGTGAGAAAATATAGCTTTTACATCTTTTGAAACTAAATCCTACCCTTCTATCTCCCATCCCTGGGGATGACAACCCCATTGTTCCTTTTCTCCAGGAAGTCTCGCTGTCCTGGCGGCTGTAAGGATCAGTGAGAGAGTAGGTTGATGATGGCCGTGTGCTATCACAACTTCCACAACCCAACAACTTCAATTCTACTCACAAGCACTCTCAAGGGACAGTCTCCACTTCTATCCCTTGAGAGGATGGGCACTTGGGCTGTTTCCAGGTCTTAGCTGTTGTAAATTGGCTCTAAGCTCAGAACCAATCCCAGTGGCAATGCTGACAGGCTGATGAGCAGAGAAAGCAACTACCTGAGTCGGCCAACACTGACGCATTTACACCCACCTGGGTCTGGGGGTGAAACAACAGATGGTTCTTGCTTTGGCTGATCATTGGGGTAAGAAAACTTTGAAAAATACTGGTGCCTAGGTTCTACTCTCAGGACTCTCATTTTAATTGGTCTGAGGTGCAACCTGGACATTGCATTTAAAAATTTTATTCATTTTAAAATTAGAGTTGATATACAGTATTATATTAGTTTCAGGTGTACTACATAGTGATTTGACATTTATATACTTTACTAAGTAATCACCACAATAAGTATAGTGCCTATCTAACTGTAGGAGTTATTACGATATTATTGGCTTTATTCCTTATGTGTTACATTACATCCCTGTGAATTATTTTATAACTGGAAGCTATGAACTTTGGGTCATTATAATGTGTCAGTGTGGGTTCATCTGTTGTAACAAATGGACCACCCTGGTGCAGGATGTTGATAATGGGAGAGATTGTATGTGTGGAGGGAGGCAGGGGGTACATGGCAACTCTCTATACTTTCCTATCAATTTTGCTGTGGACCTAAAATCACTCTGAAAAAGAAAGTCTATTCTTTTAAAAAATATATATTTTATTGATTTTTTTACAGAGAGGAAGAGAGAGGAATAGAGAGTTAGAAACACTGATCAGCCGCTTCCTGCACACCTCCTACTGGGGGTGTGCCTGCAACCAAGGTACATGCCCTTGACCGGAATCAAACCTGGGACCCTTCAGTCCACAGGCCGACGCTCTATCCACCGAGTCAAACCGGTTAGGGCTCTATTCTTTTAAAAAAGCTAATTATGAACTCGAGAAAACAAAAGTTGTCCAAAAAGGAAGAGCACTCACATTTCTCTAAATGTCTCATCCAGGACCAAGTCCAGGTTTTATGAGGCCTGAAACTTAAACAATTGGGGGGATGGAGAAAGGGGACTCATGAAGGAAATAAAAGCACTTAATCAGAAATAAATGTGACTAAATCTCAAAAATTTATATCTTTGACAAGCACGATTGAAAGAAAAGATACAGGTTATGCAAAGAGGAAAGTTTGGATAAGGGTAGTCTCAATGTGCAGAATTTTACCGATACTGAACATTTAGTGCTAGTGGTAGTGTAACAGCTGCCTCGAGGGTGCTATTTTCAGTTAAGTGGTCTCATTTCACAAGTCAATTTTCAGGAGAAAAAATTAGAGGAATCTTTTTTTTTCCTCACTCAAACCCTACTTTGGCTGCATGTACTGAGAAACAAGAGTGGAGGTGTCTTCATGCAAACCTGCCACTGCAATGGCCATATGGGCTTCAACTCCAGGACTGACTTTTTACCTGTTGGTGGTCAGACAATACTGTTTAGAAGGGTCCTGCTTATTCCAAAACAGCATCCTTGATTAACAGAGATGGATCTGGTCCCAGGTGGGCCATCTGACTAGAACACTGATGAGAGGTACACCTTGATGATGAATTTGTAAGTTGCAAATGCAGCAACTGTATTATTTGCCTAAGGAAGCATTAATCTTAATCAGGTAAAAAAAAAAGCCAAAACATATTATTTTTTATTCTCTCTGGAACTGTAAGAAGATTTCCAAGAACGAGTTAACTCTAGGAGGATTGTAATTTAGTCCTTGTGGTCTATTCATGAGTCTCTTCTGATTAAGATAACTGTTACACTGGGTTTAACCCAATTATTTTATAGTGTGATTTTTTTTATTCCCAAAATAAGATTTCCCCAGAACTTCAAGGTTTGCCTTCCTTGTAAAGTTTGGGAATCCACTCAAGTGGGAGCAGAAAGAAGGCTTCCAATTGCAGAGTGAGCAGGATAATCCATTAGGCAGTAGTCTGCTTTGAGAATGCAATACATGGAACAATACTTGCTCTGGAAAAACTCAGTATGGCCAACCAGTGACTATGATTGTGACCTCATTTGTGATTCAGGGCTATATGCAGTTGTACCTGGTATTAGAGGACCTATTAACAATATAGGACAATAGAGGTAAGTATATTCAAGGCACCAGGATAAACATGGCTTTCTCATAGTCCATGCCACATACAGCATTTACTTGGCCTTCACCTCTACACCTCTATGTAGTTCTTCAAGAATGCATTCTCTACTGCTCATTCAGTTTCATACAAAGCCAGTGCATATTAGTCCTCTATTACCTTCTCTTGGGGCATACAGTATATCCTTCTAGTCTTAGCTTCCAAGAAGAGATGGGGTCCTCATCTTGACAAGTTGGTTTTATTTGCCCAGACTCCACCAATAGTGATGACAGGTTGAGGCATTAGGTACACTGTGTTTCACTGGCAAGGTTATATTCACTGAAGCCTTGAAGAGTTGTACACTAGTACAAACTTTGTTGCATGTGGTTTGTGTTAGGTTTTATATCCTAAACATTATTTTGTGTGTAAATTGCCTGGAATACCTCATATAGTCCAACCTACTGGACTTACCACTTAACTGAAAATAGCACCCTCGAGGCAGCTGTTACACTACCACTAGCACTAAATGTTCAGTATCGGTAAAATTCTGCACATTGAGACTACCCTTATCCAAACTTTCCTCTTTGCATAACCTGTATCTTTTCTTTCAATCGTGCTTGTCAAAGATATACATTTTTGAGATTTAATCACATTTATTTCTGATAAAGTGCTCTTCTTTTCTTCAGGAGTCCCCTTTCTCCCTCCCCCAACTGTTTAAGTTTCAGGCCTCATAAAACCTGGACTTGGCCCTGGCTGAGCCATATAGAGAAATGTGAGTGCTCTTCCTTTTTTGGACAACTTTTGTTTTCTCTAGAGTTTATAATTAGCTTTTTAAAAAGAATAGATTTTCTTTTTCAGAGTGATTTTAGGTTCACAGCAAAACTGATAGGAAAGTATAGAGAGTTGCCATATACACCCTGCCTCCCTCCACACATACAATCTCTCCCATTATCAACATCCTGCACCAGGGTGGTCCATTTGTTACAACAGATGAACCCACACTGACACATTATAATGACCCAAAGTTCATAGCTTCCAGTTATAAAATAATTCACAGGATGTAATTTATGGAATAGGGAATATAGTCAATAATACTGTAATAACTGTTAATTTTTCTCTTTGTTTTGACCATCATTCTCATGAAGGCAAAGGTTTTAGAATATTTAAGTGCTATATTGTTAAATATTTTGTCAATATTTTAGTTAACACCCTTTCATCTCGCACCTGCTCCTGCACTTGACCGCAGGTGGGAGAGGGTGCAAGGGCTATTGAGTGTTAAAGAATTTACTGATTTATTTTACAGCAAGACCTATGACATTGGTCTCTCTGTCACAGGCGATAGAAACAGGAAATACCCACTGAGGAATGAAATTATTCAGAGGTCTCTCTATCACTAAAAATAATCAGCCTTCCTGCAAGAATAGACTTTTCTTCATCTAGAAATTTACATATTTATATAAAGCCCTTAGCCATTTCCACCTCTGTTCTCTCTTTTGACTCCATCCTGCTTTCCAGTAAGATAGTCCCCAATTTAGTGTGGAAATTGGGCTTTTATATGGGCTTCCTGCTATAAATGTGACATTGTAATAATGGGAGTGGTTTTTTGTCCTTAATAGTCTCATTTGACTCTGGCAAAGTTCTTTGAGATAATTCCCTTAGTAGATGGTTGTATTCCAAATGTGTGCAAACCATGTTATGCTTCCCTAGTCTAAACTATATAAAGAGCCAGACCACTGCTTTCCATTATATCTTATAGACACTAGTTTTCATTAAATTGACATAAATATCTCATCATCCTTATACTTTTGATTTATTTCAGTTTCAATTTATTTCCCCTCATATTTTAAAATCTACTTTTTTCTTAAAACATTATTTGAACTTGAACATATTAATCTACACTAATAAAAGACAAACATGCAAATTGACCGTACCTTCGCTATGCCTTAAGCCATGCCCACCAGCCAATCAGAGCGGCTATATGCAAATTAACCCAACCAAGATGGCGGCCGGCAGCCAAGGAGCTGAAGCGAGCAGGAGCCGGCTCTGAGCTCCACTGAAGACAGCAAAGTTTCAATTATAGAAGGTAAATAAATACCAGAATAAAAAAAGAAAAGAAAAAAAGGAGAGGCTGGGAGCTTCC
>NW_005363397.1:632600-642420 GCF_000412655.1 Myotis brandtii
GTGATGTCTGACTGCCAGCTTAGGCCCAATTCCCCAGGGAGCGGGCCTAAACCAGCAGGTGGTCATCCCCCAAGGGGTCCCAGACTGTGAGAGGGCACAGGCCAGGCTGAGGGACCCTCCCGAGTGCACAAATTTTTGTGCACCAGGCCTCTAGTTATAAATAATTAGTTAAATGTAATGTTAATTCTAATATAATTGTACGGCCAGTTTTGCTCTGCATTATTTTTCTCCTCATTCTCCAGCATTCTCTCATTATTTCTGATGTTTCATTTTTAAACTCCATTTTCACAGTAATTCAGGGGATTCAAGTCATAGTGTAACATCTGGGAAGTTTTTAATTATGGAATCTTTTCTAATCAGTTTAATTACTAAGAAACTATTCAGACCAATCTATATTTTAGTCATTCAAAGTAGAATGGTAAACCAAAGAGCTTTGGGCAGTCACTGATACAAGTTACACTAAAGGATATTGGGAACCCATTAGCCATTACTAGACATTTTTCGATAAACAAACTATTTTAAAATTACCTCTCAGAAGCATGGACAGCTATACTGACCTCTTGTGCTGGTCTCAGAAACTGAAATTATAGCATAAAAAAGCCAAAGGATCTTGAATATATAGTCTTGCTTAATGCTTTCAAGTTTTAAATATCTTAGTTATCCTTTTAGGAGGATTATGCAGGGCACAGGGATCTGAGCTAATCCTTCAGAAAGCTTTGCCTAGGGTCCTAAAGTAGGAGTCTACTAACATTAGTAGATTGATTGACCAAACACATGGCTGAAGAAACTTGTCTGAGGGATTCTTATTTATGTGTCTGTCTCAGTCTAATATCCTGGAAAAGTTTAATGGTCTATGGCTTTGACCTATGACAGTAAATTTTGAGGCTTAGTGATTTAGCTTAATAAAATGTTATAATTCTATGCAATTATGTGTGAGTATATTAAAAAGCTGAAGAGCCCGGCTGGTGTGGCTCAGTGGTTGTGCTTTGACCTATGAACCAGGAGGACAAGGTATGATTCCCAGTCAGGGCACATTCCCCGGGTTGCAGGCTCAATCCCCAGTGTGGTATGTGCAGGAGGCAGTCGATCCATGATTCTCCATCATCATTGATGTTTCTCTATTTCTCTCCCTCTCCCTTCCTCTCTAACATCAATTAAAAATATATACATTTTTTTAAAAAGCTAAAAAGAGGAGAAGACATGAGAGAAGTGGGACAGGTGAAAAATGTGCAAATGATCTCAAAGCGATAGTTAGATATTTATGGTCAATTTGATCTAGAATATAATGGGAGATCATAAAAACAAAGAAGAAAAAAATGTAGCCACAGCAATATGCAAAGAAAAGTTATTTCACCTCTGTCACTAGCCAGGTGAGTATTTTCCTATTAGGTAAAAATCATCCTATACAGCATTTATTGATTCTTCCA
Organism: Myotis brandtii; assembly: GCF_000412655.1. Classification (NCBI taxonomy): domain Eukaryota; kingdom Metazoa; phylum Chordata; class Mammalia; order Chiroptera; family Vespertilionidae; genus Myotis; species Myotis brandtii. The sequence goes on from NW_005363397.1 coordinate 634,028, forward strand.
TGTTTTTCTGATGAACTTTTATCTAAAACCCAAGATCAAATATGATGACAAAGGACCTGGATTACGTTCTTGGCATACTCCATCCAGCTTTTTGTGCTGGATTTCTATCACCCACCCTCCTTCCCCCACCTAATTAGCTCTCTCCCTCTGTCCGACCTCCCCACTATCATTATATTCCTGTAGATTTTGTAACGGGAAATATTCCCTTTCATGTGAAAATGTAGCTGGTGTCTCTTGGAAAAGAGATAAGACTAATTGGTTACTTTGGCAATCACTTAGTCCTGAGTTTAGTAGGAAGGGGTGGTTTTTGGCAGGAAATAGAATTAAATGCTTAAATTCCCAAGCTGTCAGCTAGCAGATGCATGTTCAAACAGAAGAACAAAGAACCTTTTGGAACAAAGTTAAGAGCTCTGGGTGTATTGTCAGCTGGAAGCAGAATCAGACTGTTTGGGCTCAGAAGCAAATGCTCAGCTCCATGTGTTCTGACTTCCTGCACCAGTCCCCTCACCTCATCCCTCCAACCCCAGGCCTCCAGCCTACTGAGAAAATATCACTGTAAAAGGGACACATATGTCCACAGGCCTGTGCATTTTTATCATTTAGCTAATTGCATTAGGCAGCACCAGGTGCTTTCCACCTGGCCTTTCTCTGTGGCTGTGTTACAATCCCACTGCCCTCTTTCCAACAAGGCCAGGCTCCGCTAGGCCACAGATTGTCTTCTGGCCCCAGTCAGCAGCAAGAGGCCAACATTCCCTACACAAACAGCCAGCAACCTATCTCTTGCCATTTGGTCTCTGCTAGTATAACCCTTCTTTTCAAGCGTCTTTTGCCTTCAAGGTAGGGGCAGGGGTCTTAAGAGACTGGTAGAGCTGAAAGATCTCGACGTATTATTGATGCTAGGCTATTTTCAGCAGACCTGTGAACAGTGTCACTCCCCTCATCTAAATCACCATCACCTCTGACACATCTCAGTCTTCACCTCCGAACTAGCCTTTGGAATCTACCTTCGTTCCACTGCAGTCTAATATCAACCCACCATCCATGGTGATTCTGTCGTAGCACATCACATCTGTGTTAAAAGCTCAACAACAGTGTCTTCCCAGCACACCCAGAATAAAGGGGGAAGTCCTTACAGTCATTCGTAATGCTCTATATCAGTGATGGCGAACCTATGACACGCGTGTCAGAGGTGACATGCGAACTCATTTTTTTGGTTGATTTTTCTTTGTTAAATGGCATTTATATATATAAAATAAATATCAAAAATATAAATCTTTGTTTTACTATGGTTGCAAATATCAAAAAATTTCTCTATGTGACACGGCACCAGAGTTAAGTTAGGGTTTTTCAAAATGCTGACACGCCGAGCTCAAAAGGTTCGCCATCACTGCTCTATATGACCTGGTACACCACCGACTCTGGCCTCAATCCTATGTTTCCCTTTGGTCACTGAGTTCCAGCCATGCTGTCCGCTGATGTTTCCTAGGCACACTCCCATTGCAGAGTGTCTGCCTGGCTGCTTCTTCAGCTTGCACTGCTCTTTCCTGAGGGAGTCATGTTGCTCCCTTCCTCCCCTCCTATGCTGCACATTGTTTCTTCCCTGCTATCTTTCTCCTTAGCATTCATCATTATATATTTTACTTATTTAGAATTTTGTTGTCTTTCTTGCTATAATGAAAGTTTTATTTCTCCCTAACTCCCATATATTTGCCCTGTGACTTTTCCTTTCTTATTAGTATTCGGCATTGTTTGAGGCATTCAACTTGACATCTTTGCATCAAAACTATCACTTTTTCCAGCTTCATGAGACATAATTGTTATATAACATTCTGTAAGTTTAAGATGCACAATGTTTTTATTTGAATACACTAATATATTGCAATATGATTGCCAGCATAGGTTAGCTAATTGCTCCATCACATCACATAACTACCAAGTCTTTTTTGATGTGAGAATATGTAAGATATCTACTCTCTTAGCAACTTTCAGGTACCATATAATACAGTATTATTAGCTAAAATTTCCATGCTGTACATAAAATCCCCAGAAATTATTCAGCTTATAACTTAAAGTTTGTACTCTTTCACCAATATTTCCCCATTTAAAGCTGTCACTTTAGATCCCTTCTCCCCTCACAGCTCAAACTTCAATAGACAAAACAAATTTCAAATATCACAAAAATCCCTTATACTACTGAGGGGGTCTAGAAATATTATCTGACAATGAGAGAATAGATTTTTACCAGGCAGGTCTGTTGAATAGGTAAAGAAATTCTAGATTTTTAAAAAAGGTTGAGATATTATTTAATTCTGGGAAAAACAGGATGGGAAAGACAATCTAACCAGAACAGATTAATTCCAGACCTTTGCTGTGAAAGTAAGAAAAATAAGATGATCATCTTTTCCCAATTCTGATCAAACTCTCATAAGTGGCATAAATCTTGAAAAAAATCTCAGGTTTCCTGGTCTTTGGTTGATTCCCGTCTGACTGGGTCTACTTTTCTGCAGACACCTACACTCTTAACTATCCAGACATGTGCCTTGATGACAGTAATTTTAAGTCAACATAGAAAGGAATGCCTTTAGTTACATCATTGGACCCTTAGAAATTAAATGAACCCTTATTGGGTTAAGTTATATAATCAACCATTCTTCTCCTTATACCTTCGGTGGGTCACAGCCTTTTTCTGAGGCTACTTCTGGTGAAATGGATAAACATTAGACTTTTTCTAATTTGAGGCATAACCTCATGCTCAATAATCCAGAAGAGTATGCAGTTTCAACCCCTAATTCAAAATAAATTAATTTGTCAAATACTTTTACTTCAGTTAAGAACTCACAATAGCTGGGAGAGAGAAGTTTGCCCCCAAATACCACTAACCATGTTAAAACAATAGTCTTTAATATATATATATTGTTAAAAGTATTACAGATATCCTCTTTCCACGTGCTCCCCCCCACATTGGCCCCTTCCACCCAGCCCCTGCTCTCCCCTCATGCCTTCACCACACAATTGTTTGTGTCCATGGGTTATGCACATATGCATCAGAATCACTTGTAGAGCTTTTTAAAACATAGATCTCACCCTCAGAACTTCTGATTTTATAGGTCTGGGGTAGGGGTGGAGATAGGACAGGAAGTTGAATTTTTAACAAGTATCCACGTGATGCTGTTATTGCTGGTTCAGGAATCACATTTTGAGAAACACTGAGGTAGAGCTTTATATTTTGGAGTCACTGGTGCATAGATGGCATCTGCAGCCATAGGAATGGAGAAGATTACTGAAGGAGGAGAGAGTGTAAGTAGGCCAAAAAGGGAGCTTCAAAACTTAAATTAGTAGTGGAGGATTTGAGGACCCAAAAAAGAGCGAGAAGGTAAGATTGCAAGGTATTAAGAATGCTAGGTGGGGGGTGTTATCCCACTCACTCAACTTATAGATCTTTGTAGCCTGACAGAATTTGCCACAGTTAGTACTAAGGAGTTTCATTAAAATAATGTATAAATGCACTCTAAAAGAGGATACCACTATGCGACTGAAAAACTCCAACCCTTTACTTTTTGCTTCCCTCAGCTGAAAATTATGAAGCCAAATTATGATAAAAGAGCTTAGGAATTTAGGTTTGTTATGAGAATGGACACATCTCTTAAAAGGAGCACATCTATCCAAATCACTGTGGATCATCAACATGCAGAAGATCTTTAAAATGTATGAATCACTTGGAATCTCATCGGACCCCGTGGGTTTCATTGCTGTTATGCCTGCATTTAGCGGTGAGCTGCCTCTGCATCCTCAGAATGTTAAGGATGGTGCTTGGTTTCACAAGGGAAAGAAACCACTTCATGCCTCCTCCCTGACCCCGACTGAAGAGCCCAACATTCTTCCTGACATCTGCTGCTTTTTTTCACTGTTTCTAGTTCAAACAATCCTTTTCTCATCTCAAAAGTGTGTGCCACCAGGTTTATTTGCTACTGTTTAAATGAGGGATATCCAAGCAGGAATCTCAAGGGAAACTGGCTTCCCACCCCATCAGAGTCTTCTGTGACATCAAGGAAGGTCACCTGGCCTCTGGAACCAAGTATTTGCTTCAGTGTTCGGTGCCATCTGTTGCATGACTGACGTCCCCACTAGAGAACGCAGCCATTTCCGCTACCATCAACTCCCAGAGACACAGGGAGAGTTCGCTTAGTGATCCTCTCCTTCATTTTCTCAAGGCTAGCCTGGGGTAATTTTAGCATCTCTAATCATGGGTAGAATTCACTTGAGCTCCCGGCTTTGTCTGGCTCTCTGTAACTCCGGGCCAGGACTGCCCACATGTAGCAGGTGAGTAGCCCACACAGAGAAAGCACAAAGCAAATAGCCTCTGCCTTAACATTGAAGTCCTCCCACCATATTTTCTGCTACTTTTCTGGTTGCCAAGCTGTCTTGTCATTCTCCCGACACTGCCTACAAATCCTCCCCCGTACATGGAGGGAGCGGCTGGCAGCTTTCCCACCCACCTCTCCACTCTCAGGCCCACCCAACTCACCTGCTTGCCTGATCTGACACACGATTTATTTTATTTTATTTTTTGCAGTTTGAGCATTGCAAATTTGACTCACAACATCTCCTCTACCGTGCCCCGTTTTCTTTTAATTTTTTTTATTTTTAGTTTCAATTATAAGTAGTAAGTGTGAAATCAATGTTCTCCTGCAACTCATGTTATAAAATAAATTTCAAAACTATTTTTGGCAAATTGGACAATTTTAAAATGCAGTTTGAATACTTAAAGTTGAATATTTAAAGGATTTCCTTTACATACTGTAAAGGATTTATTTATGCTATGAATCCTCTCTCTAATATACTATACATTTTTCATATATTTAGACTGGATCTTGTTAAAGCAGAGCACTCCAGCAACCTGAAAATAACTTTTGCCATTCATAATCCTTCTCACCTATGGAAGGAGAATAATTCCAACCTAACTGGGCATGACAACAGCATTTCCACTATAGAACCTCCCAGCTCTGCCAGCACACCCTGTGTTTAATCCTGACCTCATGTCTTCCGAATGACACAAATGTCACGAGTAATAAACTTCAGTGTTGATGCTTTTTGCCTGAAGGCCCAAAGTCTGTAGAGTAACACCAGAACCCTATACATAAAACAACCAGAATGTGGCACAATGAAACCCATCATCTCTGTCAAGCTAATGAATATGCCAGCTATAAATGAAAAGTCCATCTGCATCAATTGGTACAGTCTGAAACGAGTACATCGGCTGTGCCCCAGTTTAATGCAGGGGCTGAATATAGAAATGGCCTATATACTGCTGACACTTTCTTTCACACAAAGAAAACTATGATTATGTTTACATGACAGCAAAAGGAGGATATTCTTCCTGCTTGGAGTCATAAAGTACCCTATGTTTCCCCACATTTGCCAATGATCCTTTATGAACAAATTCTTTGAATCCACCCTTTTTTGGATATGTAACTAAAGTAAAACCAGCCAGTTGTTTCCCACTTTGAACTAGATTTTTAGGAGGCCAAATTACTTGAACCTGGAGTTTACTGGTGATGTGATAGGGTCAGGGCGAGTGGTTCTCAACCTTCTGGCCCTTTAAATACAGTTCCTCATGTTGTGACCCAACCATAAAATTATTTTCGTTGCTACTTCATAACTGTAATGTTGCTACTGTTATGAATCATAATGTAAATCTCTGATATGCAGGATGGTCTTAGGCGACCCCTGTGAAAGGGTCGTTCAACCACCAAAGGGGTCGCAACCCACAGGTTGAGAACCGCTGTTCAGGGCAAACATGGGGCCAAAGCAGAAACTAATCTTACCTAATAAAGAGGAGATATGCAAATTGACCATCACACCATAATGGTCAAGATGGCTGTGCCCACAGTGGAGGCAGGGATTCCGTAACACAAGATGGCTGCACCCATAGTGGAGTTTCCATAACGAGCCTTAACAAGCAATCAGCAGGGACCTGAGGCTGTGCCCCCCCCACCTGTTGGGGCTTGACAGAGGACCTCAGGCCACGGCCCCTGCCTGGCAGGGCTTGATTGGGGACCTCAGGCCACGCCCCCCACCTGGCAGGGCTTGATGGGGGACCTCAGGCCACGCCCCCCCACCTGGCAGGGCTTGATGGGGGAGCTTGCCATGCCCCGTGCCCAGCAGGGCTTGACAGGGGACCTCACGCCATGTCCCCCACCCCGGCGCAAGGCTGGGGGATCTCAGGCTGTACCCCTTGCCCAGCAGGGCCTGATGGGGAACCTCAGGCCATGCTCCCCACCCCGGTACCAGGCTGGGGGACCTGAAGCCTTGCCCCCCCACCATACAGGGTGTGACAGGGGGCCTCAGGCCATGCCCCCTGCCCACGGGGCTTGATAGGGGACCTGAGGCCATGCACCCCACCTGGAGGGGCTTAACGGGGACCTCAAGGCGTGCCCCCGCCCCGGCCTGGGCCAGGGGACCTCAGGCCACGCACCCTGCCCCAGGTCGGGGGACCTGAGGCTGCGCCCCCTGCCTGGCGGGGCTTGATGGGGGACCTCAGGCCACGCACCCTGCCCCAGGTCGGGGGACCTGAGGCTGCGCCCCCTGCCTGGCGGGGCTTGATGGGGGACCTCAAGGCGCACCCCCTGGCCTTGGCCAGGCGACCTGAGGCCATGCCCCCCACCCTGCAGGGCTTGATGGGGGTGGGGCCAGCCAGGTCTGGATCTAGCCCAAATGGGGATGGGGCTGGCCGGGTCTGGATCTGGGTCTCACACAATTTTGAGGTGCGTGGATGGGCAGGGACGTGACTCTGGGTCCCGCAGCGCACCCCAGATTCTGACAGGAGGAAGATTTTCATATACATTTTACTAATTTTCTTTCATCTCTGACACTTCTATTATAAAGAAAGGGCAAACAGCAATATTAAAATATTTCCTCTAATTAATTCCCTTTTAACGTGCACGAATTTCATGCACCGGGTCACGAGTAGATGAATAAGTACCAACTTTCATCAACTATTAGATACTTGCATTTCAGTATTCTGTGACATCATGGGAGGTCACCTGGCTTCTTGAACCATGTACATCTATATTTTAAACGTACTTTTAAAAGATTCTAAACCATAACCATCCTGGGATCAGAGAGTATATAAAATGTATCTTTGTAAGTTTTATAGTACCTCCTATAGAGAACTACACACAAGTACACAATTAATCCTTCAGGGAATCATAGAATATCAGAGTTGAACCCCAGGCAACTTTTAAAAATATTCCAACTCAACATTTTTCTGAAGTATTAACTCTTTTAAATATCTCACACAGAGCATCTGCTCAGTCTCTGCATGGATACTTCTAACACTAGGAAAGTCACTGCCTTCTGGACAAGTACATTCAAGTGTTGGGAAATTTCAATTTACTGAATAAAATAAGGGATAAAACAAACCCTGGAAAAATTTAAAAAGCCACAAGCACAAAAATATAGCATTTTGAGGTGGACACTACTTTAATGATCAAAGTCAACATCTTGACCTTCATGATCAATTACTGCAATCACCCCACTTGCACGTACCTATAATTCACTTGTCTTTGTATTGCTTTATCTTACTCTGTTGGCTAAACTACAACCCTGCTTAAATCCATCTCTCCTACTAGTCCCTGCCTGCACTGTTCTGCTGAACATGCATAATAAAATATAGACTATGCTGACTGCTGGTCCTTTGATTCATGAACCTCAGAGTGCTCCTATGGTTGCATAATAATCATTCTATCCCCAAATTAATTCATTTTCCCATTCTTCAGGATGACTTTCATGTCTCTCCTTTTTTCTTCAAAACTTCAAGAAGCTTCAGGGTGACCCAAAAAATGTATACACACTTTAACTGGTGACAGCTCAATTTTGAAAATGAAATGTATTTTAATAAACACTGCCTTTATAATTATTTAGTGTGTGTATACATTTTGGAGGACACACTATATTTTCCCTATTGCATCCCTACACAGAGTGGAACACCTTGCTTTCACTGAGAAAATATATGCAATCAGAAGAGAAATCCCTCAGTTCCCTAACTGTATCTACCCAACTACCTGCATCTGTGCTCATAAGCTGTCCTTACACTAAGCCCTCTACTTGTATATTAGTTTCATCCTCTTTTGCCTGCTTAAGGAAATTACTAAGCAATTCTTCCTTTTTTCCCCTTATAACCATCTTTCCCCCCCTACTTGTCATTTACCATAAGCATACATACACATGATAATATTTCTCATTTGAAATAACCCTTTCTTTGATCCCTTTTCCTGCTACTGTCTCACTTTTTCTCCTTGAACAAAAGTGTCTATACTATCTAGGTCCAATTATTATTCTTCCATATCTCTTTAAACCATTTTATTTTTATTGTTGAAAGTATTACAAATGTC
>NW_005363397.1:642663-667351 GCF_000412655.1 Myotis brandtii
TCTTTCTCTGACTGGCTTATTTTGCTTAGCATAATACTCTCCAGGTCCCTCCATGCTGTCCCAAAGGGTAAGAGATCCTTCTTTTTTACAGCTGCATAGTATTCCATGGTATAAATGTACCACAGCTTTTTTATCCACTCAGCTATTGGGATTAATGATGCTATGAACATAGGGGAGCATATATGATCTCACTCATCCCATTGTATGTGTCCACGGGGTATGCATATATGCATATAAGTTCATTGGTTGATCCCTTCCCACCCACCCTCCCCTGCCTTCCCTCTGAGGTTCAACAGTCTGTTCATGCTTCTATGACTCTGGGTCTATCTTTTATCATCAGTTTATTTGGTTCATTAGATTCCACCTATGAGTAATATCATGTGATAATTATCTTTCTCTGACTGGCTTATTTTGCTCAACATAATACTTTCCAGGTCCATCCATACTCTTACAAATGGTAAGAGTTCTTTCTTTTTTATTGCTGCATGGTATTCCATTGCATAAATGTACCATACTTTTTTTATCCACTCATCTGCTGGTGGGCACTTGGGCTGTTTCCAGATCTCAGCTATTGTAAATAACACTGCTATGAACATAGAGGGGCATTTACTCTTTCTGATTGATGTCCCAATGCTTCTAAGGATATCTTTTTAGAAGTTGGATTGCTGGATCAAATGGCAGTTCCAGTTTTGATTTTTTGAGGAAACTCCACACTGTTTTTCATAGTGGTTGTACTGCATTCCCACTAGCAGTGTACTAGGGTTCCTTTTCCTCCACATCCTCACTAGCACTTGTTGTTTGTTGATTTAGTGATGGCAGGGGTGAGGTGGTACCTCATTGTTGTTTAGATTTGCATCTCCCGGATGATTAATGACTTTGAGCATTTTTTCATATGTCTCTTGGCCTTCTGTATGCCCACTTTGGAGAAGTGTCTATTTAGGTCCTTTGACCATTTTTAATTGAATTGTTTGTCTTCCTTCAGTTGAGATGTATGAGTACTTTATACAGGTATATTTTCTAAATTATCCCCTTATCTGATGTATCATTGGCAAATATGTTCTCCCATACACTGGGTTCCCTTTTTATTTTGATGCTGGTTTCTTTTGCTGTGCAGAAGCTTTTTAGTTTTATGTATTCCCATTTGTTTATGTTTTCATTTGTTTCTCTTGCCCTACGTGATGTATCAGTAATAATTCTGCTATGTGAGATGTCTGATATTTTGATGCTTAAACTTTCTTCTAAGATTTTTATGGGTTCATGACTTACATTTAAGTCTTTTATCCATTTAGATTTTACTCTTGTGTATGGTGTAAGTTGGTGGTCTAGTTTCATTTTTTTTGTAGGTACCTGCCAAATCACTTTTAGTCACATTTTAGCTATACCATTACAGAAAATATTTTCTGAACAAAGTTACATTGCTAAGTACATCTCATCCTCATTTTTAATAACCTCTCAATAACACTTGACAAAGTTGATTACTCTCTCCATTCTTCAAATATTTTCTTCACTTGGTGAGATAGCTTATCTCCAAAGATAGTTCCAATTCTTTTCCTTGTGAATGCATGCCACTTTCCTACTGAGAAATGGTGTTTACTCATCCACCCCCTGGACTCTAGGATGGCCTCTGATTGCTTTGACTAATAGGATATGTTTTGACTATAGAAACAACACTTTAAGTTCCAGATCTAACATTTAAGAACACTAGCAGCTCCTGTTTTTTGACTCTCGGAGCTCTGAGCTGCCATGTAGGAAGCCCAGGAGGCCATGTGGAAGAGCACTAAGGTACCGGACATGTGGGTGAAGAAGCCATTTTGGCCTTTCAGCCCAATCAAGCCTTCAGTGACTCAAGATCCAACCAAGGTCTGACTGCAACCAGATGAGAGGCATCAAGCAAGACCCACCTAGCTGAGTCCAGTCAATTCACATAGCCTTGACATCGAATAAGAAATTATTTGTTTAAGGCACCGAGTGATAGGTTGGTTTATTATACAGCAACACATAATTGGGCTACCACATTTGACAGGCATGAAAACAACTAGAGGGAGCTTAATTGACCAAGGGTTTCAATCGATGCATCTAAAATCCATTGCCATGCTGGCATGGTATACAAAGCCAAGCTTCCCAATGACTGCCTTTGTCAGGGATATCGAGCAGGCCCATTGCTGGGAAATGGACACTCCTCAGATGGCTGACTTTGGCTTGAGTTTTAACAAGATTGCTCTGGCAGCTTTTCTGAGAACAAGGTGAAGGCGGGGCAAGAAGAGAAGCAGGAAACAGATTACAGACTGTTGCAATAATCCAGGTGAGAGATGATATGCATTGGGCCAGCATATTATCAAAGGGTGTGTGTGTGTGTGTGTGTGTGTGTGTGTGTGTGTGTGATTTTGGATGTATTTTGGAGTTATAAATGACAGGATATATGGATGACAAGAAGTGATGAATGAGAGAGCCAAAAATGGACACAGCAACTAGAAGGATGGGTTTGCAATGTACTGAGATGGTGAGAAATGTGAGAGGAACAAGTTTGGGGAAAATGTCAGTAGTGCAATTTTGGATGTGTTAAATTTGAGAGGTTCCCAAAGACATCTGAGTGATGTCACCCCAATGAGTTTAATTTTAAAAAGACATCTGAGTGAATGTGTGTGTGTGTGTGTGTGTGTGTGTGTGTGTGTGTGTGTGTGTGTGTAAAGTCATAAGACTAGAAAGATCTCCAAGGGAATGAGTGTGGCTGCAAAAGAGAAGTCCAAGGACTGAGTCCTAGGACATATCAGCACTTTGACTTCAGGGAGATGAAGAGACACCAATGAAAGAGACTGAAAAGGTAAGAGGATAGGTAGGCAAGTGTGGTAGGTTAACCTGGGTCCTCTGTGCAGAAGCCCGGATAGAATTAAACATGCAAGTATTTTATTAGGGAAATGCCTGTGAGTGGAGGCGGTAGCCACACAAAACTGGGACAGACTGCAAAGAAAGTCTGACCACAAGTGAAGAAGAGGTTTGAATGGGTGAAGTTTAAATAGGGTCCAGCAACTCCACCGAGAAGTCCTCAAGCCAAACTCATAACATTCCTCTGTTTCAAACCTTCACTTATTTAGAATTCTTACCTTACTCTGAGAAAAAGACAAAGTCCTCATAATGATGTATAAGACCCTCCATGATGAGGCCCCGGTATCTCTCTGACTCATCCTCTCTCCTCTCCTTTTCTCTCTGTTCACTCTGCTCTGATCCCGTTCGCTTCCTTGCTGTGCCTCATATCTTCCTGGTTTGCCTCAACCTCAGAGGGCCTCTGCCTGGCACATTCTTCTCCTTAATAGCAGCCCCTCTCTTCTTCCCAGTTTTATGGAAATGTCAACTACTCAACTAGACCTTCTCTAGCCACACTCTCTAAAACTAGAATTCCTTAGGATACTTCATATTCCCTTTTCCCTATTTTATTTTTCTCCTTAGCACTTGTCACTATCTAAAAGCATGCATATTTTGCTTAGCTACCTTGTTGTTTACCTCCACCTGAAACATTGTCTGTCACATAGAAGATGCTCAATATATTCACTGAATAAACAAATAAATTATGTTTCTAAATAAAATACAAATGTAAGTTCTACAGTCTGGCACATAGAAAATGTTCAAAATGTATTCATTGAATTCATAAATTAGTGAATCAGAGACACAAGGGCTGTTTTGTTTCACTGCAACGGCACAGAGACTATCATCCTGTGAGTGAATAAAAACTGGTTTAGTAATCTTTTCATTATGTAAGTATTTTCAAAATCATAGTATAGTCCTTGACCTCCATGTGTAATTTTTGTCACTGGTCTAGACTTCCTGCCTTTGACCACTAATCAAACTAATTAAAGCAATTTAATTACAGTAAAATCAAAGGGAGAATTTTCTACCTTATTCTTTGGAAGAAGAATGCAACTCCAACTGAATTAGTTTTGCAATGAAATTAATTTGTTCAGGTAAAATATGCAGACTTAAAATAAATGAGAGGAAGAAAAGGGAAGACAGGATGAGCCTAGAAATTTTAAACTCTCTTTTTCTGAACCTCTATGGAGGCAGGAGGCAATCTTTAGTCACTGAAGCCCTACAGTTTTTGGTACCAAATTCTACTCCACCTTCCTCTCACTCTTTCTGACATATATTTAACCATTTGTAGATGCAAGTGGCATACCTTTTTAAATTAAATTCAAAATATCGTGGCAGTTAACTGGTTAAAACAGACAAATACAAGAGGAACTCAACATAGACTCACAAGGGATGGAAGCTGTACATTCCCTTTACTGTATCCTGGGATATATTTAGCAGATTTAAAGAACAATTTTTGACAATAGCAAAATAGGGCTCTTTGAGAACTAGTTATTTAAAGCCCTGCTAAATGTACCCTGACAAAAATTAGTGAGTTTTATTAATTAGGTAGCCTGAAGAAAATTAAATCTTGAGTCACCACCCTGTGTGCCAAAATAAGGTGAAATCTTCAAACTTCGCCTTGTCATTAGAAGGCCCCAGTTAGCGAGCCAGAGTCGTCACGATTCACACTGAAGAACTTGACAGGTGGCATGTGTCAGTGAGAAAACCACAGCAGCACGCTCAGAAAGACAAAGAAAAACTGGGTGTCATTGAAAATATGTGACTTCAGTCTCTAAGAAACCAGGGCAGTGAGTTGGAATTGACTGCTTTGACAATGGGAGACTGTGACATTTTCTTCCCAAAATACGCTGAAGGTATGTGCCATGATCTGCGAAAAGGGTAAAAAAGGAAAAGCTTCATTGCCCCACCACTTTCTTAAGGATAAAAAGGTAGGGATGAGGAATCAATGGAATTTTTCCCCTAGCCCCAGCAGGCAATATTTTTACCTAAAAATATGTCCTAGAGAACTAGTGAATTTCAGGCAACTTCAAATATTCTCTAGAAGAAAGTACCACGTTGTAGTTATAATATATAAGAATGTTTGCTTGTCAAAAATATGACATTTTAAAAATCATTTGCATTTTAAATGTCTAAGGAATTTTAATCACTGATCAGTTTTAACCCACGTTTCCTGCATGCGTGCATAAGCATACACCCTCGACTTTGCCATCCTCATAAAAATTCTCTCTTAAGCTCTTACTTTCATGTGTTTTTAAAATGGCTCAGCTCCCCCGCAGCTCTCATCAGCCTGTCTTCCCAAAGGTCCCCCTGCCTGGGAAGATGAAAGGCCCTCTTCTCCTAGGCCAGGGCTCCTGTTTCTGCTTTCACACTAATGGAAAAGAACTGAAAGACAGGGCAGGAGCTGAGGATCACAGGCTGACCTTGAGCTAGTGCAATGCATTTTCTCACAGGGTTCTTTTCGGCTCTCATATGGTCTTCATTCCCATTTGAAAAAGCTACCTAATGCTCAAATTCCTTTAATTAAAATCATCTTTACTGTTTTATATCTAACCAGTCATAGAATAAAAGAAACCAACTTATTTTATGGCAGGTTAATTTTAGACAATGGAGTCAGGCCATTTAGGTTCAGATCCCAGCTCTCTCTCTCTCTCTCTCTCTCTCTCTCTCTCTCTCTTTCTCAATAGCTATGCTATGTTGAAAAAATTACATGACCTTTCTGTGTCCTGTTTTTGCATCTTTAATATGAGAAATATTATTTCTATAAAATAAGAATAATGTTACTACCTATATCAAAGGGCTATTGTAAATATTAAATAAGCAAATATATGTAAAATATTCTACAAGTGTAAGATATTAGTAGTTTATATTTCCCTTTTACTACTATAGTGACTGATGCAGTTAGGACTCTTGATGGCATTTAATGCCTACAGGATTAAAAACCACATAAAAGTTCAGTGCCGTCTACTAGTTTACTAGTATAACTATTACTATGGCCTGAATATTTGTGACCCATCCACCCATTCGTATGTTGAAATTCTAACTCCCAAAGTTGATGATATTAGGAGGTGAGACCTTTGGGAGGAGACTAGATTGTAAGGGTGGAGCCCTCATGAACGGGATTGGTGACTTATAGAAGAGACCTCACAGAGATCCCCAGACCTTTAGCCATGTGAGGACACAGCGAAAGATTGGCAGGATGCAGCTTGGAAGAGAACCCTCACCAGACCACGCTCGCACTCTGTGATTTTGGAGTTCCAGCCTCCAGAACTGTGAGGAATAAATTTGTGTTATTTATAAACTACCCAGTCTGTGGTTATTTTGTTATAGCAGACTGAAAGGATTAAGACAACACTGTGACAGTTACTAAACACTTTTCATGTCTACAACAAATGTTTGATTGACTCGGCTTCAGGTCATCCTTAGCTGGCATTCAGGGCTACAAGGCTCCTTTCCTTATGAATGAAGATATGGTGTTCTTGCCAATGAGAGTCAGACAGTAATTTCTCCAGTAATATGCAGTCAATAATATTTAAGTGATTCTCATGGAATTATGTGCTATTACCACTAATAAGCTTTTTATTGGGGGATGATTGTGTGCTGGGCATTGAGCCAGATGCTGAGGACAGATAGAGGGCCATGACGTGGTCTTTCACAAGAAGCTTAACATCTAGTTGGAAAGACAGAAAATATTCATCAAGAGATAAATAAAAACAAATGGCAACATAAGGTCAGTGCAATCTAAATGGAGCAGATAACTGTGCTCTAGCAATTCAAAAGAGCAAGAGGCTATTCTAGGTTTGGGCAGCTGGAAAAATCTTCCTACAAAAATTTAAAAGTTAGAACTCAATCAAGGTCTTGAGGATGAAGCAGTACTTTAAATAAGTTTAAGGGGGGAAAAAGAGAACAATTTCAGTGCTCAAAGAGAAATGCTTATGGCACAATTGGAGAATGAGCTGGCTAGTTTAGCTGGATCAGGGTGTCATCACCCTTCATCCAGGGCAATTCCCCAATTTCATGGCATATATAGTTTTTAAATTTAATATGAATTTAGATTCACCCAAAAATTCCATATTTCCTCATCCAGAGCATTATCTCTCACATCAGCATAATTAACATAATAGATCAATACTCTTGCATGTTACACTTTACCTTTCTCCTCTGCAACTATTTTGTCATTCATCAGTATACCCAATCACATGACTGTGGGTAACATTGGAAGAGAAACTTAATTTAGCCATTGGGACTACATTAAAATTGCTCTTGAAAATTGCTCTGAGAAAGCAAAAGAGCTGAGAGGAAAACTGGTAAAATATACATTTGTATTGCTAATGTGATTTACCTTTATACTACACTGTATCGTGTCAGAAAAGCAGAATATTTTGAGCTAAGAGGACATATAGAGATTATTTTGTAAAATACTCTAACTTTACAATGAAGAGACAGTGGTATATTCATTAGAGAATAAATTATTGGCAAAATCAAGACTAGAACTCAGGACTGGAAGTCAGAATCTGGTCTCTTGACTACCTCTATACCAGACTGATGGATGAAGATTGGCCATGGAAACTTGAAGGAAGTCAATGGGTAGGGTCAGTGTAATATGGACTAAATGACCTCAGAGCCTGCTATGATAGAAATTCAGAGAGTATGGGAGCCTGAAGGAGTGAACAAGCCATGATATTGGGGCCAGCATCAAGACTGGGATCTTAGAGAAGTGGGACTCTGTGGGTCTGCGTTCCCTTAATGTGTCTTAGGGATTTGTGATTAAAGTGAGAGGTATGATGGCACCTTCTGTGTTTTTAAATCAACTTGTGAAATCAGTTATACTTTTGGGTATCAGAAAAATACTTCCTTGACTATCAAAGATTCTACTATACTTTTTTTTGATAATTTATTTAAGGTTCCTGGTTTTCTTATCAACTGATTCTATAATTATTGCTATGAGGAGCTCTGACCAGTAGAATGTAGGAATGTTCTAGCATGAAAAATGCAATCATAGAGCATATAAAGATATTTATCCTGAAAATCAGTTCGTCAATGCATATTGAAATGGTTATTCTTACTTTATAGGTAACTCCTGCAACCTGATTCTACTGTCCAGTTTAACTTAACCCTTAAAAAATGTCTTTCTTGCCTGGCCAGTGTTGCTCAGTGGTTGAGCATCAACCTATGAACCAGGAAGTCACAGTTTAATTCCCGGTCAGGGCACATGCCCATGTTGCAGGTTTGATCCCCAGTGTGTGGCATGAAGGAGACAGCGAATCAATGATTTTCTCTCATTGTTGATATGTCTATCTCTCTCTCTCTCCTCCCTCTCTGAAACAATAAGAATAGATTTAAAAAAATTCTTTCTGAATGTCTATCACTCCGAAAAATATTTTTTCCTTCACAGAAAATCTCAATGTCCATTAAACAAAACTGACAGAGAAATAATATGAATGCCAAAATCATTCTTATTAAATCTTTTACAAATGGTAGTGCTAAGAAAGTGAGAGCAGAGTGCCATTGTAAGCCTGAAAATAACAGCCATGTTGTAGATAACTGAATTCTGTGCCAATGGAGATAAATCCAACAAGATATAATGAGGCTATTTCAATGGGTAAAATGACAAAATCTATATATATAAAAGGCTAATATGCTAAGTGTCCAAACATCTGACCAGTCGCTATGACACGCACTGATCACCAGGGGGCAGACACTTGATGAAGAAGCTGCCATGACACGCACTGCCATTTACAGAGAAATGGCACTGCGGACCTGGCGCCCACAAAGCAACACTTGGCCTCCACCAAGTAGGACACAGGCCCTGCCACCACCCCAGAGTGTCACCCCACCAAATTGCAGCCGATGCTGCCGAGACTCCATGGTGCGAAATGTGGCCCACAGCCCAGCCCGGAAACAGTCACTGTGGGCGCCAGGTAATGATGTCACGTAGCAACGCCTGGCTTCCTCTCCCTAGCGACTAGCCTCCTTGGAGTTTCTTCAGCCCAGGAACACAACTTGCTTTATAGCCAGGTACAAACATTTTACACTGTAACCAAATGTCTGTGAAGTGTTTTCCCATGCCTCATCTCATTTGATCCTCACAGAAGTCCTGGAGTAGGTAGATAGGAGACTCAGTGAAATCCTATTTTCTTTTCATTAGCCAGAAAACAGAGATTTAGAAAGCTTAGAAACCTCACCCAACTGAAAAGAAGTAAGAAATGGTGGACCTTGAAAACGACTTCAGGTTTTCTCACTGCACAGAATATAGTCAAACACTGCTGCAATTAAATATTTTACCCTTTGTTCTCCCTGCATGATCTGCAATAATAATCTGTTTCATGTTGATATTTACTGCTGTGTTGCTGACAGTTACCTGAAAGAGAAGTTGGAATGCTTCACTGGGCTGGGAAAAGTTTAGCTAAATCAGAAAGCAGGTCTAAGTAAGCGGGTTTATCTATATATATAAAGCTCTCACTGGCACCAATCACATGCGTGTGTTTCCATCTGTCATTATCGATCATGAATTTGGTTGACACTTCTATTATAGAGAAAGGACTAATAGCGATATTAAAATATTTCTTCACCGAAACCGGTTTGGCTCAGTGGATAGAGTGTCGGCCTGCGGACTGAAAGGTCCCAGGTTCGATTCTGGTCAAGGGCATGTACCTGGGTTGTGGGCACATCCCCAGTAGGAGATGTGCAGGAGGCAGCTGATCGATGTTTCTCTCTCATCGATGTTTCTAACTCTCTATCTCTCTCCCTTCCTCTCTGTAAAAAATCAATAAAATATATTTTAAAAAATTTTCTTCTAATTAATTTCCTTTCAATGTGCACGAATCCATGCACTGGGTCACTAGTAGTTTTAATATGAGAAAATGTAAGAACATTCATTAAGGAGCGAATAAAAATTAAACTTGTAAGATTTATAAATTATGATTTATAAGAAGGTAATTCCTTATAAGAAAATTGTCTAACATGCATTGAAAGGTATTTTTTTGAAACTATACTACTTGATAACCAAGAAGGCCAAGAAATGAGTAGAGTAAGGATAAATAGTGAACATAAAACCTTATCAACTCCTTATACAAAAAAAATGTTATAGCCTCACCTGAACTGCTTCATGCACTTCTTGCCACTGTACCTTCAGAAAGAGAGCGTCAATTTGGAGAAGCCTTGCAATCTTACTGATCATGTATCCCAAAGTTCCTGACACATGGCAGGTTCAAAATGTTCTGTAAAATAAAGGATACCCAATATGGTAAGTTAGAATAATGAGATAGTACAAGCAAAGGTATAATTTCAGATTTGAACAGGTTGGCCTGAAAATTGGAGGCTATAAAAAATAAGAATAAAAACAACAAAATAAATGAACATCTCCCTTCCAGAAAATTCAGTATATAATAAATATGAGGTGTCTTTTGAAATTTCAGAGATAAGTCAAATAAAAAGGATTTGCAAAGCACACAGTGAATTTACATATCTCATTACTTTACAAGGTACATGTGTTGAAAATGTATATGAAAGTTTTATTGTACAATTCACAATTTCTATCTCATTTTACTCATCTATGAAATGGGGATAATAAGCCCTCCCATGAGAAATTGTTGAATAATAAATATGATAACATAGTTGAAAGTATATTAAGCACAAATTGATACGCATATATAGGGTATGAAATAATTCCTTGATATCCTTATGATACAGAATATTGGGATGACACTGATGGTTCTAGAAGTCAATATCTACAGTTTCCATTTATCAAATTCCTAATGAACACTCTGTTAGAAATATACTCATTTTATGACAAGAGGTATCTTAGAATGCAGGCTAAATGAAAAGGTAGGTAGGGAAAGGTAGAGATCCTGATGGCCTTTAAAAAATGCCTGAGGAGATTACAAATTCTAAAACCTGTCAACCCTTGCCATTTCCCTGGCCTGACCAGATACAAGGGATGCCAGAAAGATTTCTGAAGAAGAACTTCCTTTTCAGGCTAAGGCAGATTTGTCAGGATCCCTGGTAACTGAGGGGCTGCTGCTCAGAAGTCCTGCCTTCTGGAGAGAGGCAACACAGCAGTAGGTTTTTTCTTAGACTTTATTAAAACTATAATATCAAACGGGTAAACACATTTTCATGATTTCAGGATTACTGATCCCCATGGCACCCCATTCAAACAGGCATAAGGGTCTTCAGGGTTCTGGCTTTATAAAATATAAACAAAAGGAAACAGATCTGTTGTGAACTGTTTACTCACTCTGCAGAGAAGGAAAACTGATCCCTGATAACATGACTTCTATCATCAGACTCTTTTTAAAAATATATATTTTTTATTGATTTTAGAGAGGGAGAGAGAAACATCAATGATGAGAGAGAATCATTGATCGGCTGCCTCCTGCACATCCCCTACTGGACCGTGACCTCCTGATTCATAGGTCAATGTTCAACCACTCAGACTCTTAGTGCACCTTGGCTGACATTAGCATCACCTGGGAAGCTTTGAAAAGCCCAGATGTTCAGGATACATTCCGGAACAACTAAATTAGCATCTTTGGGGGTGGGACCCAGGCATTGGTTTTCTAAGGCTCCCCAGATGATTCCAGTGGCAACCACAGTAGAAAACCACAACTGTAATAGCTTTCCCCTCATGGCTACATCAAGTCCATGCTCCTTGGCTTGGCATTTAAGTCCTGCCTCACCTTGATCCCTATTTGTGTTTTCAGCTTCACTTCCTATATTCCCAATGCCAGTCTATTCTGCTCTTATACTGTAACCTGCTGATAACAGAGATCCTTGTGTGCCCTTTCATTTATCTTACCTCTGCTTATTCTAATTACAGTAATATTTCAATACCTAGCTCAAATGGTAGTACATCTATGAAGCTGTCCCTGATCCCCCAGTGTGGTGGTTTTAAAACGTGCCTACAAATTCCTTCACACTACTCCCACAACATATGGAACCTAAATCTCTCCCCTTTAAACAGGGATTAGCCGTATAAAATTAATCTGAACACACAAAACATGGCAACAGTGACTTTTAAGTAAAGCTGGATTAGAAAAGGCCATACAGCTTCTACCTGCTGCTCTCTCAACACACAGGCAAAGATGGAGAGGCCAGGCAGAGACCACAAAAAGACAGTGAGATGCCCAAGGAGCCCCAGCTGTTTCAACCCACCAGCTTTTATCATCTAAGCAGCATTAACTGCCAGACATGCAAACAAGTAAACCTTGAAATGATTACAGTCCCCATGCTTCAAGTCATCCAGCTGAGGCCCCAAACGTCATGAAGCAGAGGCAAACTGTCCCTATTGTGCCCTATCCTAACCTTAAAACACAGAAACATAAATGGATAGTTAACAATGCTAAGTCTTGGGATAACTTTCTACCCAGCTATAATGGAAACTTTCACTTTTCTAGATGATTTGATCTCTGGCCCCCATAGGGTACTTAACATATTCTTTCACTGTTTTTGTTACTAAACATGTTGTATCTCTTATTCTATATTGCAAGGTTCTTGATGCCAGAACTCATAGGTTATTGTTGATGTTTTTAAATCTCCCCAATGCCTTGCCCTATAAAATGTGCTCAAAATTTGACGAAACTTGTAAGCATAGACAAGCATTAGCCTTAATAAGACATTGTTCTGCTTTTTGTCTGGTTCCAAATTTCTGGCTATAATTGTCAACTGTATTCATCTAGTTTAATTAAAGGCTTTGCATTACATTAAAAAAAAGACAACAAAAGGAAATGTTGACAATAAGTGAATGAAAAGACTGAATATCAACATGTGGACATATAACTAACAAAATACAATAACATATATATGAATATAAACACAAATAATATGCAGTATGGGTCTAGTATTAGCTTTTCTAATCTTTGTTCTCTAGGAACTGATGAATTCTTAGCTCTGTGGCCAAGGAGAATGTTTCTGACCTTGTTGGTCTCTGTTCTCTTCTTTTCTTGGGCTGAATTTGTACTTTGGTGCATGGTATTTATGTCTAACTTCATCTGTGCTGGAATGTCAGTTCCTTGTAAGGATTTTTGACAATTGCAAAGAATGGTCTGTTTTCAAAGGCAGTATGACACAGTAGGAAAAGCCTGGACAGCCTGGGTGAAACCCTGGGTTGAAGTTCCAGTTAGGTTGATCTGCCTTGGGCAAATACCTTCACATCCAGGATCCTCATCTCCTCAACTGTAAAAGAGAGAGGGAAATACTTACCTTACAGGATTAAGAGAAAAAAATGAGATCAAATACAGTAATAGGCAGTGACTGGCACATAATAGGTATTCAAAATCCTTAGATGTCTTTTCAATTCCCTTACAATTTCAAGGAAAATTTACTTCGGTTTAGAATTTTTGTAAATTTTATGTGTAAGGAAGTTCACTTTTCTCAACTTTATGTACAAGGAAGTTTACTTTTCTCCAACATGTTCTACCAAATGGTGGCTGGAACTGTGACTGGGAAAACTCTGGGTCTCTCTCTCTCTCTCTCTCCTTCTTCCCTCCCCAGTCTAATCTCCTTTCCATTCTCCCTCTGTGATCTTATGCTAAACTGAACTAAGACAAAGTATTATTTCAGTCTCTGATCTGTTGCCATAAAGAGAGAAGTTTTGAGGTAGGGTGTAATCTAAAAAGTACTACCCTATTGAACCTTTTGATTCCATGATTATTTCCTATGTTATAATTCTAAGAATTATCCTGGCTATCATTTTCAGAGCAAAAATTAGGTATATAAAAACTTTATTACTTCTATGAGTAGATTACAAATCAATTTTTTAAAGTACAGGCCCAAGAAATCATTACCAACTCTGTCCATAACCCTTTTCTTCACTTAGAGGCACCACATCTGCCTAGCTATCTCCTCTCTCATCCATTAATTTACAAAGTCTAGTCAATTGTTCCAGTGAAATACCTCCCAAGTTTTCCCATTCTTCTTAACTCTGCTACCACTAGAAATGCATCTCAAACATTATATGAATTTGAAACACTAGGTGAACTTAATTCATATGCAGAATTGGACTCAATAGGGTCTCATGTGACCCAAGATTCTGCATTTCTAACAAGTTCCTGTGTGATACAGATGCTGCTGTTGGTCCAGGACCACATTTTGGGTTACTAAGATCTACGTATATTGAAGTGATATCTTCATTCCTATGCTGCCTGCCTCCACTCTTGCCTGTATCATTTTTCATAATAACACAAATGTAAGACATTTAAAATACAAGCTTGATCACACCTTTTTCCGTCCCTACTTCCAGCCCCACCCATCCTAGCATTCTTTTCAATTGTCTCCCATAATTGGCAAGATGAAGTCCAAAATGTAATAGTGAGAAATTATAACCCAACCCACCATTCTTTTGACATTCTTTCTGCAAATGCTGACTTTCACTCATATGTAGCTTGTAGATAAGCAGCATCCATAATAATAAAAGTGTGATATGCTAATTAGACTGGACAGCCAAATGACCTTCTGGACAACCTTCCAGATGAAGTGGGGTTGCAAGGGCCAAGACAAGCTGCCGCAGCTGTGAGGGCTGAGCCCCTTGCACAAATTTCGTGCATCAGGCCTCTAGTGTTTTTATAAAATCCTAGGAACTAACTTCAGAAGATGCAGGCTCCAACCTTCAGTTGTCCAAGTTCTGGGAGATTTGCTGACCTTCAAATGTAAAACCAGGATAACATAGAAGCAGAGGACAAGACCAGGATGATACATACCAGACCATCACTTGAACAGTTTTTAATCCTTATCAGAATGGACTGTGCTAGTCTGCACATAGAGAACTTTTAACCACCTCTTCTTGTTCTCTTTGTTCTGCTTTCCCTTACCTTCCTTATGAAAAACTCTGCCTGCCCTGAGATGTTGAGATGGGCTTTATGACAAGAGTCCCCCATCTCCTCAGGTTACTGGCACTGGAATAAACCACATTCCTTTTTCACCAGCATCTATCTCACAAGTTTGTTCCCATTCAGTTACATTTGCATCTAAATTCTACCAAACCTGAATTTGAAGGAATTTTACTTATAGAAATCTTACTTAGCGCCCCCCCCCCCAGAAACCTAGAAGCCTGAATAGTGATTTTTTTTTTCTGTTCATCTTCAGCCCATGTCTGAGTACTGGCATTTATCAGTTACTTCTGCTTTAAAATTTTAATCTATTCATAAATTTACTTGTATCTGTGAGCTTCTTTTTTATACATTTTTATTTTTACATATTTGTAAATATTTTATAAATTTTAGTACTTTAAGTGTGTTAAATCTTTTGTTTCAGTGATAAAAAGGTAAAGTGGATTCTAAATTTAAAAAAATTATAACCTATTTTCACCTAAATAAAGACCAAAATGGCCATTACCATGTGGTTATGGTATACCTCTGAGAGTAACTTTGTATAGTAGATGTTGGGAGGTCATCCATAATGATGAAAAGAGTTCTGAGGTTCTCCATCCTCTCTGAACCAATTTACAGAAGAGTCAAACAAAGGGTAAGTAAAATATTTTTTGGACAAATGTAAATAAAAGTGACTAGAATTTCCATATTGTAGAATACCATAGAGAAGGATACTTCATTTCCAGTTACCCTTATAACTGGGGATTGCTAGTGTAAGGATTCTTCTTTTCATATAGAATTTTTATAGAATATGAATAATAGTTCAACTCCTGAAATAAAGCTGAATCCCCAAGACAGAGAATTTAGGGTGAAAAGAGAAGAGTTATCAAGGATATAAGTACAGGGAAGTATACCGAGGTGGGTTCTGATAAGGAACAGGTGAACATAACTAGGAGTAGTAGTCAGGGGCATAGGAAAGAATCAGAATTGTGCCATGTAAATCAGGAAAAGAGATTTTTCAGAAAAGTAAACATATAAATAACCTCAAATTCAAAACATCAACCTTGACATTACCTCTTAAAATGCACTGCTTGGAATTCAAGAATTGTCTATACAAGAATAACTCTCCAAGATTTAAAAATCTTTGGAGCTCAGCTTCTTATTTTTGAAGTTGTCCCAAGTAAGTAGAAATAAAAGAAATGGTCAGGGCAATTAGTCTAAATGATGCACATTTGCCTCTTATTAATTTAACTGTGTTGTAGAACGTAAGCCAGTCTTTCCTCTGGTCAATGTTTTATGTTAGATCACCAGACATCTTCTTCTCACATATCTTGAATCTCCTACAAATAAAGGTGCTTTTCAGGGCCTCGAGTCTTGACTAGAACGTAGGCCAGAGAGGAAATCAACAGTAGGCAAGAACCAGCAGCACCTCACCTTTTCTATTTGGATCTGTCCCCCAATAGTTCTTTGTGACTTTGAGGCTCTTTGATGGTTTGTACCATACTACCTATGTTAATAAATAGTGATTTTCAACTTTCTTCATCTCATGGCACACATAAACTAATTATTAAAATTCTGCAGCACACCAAAAAAATCTAGTTTCTGCCAATATGACAAAAAATAGGTATAATTTTGATTCTTTTACACCAGACAGCTGTTGTCATGTTGGCAGTTGTCATTTTTTAATTTGACATTCTAAGGGACAAGAGGTCAGTGCCCCTGACTAAATATTCAGGTATTGCATGTTTTAAAAATTCTTGCTGGCACACCAGTTGAAAATTGCTTTTAAGAAAGAGTGTGGGCCTTGGCTGTTTTGGCTCAGCAGATAGAGCGTTGGCCTGTGGATTGAAGGGTCCTGAGTTCAATTCCAGTCAAGGGCACATGCCTAGTTGTGGGCTCAATCCCCAGTAGAGGGCATGCAGGAGGCAGTGATTTTCTCTCATCATTGATGTTTCTATCTTTTTTCCCCTCTCCCTTCCTCTCTGAAATCAATAAAAATATATTTTTTAAAAGCGTGTGGGTTTTTAAAATCTTTACCTGAGGATATGTGTATTGATTTGAGAGAGAAAGAGAGTAAATGGATGAGAGAGAGAGAGAGAGAGAGAGAGAGAGAGAGAGAAACATCGAGGTGAGAAACATTGATTGGTTGCCTCCTGCACATGCCCTGACCTGGAATGGAATCCACAACGTAGGTATGTGCCCAGAAGGGAATTGAACCTACAACCTTTTTGGTGTACAACTGAGTCACTTGGCTGGGGCAAGAAAGATTATTTTTCATGCTTTGCTTCTTTAAAAAATCTCTTTGTGAGCAGCTAATTCAATCACTTTTATACATGCTGACAATTCTGAGAAAAGTTCATTAAAACAAGCTGGATGGTTGGATATAAAAGAAAAGCAAGGAAAGGAAAGTGCCCACTTTTGTGACTAAGTTGATTGTCATCACTCTATTGATAGCACAATAAAAGATAAACTATGGTCTCAGGATGTGTCTGCACCCTACCCCATCCATGTCACC
The DNA here is from genome assembly GCF_000412655.1 of Myotis brandtii. Lineage (NCBI taxonomy): Eukaryota > Metazoa > Chordata > Mammalia > Chiroptera > Vespertilionidae > Myotis > Myotis brandtii. The sequence goes on from NW_005363397.1 coordinate 659,848, forward strand.
CAGCCTTATCAACAAATTGATCTTGTTTGATTCTTGATCCCAAGGTCCCTTATGGTGATCATCAATCTTCCTGCTGCTAAGGCATTTCTTTATCTGTTTCTCAATGAAGCGCAGGCATTAGATTAATTGGAAAAGAGTTTTTCTAATGGCTTATTATCTCTGTAGGCAACATTCTTCTTGACAAAGCATTTATTCTGAACACAATACTGCTAGCTACATAACACTGCTCAATCACTAAGTCAGCTTGTCTAGATATATTGATATAAGTAAATCTCGAATACATTTAGTTTCCATTATCACCACTAAGGGAATTAGTGACAGCTTTCATTGCAACGTGTGCTGACCAGTATTAAAGCTACTTGTGATATTACAGTATATTTTTTTAAGTCTTATAAATGTAAACCAATAACCTTTTAACTTTCTCATTTCAGATTCACTCATACTATATATCATTCCTCAAGATGAACACAAAGTCTATATTTTGTCTCATGGGAGCTTCAGGAACCATGCATCTACCTTCACCATTTACTACGACTTTGACTTAGGGCAAATGGTTCACCCACTGTCTTCTCTCCTATAAAACACGGTTCTCTTAACTTCACAAACCTATATTTAGGGTCAAGTAAAAAGGGCACAGGTGTGTTCTATAAAGTCTAAGCATTATGCAAATATAAGGCATGATCAATTTCTATTTGATTACCTTTCCCATGGTGCCCAATGGATGTTCTGAATGATTGCTAAATCACTGTATTGTTTCATTTGACAAATGTTATCATTCTAAGAGATATTTGCCATTCCACAGAGGTAAATCTGACATAATTGAAAAGGAAAACTTAATCACTAAAATCATTCTATTTTTTAATCAGTTGAATAATCAAATTGCATCATTTAAATCAATTGCTAGATACCATGGGGCTGTTATGCTTTCAGTAACCTCAAACTGTAGACCAATTGAATCATCCTAGTGGGGATGATATTATAGCCATTTACGGTTCCATTACCAAGTACTTCCAACTCCTTGTGAGTTACATTACATACCAGAGAGGCTGGAAAGTAAAATAAAACAGTAAGCTACATTTCTAGCATTCCCTTGAAACTATGGCAGACATGTAACTTCTGTGCCAATCAGTTGAACCACAGTGATGTTTGGACACAGAATTGGACACGTGCCTTGTGGCAAGCAGTTGGGTTTTCAGGGTCAGCCATGGCAGAGTTCCAGCATCTGATACATCCATTTCCTGGAGTCTAAAACTGGAATGACTGAGAAATCACTGCATTTGACAGAGTCTACCTAGAAATGACTAAATTATGTCTTCCTCCATTAGGGATAATGGGAAGTAAGAGTCAGATATTACAGCAAGTAGGATAAGTAAAATTATATTTTTGCACAAAAACTTGTGACTATGAAAAATCCTACTTACTGTCATGTGCGTTGAAGATGGCTCCATATTAATATATATACATTGATCACATACTTTTACCTTGCTGTTAAGGTATACAGTGCCTTTTCTCTACTCAGATACCTCCATATATCACAGAAAACTTGGAAAGAATAATTCTTAGTAGCTGCACAAGACTTCATTGTGTGCATACACCACAATTTATGGAATCCATGGTTTCATTTTTACATATTTCTGTAATACATTTTTGTTATAATTAAAACTCTGTGCTAAAAATTCTTTTGACATTTTGAATTATTTTGTAAAGAAATATCTATAATCAAACCTTATGGTAATACTTTTGGTCATTTCCATGTTCTATAAGTCTTCAATTTAGAAAAGAAAAGCTTTCCAAAGAATGTTTCTTATACTAACAATCCTCATAAGAAAAACTACAAATGATGTTTCTTTTTAGCTTTCTGTAAGTTTTTATTTTTATATTTGTCCCAAATAAATTTATTTGCCCTTTTTGTTTTATTCTGTTGAACCTATAAATTCTCTCCATGCTGGTTGCCAGAATCAGGTTGAAAGTCTTATTCCCATGGGCCTCCTGGGCTCTTGGAGTCTGAGCTGTAGCTCCTTCTTCTGGGGCTGTCCCTCACCCCCACTCCACATGCCAGCAAGGACCCAACCTTCATGCTCACCCTGCTACATCTCAGGAGGCTGACCCCTCAGGCACACACTATGTCTGGAAGGCCAATGCCATTGGCCAGGATGCCAAGTCAGTGTGTGAGATTCTAGAGAAGAACTATACTGATGAATCCATTGAAGTGGAGGATCTGACCATCAAGCTGGTTATGAAGGCCTTTCTGGAAGTGGTTTAGTCGGGTAGCAAAAAACATTGAACTTGCTGTTATGAGGTAAAATCAACCTCTCAAAGTTTTGGATTCTAAAGAAATTGAGAATTCTGTTGCTGAAATTAAAAAAGAAAAATAAGACATGAAAAGAAGAAACAAAGAAAAGCATCATCCTACATAATATAAGGCTAATACAGGCAGTCCTCAGGTTACGTCAAACCCAATGTTTTGTAGTTACATCGCTATCTCCCATTTATTTATTTTAAAAAAAGTTCCATCATTTTGATGTATGTACATTATGTGCTTTATGTTTTTTATTATTTATTTACCACAAGTAAAGGTCAGGAATTGTTATCTTTCTCTTAATTTTTTTTTACTGTTTCACTTCATTACTGCTGTGTATGTGCTCCATGTGAGTGATGTAGGTGCTTATGTAGGTGGGTTCCAACTTACAGCGAAAATTGTGTTACGTCACACCGTAGGAAGGGATCTCCGAGGACCTAACCAGAGGACCTACTGTATGCAAATCAACTGAACTGTGGAACAACAGGTCGCTATGACGCACACTGACCACCAACACAGGAGCTGTCCCCTGGTGGTCAGTGCACTCCCACAGGGGGAGTGCCACTCAGCCAGAGCTGGGTTCATGGCTAGCAAGCGCAGCGGTGGGGGGTGGGAGCCTCTTCCACCTCCGTGACAGTGCTAGATGTCCTAAGCAGTCAGTTGGACATCCCCCAAGGGCTCCCGGACTGCGAGAGGGCTCAGGCCGAGCTGAGGAACCCCCCCCCCCCACCCTGTGAGTGCACAAATTTCGTGCATAGGGCTTCTAGTAATAAATAAAATCTCGCTTGTAGTGATTTTTAAATTCAAATTCTGTATGTTTCTCAATGACTTGCAGTCATCTCTATTCCATTTATCCATACTATCCAGTATCCAAAAATAGATTTCCATATTTTTTAACCTTAAAAAATATTAGAATTGGAGAATGGAGGGTAAGAGCAGGCTGTGGGGGAGGAAGGGAGAGGAGGAGTGAAAACAGAAAAGGGAAAACAAGGGGACAGGAAAGAAAATAATGGAGAAAGGTAAAGGAATTAATATGAGGGAGTAGAAAAGGGGAGGGATGAGAAATAAAATGCCTGCATATATTGTCCTCAGAATTCTTCAAATTACCCTATCTGTTGTTTGAAAATTTGAGAAATATTGTTTTTTCAAAATATTTTTTTAATTGCTCATTTGATTTGTTAGTTTTATTTTTGTTGTTTGGATTTGTTTTTAACTTTAAGGGTTATTTTATTTCCTTTTGTTGCAGAGACAGCACGCTTTCTGGCAATAGAAAAATGTAGATTCTCTGTTAGATAAAACATTTCTTTGTACTTCACCTTCTTTTGTTTTCCCGTAGCAGGTAGAGTGGCCATGCCTTGTGGGGGATGTTAAAGTTGAGGCTGTCTTGTTCATGCTCGCTCAGAGGGAGGTGACAGTCCAGACAGTGATGAGAGGAGAAGGATAGAAAACGGAGTATTGTTTTTCCTTTTCTGAGCATTTGCACCCACCCTGACTACAATGATCTTCTGGGCCTTTTCTCTGAATGCAGCAAGTCTGCTTTCCCTTCAACTGTGTGAAAAATGTAAACAAAAACACTTTAATTTGAGTTGTCACAATTATATCTACTTCTCTCTAGCAAATGAATCTAGTTAGTGCTGTTGACAGCAATCACCATCCTATCATACCTGAAATTGCATATGAACATGCCAGCTGATGGAAACTGCCTGTTGGTTTGTTTGTTTGTTTTAAATTTCCATTCCAAATCTCCTAGATCATCCTTTCAAGCCATGTCTAGATATTTACTCCCTATGAAGTCAGAACACTTCAGAGAGAGAACACTCCACTACCTCTCCTACGGTGCTCTCCAAACGAATAACTTACACTACCTCTGGCCTAGGACAACCAACCTCTCTCTGGTTGTGGATAAAGAGAAACTATGGCACTCTCCAGCAGAAGCTCTCAGGAAGTAGGAGTCATTACAATTCCCTGCGCAGCCAACAGAAACACTGCAGAGAAACCTAAGTGTGACCAGGCTGTTGTTTAAAAGAGAAGTTACTTAAGGCTAGGAAGCATTATGATTTTCTTCATCATAAATGCCAATTGACACTTGCTCCATAGCGTAGGAAGTTTTCAATTTGGTTAGTTATATTTACATGATATAAAGCAGGGTTCTTAGAGCTTGTTGGTGCGTAAAAAAAATAATCCTCATGCTCCCTGTGTTTTAATGTGTTTTATAGGTCATTAGAAAGGGGATATTTGAAAACTCAAATATAAGAGAATGAGCAAGCAGAGACACAAAAATAGCAAGTCTTCTCATAAGTGAGTACTGATCTAAAAACAAAAATTGCAGTCCTAATAGCAAATTGTCTCCGACACCTCCCAATCATCAAGTCAGAGCCAAATAGAAAAGATAATCACCTGATAATCAAGGAAATGCCCACTGTTTGAATAGTGCCCAATAGGGCACATAACCTCTGAAGTAGCTCTTTTATTGTGTTTGTGATCATTATGTCTCAATGACTCTATTTTTCCACATGTATTACAAACCATTGATCAAGTTTACTAGCACTTTCTTTCTTTCTTTCTTTCTTTCTTTCTTTCTTTCTTTCTTTCTTTTCTTTTTTTTTTTGCTAGACATGAATATTTATAAACATTCCTTCCACTAAAATATTGTTAGGAAGCTTGAGCCCATTTGGAAGGCAGAATCAAGGCCAGCATTTATGTGTGCACACGTGGTGCTTGGCAACTGGCCACTTTTGTTCTCTGCACTTTTGCCAGTCTTTTAATAATTGTATTTTAAGGAAAACAGAGTACATGTTTGTAACTCATTTACACTTAAATGTTAATAATATTCTGCATGAGTTAGTTGATATCCAAAATAATTTTTTTATGAATGTCCTTGAATGAGAGACTTGAATTTGGCTCATCATAAATTATTTTGAGCACTCTCATCCACTCTTTTTGCAACGTACAGGGTTTGAGTCACTTTAAACATAACAAAAACATTTTCATAACCCAAATTTTACTTCTTACTATATTAATCTGATGTCAAACCTTTTAAAATCTAGCTGACTATAATATAATTTGTCCAGCTTGTAATCTTTTCATGTGCCTGAACAACATGGGCTACGAATTTAGACAATGATTTAAAAAGAAAACAGCAATGACAATGTGGAAAACCAACAATATTTAATTTAAAAAGTGTTTTCCTATTTCAGTTTTTGAATTGACATCTAAACTGTACATTATTAAAATAGTTACTTTGGTTGCAATTGCTATGCAACATGATGGTTTAAAATAAAGGTTAACTACATTAATTTATTGTTGTATCCCTGAAAGCTATCTTTATTTGATGAAATATTAAATACGTGGCCACTTAAAAACTAGGTGACTCAACAATTATTCATGAGTTAAAGACTCTCCATCCATTATAATCAGACTCTTAGCTACCAGAGCCCCTAGCTGTTTTATCTTTCCTGACCTCAGAGAAAATCACTCCCAACAATGTAGCAGTTTAGGGCATGTCTTTATGTATTGATAACTTCAGTGACATCAATTAAATCAATGTTTTCTCGGGAATCCTATCTGGGAATTTAAACGATTAATTGTCAACTCTCTCCAGTGCTTCCATGTTGCTATTCTCTGAGGAAATAATATACTTTAGCATCATAATAGCTATATTCACATAAAGATGATTATGCAAGTTATCTAGCATGGTACCCCCATGAAGTCTCTGAAAAAAAATAAACTTATACCAAAGTGAAATTTTATAAAATTTGCTATGATTCTAGACAGAAATAAAATAAAATCTTTTCCAGCAGTAACTGGCACTTTATATTAAAACCCAATTTCCAAACTAGCAGTGTTGAGGGGTAGTTAAATCTGAACCTTTGGGGTGGGGGTCCCAGGTATCAGTATTTTTCTCAAAGCATCTCAGATGATTCTTATGTGAAGACAGATTTGAAAATCACTGATTTACAGGATTGGAAATTTGAAACTAAACATAGGCTGGAGTAAGTGTATAGAAAACAAAAGCTGTATCATAGTTCAGCAAGGCTCTGACCACAGTCTTGGGAGCCTGAGTGAAAGCAGAGCAAAATTGGTTTTAATTCCTATAGTACTAAATGCCGAGTCTTTCCTTTGCAGCAGATAACTTGAAAAATAGTTTCCCAGTTTCTTTATAGGCCTGATTATATCTTAGGCTTGACAAAGCCACTATTTATTTCACAAAAATTTATTGAGTTTCAGACAGTCTGCTAGGCGCAAAGTGATCTAGAGCAGAGAAAGCCTAGCCAGAGGCCCATAAACCATTTGTATCTGTGATGTGCAATTTCCAGAACACAATGACAATGATAATCACATGGACTCCCCCTCCCCAGTAATTAACCTTTACAGTAGTAATACTGCTACCATTCACTATTCTTACAATGCCAATGTCTGTGATTTATATATATATTAGAGGCCTGATGCATGAAATTCATGCAAGAGGGCGGACACTCCTGGGCAGCCAGCACGGGCACAGCGACCACGCCATCTTGGGAAACAGAGCTGCTTGAGACTAGGATCCTGGCCTCAGGAACACCCAGTCTGATCTCAGATGCATACCAGGACCCTGCAGCCACTGGGGACAGAGACCTGTGACCACAGCTACAGACCTGCGGACACCAAAAGTTCAGAAATCCCCGCGGCAGATCCGTGAGTAACAGAGCCCATCCCCCTCACTACAGGCTTGCGGGCAGCGCCCTAGTAACTGATAGACCCACCCCTTGCCCGGGCCTCAGTGCTGCTACAGGAACTTTAGCCTGGAAGTGCACGAGCACCTTGGAGCTGATCCTGCGCGCACTGCAAGCTTCAGGAGTCCTGGGCTGGGAGCAAACACGCGAACACCAGGAATTTGTCCCACGTAGCACGGGCCCAGGGACCCAGATTCTCTGGGCAGGAGGCAGCACCAAGCACCAGTGACTTGACTGTGTTTCTTATCACCTGCGCCTGAGATCCCTGATTCCCTGTGCATTCATACTAAGAGCCAGTGACTCCAATTCTTGGTGCAAGGGCACACAGGAACCCAGATTCTCAATGTGAGGCCGCGCGAAGCAACAGAGACTCTGATACTGGATTATTGGGGAACTTGACTCCTGGTGCACGCTAGGAGGCTCTGATTTACAACACACTCCAGGGGGGTCTCTGTTTCAGCACGGTGCAGGCAGGGTCCCTGATTCTAAGGGC
>NW_005363397.1:672584-673949 GCF_000412655.1 Myotis brandtii
GGAGGGGAGTTAATGGGGGGGGGGGAATGAGGACACATTTATAATTCCTTAACTAATAAAGAATTTAAAGATTTAAAAAAAAAAAGATGTGGCCTAAGTCAGGATAGTTGTAAAAAAAAAAAAAAATGTGAGTATGTAAGTAGGTAAATACCTGGTGTTGAGAGAATCAAGTGAGAATAGCCAGGGGGCGATTGAGATCATGCATATTAACAGCTTTAATCCTTTTTGGCCTCAGGAATGCACTGAAAATCCCCTTACCCTGGTTCACCCCTCCCCCGTGGGGGACGAGCCAATAGACGTTGGTGGGCGTGGTTAATAAGTGGAGCTAATGGAGTATATATACCAGGGTCAGGTTAGGGCTCATGCAGTCCTGTGCCACGCTGTGCAGAGAGATCCCTGTGGGAGATTCAGCTTTCCCTTTTGGCGTTCAAGAACGGAGAAGAGCCGTCTGCTGCTGGAACCAATTGGTACTGAAGAGTCATCGTTGCTCTCTGATCAAGAGAATTGCTGAACTTGGATTGATATCCTCTGAGCTGCCAAGGACAGTAGTCCTCCAGCTACTTTGATTGTCTGCAGGAGGGCAGTGGAGCTCCTCTGGGCACCTACCTCTGTAGCTAAGGACACCAGGGGCTGACCTTAATTGACAAAGAGAAATGGCAGGTGAAGGAGCTGTGGCAAATCTCCAGATAGAAATCAACTGTCCCATCTGCCTGGATAACCTGAGAGACCCTGTCGCCATCGAATGTGGGCACAACTTCTGTCGTTCCTGCATGGAGCAGTCCTGGGCTGATGTGCAGGACAGGTTCCCTTGCCCTGTGTGCCATCACCCATGCAAAGAGAGGCACCTGTGGAGCAACACCCAGCTGGGAAGGGTGGTTGACATGGCCAAGCTCCTCCAGATCACAGGGGCCAAGATGAAGCAGCAGGAAGAGAGGCGCTTGTGTGAGAAGCACAACCAGGCCCTGACCTTCTTCTGTGAGGAGGACCTAAAGTTGTTGTGTCCCCTGTGCACTCAGCCCCCTGACCACCAGGGTGACCACGTGAGGCCCATGGAGGAGGCTGCCTCTCATCACAGGCAAAAGCTCAGAAGTTACATTGAGCCCCTGAGGAAGCAGCTGGCAGACCTTCAGAAACTATTAGCCACTCAAGACAGGCAACGATCAGAACTGAGAGAAAAGGTGGAAAAGCGGAGAGCGAAGTTAGCCTCTGAATATGAGAGTGTGATAGCATCCATAGAGATTGAGCAAGCGGCAGTTCACTCAAGGCTAGCTGCACAAGAGAAGCACGTTCTATGGAATCTCACTGCAAACAAAGCTGCATTTTCAGACCACATTTCCAAACTTAGAGTTCTACGAAAGGAGATGG
>NW_005363397.1:674394-698179 GCF_000412655.1 Myotis brandtii
AGGGCCTGTTCCTGTCACCCTTGTGCTGCAGGAAATGCCCAGAGGGATTGGCATCTACCTGGACTATGAGATGGGTCACGTTTCCTTTTACAGTTTGAATGACATGTCTCACATCCATTCCTTCAGGGATACATTTTCTGAGGTGCTAAAGCCTTACTTCTATGTCGGATGTGATCCCAAACCTCTTACCATCCTTGATTTAAGAGATTAGGAAGGATAAACTATCACTTTGCTTCATTTTCTTCCTGTGATTTATAGGCAGTAGGTAGAATTTTTTAAATTATAATTTTATTGTTACTTTATTTTTTAATATAGTATTTTTAATGATTTCAGAGGGAAGGAAGAGGGAGAGGGATAGAAACATCAGTGATGAGAGAGAATCATTGATTGGCTGCCTCCTGCACACTCTCTACTCTGGATCCACCCCCCAACCGAGGCGTGTGTTCTTGACTGACTTGAACCCAGAATCCTTCAGTCCAGAGGATGAAACTCTATCCACTGAGCTAAAGCAGCTGGACCTTATCTGCCTCCTGCACACTCTCTACTGTGGATCCAGCCCCCAACCGAGGCACGTGTTCTTAACTGAATTGAACCCAGAATCCTTCAGTCCACAGGCTGAAGCTCTATCCATTGAGCTATACCAGCTGGACCTTATTTTTACTTTATATATATATTGTTGAAAGTATTACCTGGTTTTTGTGGGTAGAATTTTATATACAGGTATCAGTGATCTAGCATCAAAATTTTTTTCTTTGGTTGTGTTGATTTTTAGAGAGGGAAACATCAGTGTGAGAGGGCACCATTGATTGGCTGCCTCCAGAAAGCACCCATGCCCTGACCCAGAATCAAACCGGCCCACCCTTTGGGTTCATGGGAGAATTCTCAAACTAACTGAGCCAGACTGGCCAGGGTTAGCACCAATATTTTATTAAAAACACTTCTGTGATTTGAAAAAAAAAAATTCATGCAAGAGGCTCGGCCCCCGGCTGCCATGGTTTCATCCGGAAGGTCGTCCAGTCTAATTAGCATATTGTGCTTTTATTATTATAGGTAATTAGTATTGATGTGATTTTTAAAAGATAGTCAGGAGTCCACTCCCAGGAGGAAAAGCCTCAGTTTGAGAGCTATAAATGTAATAATGAAATCATTAAGTAGCTTCACATAACCAGTCATACAGGTAAATGTCATAGAATAGTCAGAGATGAAGCTACCTATTGCCAGACAAAACAAGGAGGTTAAAATAAATGAACCCTTTATGCTCTTTTGGGTGGCACCATGAGCTCTGGCTTGTAAACTTAGTTTGGTTCAGAAATGGTTTAGTCCACCAAAAAGTGTTCTTTGGTGGTTATAATTGTCATAACCCCTCCCCCCCCCCCCCCCCCCCCCCAAAGAACAAAATCCCAGTGCTGTAGGTGGGTGATGAGAATGTGTCCTTAAAGTATCTTTAGTAGCAGAGGAACACCAAAGATGTATATTTTAGATTTAAAGATTTGTTTGGGGAGCTTCAGGGATGCAAGACTGACTTGGGGAGGGTAGATGTGGAAAGGGGGGCAGACTGGGGAACCACTGCAGGCTATTGGAAGCAAGAGCCTGAACTCAGGAATGGTGGTAGGGCTGGAGAAGAAGGAAAGACTACAAAAACTGTATAAGATATATTGTCCATCAATGGGGCTGGATAAAAAGCAGAAGGGCAACCCCCAGGTTTCTGGATTGAAAAATTGATAAATGATGACATCTTTTATGAAAATAAGATATAGAGGAATCCAATATTAAATGCAGTTTAACTGCTCATAATCTTCCAAAGCTACATTCTGCTAAAAAAAAATCAGCAAATCTAGTAAATATCTGCCTTGCCTTCCAGACAATATCAGTTTTCAGATTTTAGAGACAGTAATAAAGTCAATTGCTAGTCTAAACGTGGTTATCAAGATTGCAGAAGGTTAATGAAGAAGGTTAATGGGAACTTTGGAACCATGTCATTTTAAGATGCATAATAACCAAGAGAGTATGTATCGGGCATAGGCAATTAGGTTAGCAGTCTTTAAAAAGCATGTAGTCCCACTACACATGCATTAGAATGGCTAAAATCCAGAACGCTTACACCACCAAATGCAGGTGAGAATGTGAAGCAATAGGAATTCTCATTCATTGCTGCTGGGAATGCAAAATAGTACAGCCATTTTGAAAGACAGTTTGGCGCTGCCTTATAAAACTAGACACAGGGATCATGAAATACAAAAGCCCTAGGCATTTATCCAAATTAATTAAAAACTATGTCAAGCCCAGCCAGTGTGGCTCAGTGGTTGAGCATCCACCTATGAACCAGGAAGTCACAGTTCAATTCCCCATCAGGGCACATGGCCGGGTTGTGGAATGGATCCCCAGGGTGGGGCGTGCGGGAGGCAGCCAATCAATGATTCTCTCTCATCATTGATGTTTCTCTCTCCCTCTCCCTTCCTCTCTGAAATCAATAAAAATATATCAAAAAACAAAAAACTATATCAAGAGATTCCAAGATGGCTGCAGAATAGTTGGAAGCTCTGTCCTCTTACTCCCAGCCCTGGACCAGACTTGCAGCCAAATTGCAGAGCAATCAACTTGAAAAAAAACAGTTGAAATGTAGCTGATCTGAAATTTTATAAACAGTAGCACAGAGGAAGAGGGGAGGAGACAGGGAGAGGGTGAGCCCCCTCACACAGGGGCGGGGTCTGGGAAGCCAGAGGGATATTGTGGCAGCAGAGTTCTCTTCCCTGAGTGTTGGGTCTCAGCCTCATGCAGGGATCCCAAATCCAGAGCATCAGAGAGAGGAAGGGGAGCCTGCATAGTGTCAGGCGGTGGGAACCAGTGGGGATTCAGTCCATTTGGGAGGCTTGGACGGCACCATCTCAGGGAAGGAACCATGCTATTGTTTTAACGCTGGCCTAGGAAGTTGGCTCTGGTCTGTGACTGCTGCAGGGGCCACTTGGCAGTGCGGGGACAGGTGGAGACACAGAGACCATGAAATACTAGTACACCAAGTGGAGAGGTCTGCTCTGTACACCCAGCAGTGACTTTGAGGGGCCCTCTATTCACTGGTAGGACTTTGGACAGAGAGCCAGTTGGAGACTAGACTGTGTGGCTTGGAAAAGATCTGTCTTGTCCACCTCAAGTGCACTGGTGAAGCGCAGCGCCCGCCCCCCCCCCCCCCCCCCCCCCCCCCCCCCCTTGTTGTGTTCCAAGACAAAAGAGAATGGTGCTGAGCTGAACATTTGGAAATTTGGGCCCAGCTTGCTAGGCTTGATGGTGCAGGAGGGTTGGACATGTGTCCTGTGCAGAGTCCGGGCAAAATTGGGAGTTTTGGCATTGCCCAGCAGCGGCTGGCCACTGGAGAGATAAGATCACCAAGAAGGGCTGATTTTTTGACCCGCTCCTGCTTTGTTAGATGGCATAGGGGTGTCAGGGAGCCACGCAGAGCTGGGGTTTTGAATATCTCCTGAGCAAGCTTCTGTCTGGGAGTCAGATGGGTATGTGCTGGGCTCTCTAGCTGCGTTACAGGGAAACAGATCCAAGCTCCCAATTGAGTTCTGTCAGGGAAACTCTAAGGTGAGGAAGTGCCCACCCCACCCCCTACAGATTTTGGGCACTGCCCCAGTGGGGGAACAGTTTGAATCACCCCTGCTAGGTTCTGGATACCCCCACTGAGCACAGTTCTGTGGGTAAAGGCAGAGCAGCTCAGAACGGGGACATTCAAGACACACCCAACCTCTGGGCTCCAGGGGATGCACCCACCTAATTACTAGGGGCTCTGCCCTGGCAAGCTTCAGACAGGTTGCTGACCTAGGCAGGGTCAGCTTCTGACATTGGCTTATACCAGAGAAACCCCTCGGAGGCCGGGACTTGTACACCAAGTGGCCAGCTTCAGACAACACCCCAGCAGGATCCAACAAACTTCAAAACCAGCACATTCAGAGGGTGATTTCAGCACAAAAATCTGCTGAAGTGAACCCTGCTTCTACCTTTTTAAATCTTGTCTTTATTTTTTTTCATTTAAATTTTTATTTTCTTCTTTGTTTCTTTCATATCTTATTTCTCTCTATCCTTTTCTTAATCTATTTATTCTCTTTTCATTTCTTATTCTTTTTCCATTTTTCTTTTCCTTTCTTCACATTATTTTATTTTTAAATTTTCTTATTCTGTTGTTTTTATATTTTCTTTTCTATTCCTCCTCTCCTTTCATATTCTTTTTTAGAAATATGTTTTTATTGATTTTGGAGAGAGAGGAAGGGAGAGAGACATCGATCAGCTGCCTCCTGCACAGTCCCTACGGAGGATTGAGTCCACAACCTGGGCATGTGCCCTGACCTGGAATCAAACCGGTGAACTCTTGGTTCATTGGTTGATGCTCAACCACTGAGCCACACCAGCTGGGCTCATAGTTCTCTTTTCTGTTTCTTTTTTCTCCTGTAATTAGCTTTGTCTCTTGTTTTTATATATTTTTTTGTTCCTTTTTTCTCGTTTTCTTTTTCTATTCTTTTTGTTGTTGTCATTGATTTGTTTTATTGCATTGTTTTCTGTTTTGTTTTGTTCTGTCAGCACCTGTACAACATCTTGCATGACATGTTCAGGGTTGCACCTCACAATCAGCCAGCCTAAGAGTCAAGCCCATCTACAAATGGGACAACTACAATCAAGACACAATTAGAACAGGAGGGCCCACATAACCCACACAAGGGACATTCCTAGAGCACCCTGCTCAGGAGATCAGGGAGACTGCACCACTGGGTCCTGCAGGGCACATACTACATAAAGGGGCCACATGCTAAACTATAGCAGCCTTGCAAAATCAGAGACCTAAAGTAACCACAAAGGATGGTCTGAAATTAAAACTTTTTAACTAAAAACAGGTTATGACAGGTAGTCATGTCCTAGGCTAGACTCTTCTCTGACAAAAGTCAATCTTTACCTTAACTAAGCCTGTCTATTGTCTTTTGCATCTATGATAACATACCTTTAGAATGTCAAGGTAACTTCCCCTTTTCCAGACTACTCAGGGAACTACCAATGCACTAGATTAGAGACTACAAATCATCTCATTGATATTTTTATCATGTTAATTGCTGACTATTAACTATCCTGCACCCACCTATGAAAAAGATGTATCTCTTTACTTTTTACCCAATCCCAGAAGTTACCCCTTTTGCTTCCTCCTGCCTCCCTAATCTATTACCAATTTCATGGAACCCACTTACATCTTCTCTTTTGACTGTAATGTATAAAATAAGGTGCAAAACTGCCATTCTCTGGATCATTAACTCAATTTGTTGAGATTTTGCTGCCTGGCAATTATCAACAGTTTGGTTCAAATAAACAAAAAAAAAAATTCTTCACAGGTTTAAATGTTTCTTACATTGACATACATAAGGCCACCCTACCAAGACTGGGAGTCATAGCAGTTCTATTTAATACATAGAAACAAACACAAAGAGACAGCCAATATGCGTAGACAAAGAAACAGGGGCTCCAAATGAAAGAACTCCAGGAATACCAGAAAAAGAGCTAAATGAAATGGAGGCAAGCAATTTCATGGTTCTAAAAATTCTCAAAAGCATAAAAAGAACATAGAAACCATGAAAAATAGCCAGCCAGAAGTGAAGAATAACATATCTGACATCAAGAATACACTGGAAGGAATGAATAGGTTGGATGAAGCAGAGAATAGGATTAAACAAGCGAATTATAAGAAAAGGTAGGGAAAAAATCACTCAAGCACAACAGCAAAAAAGAAAAATGAATTTAAAAATCATGAGAATAGTTTAAGGAAACATTGGGACAACATAAAATGTAACAATATCCACATCATAGGGGAACCAGAAGGAGAAGAAAGTAAGCAAAGAATAGAGAACCTGTCCGAAGAAATAATGACAGAAAACTTTCCTAAGCTAATGAAGGAAAAAGTCACACCAATTCAAAGATAGACCACATGTTAGAACACAAAATAAGTCTTAACAAATTCAAGAATATTGAAATCATATCAAGCATCTTCTCAGATCACAATGGCATGAAACTAGAAATCAATTACAATAAAAAACTAAAAAATGTTTAACACATGAAAGCTAAATAGCATGTTATTAAATAAAGAACTGGTTACCAATGAGATCAATGAAGAAATAAAAAACTTACTGGGAACAAATAAAAATGAACACATAAAAATCTAACATCTATGAGACAAAGAGAAAGCAGTTTTGAGTGGGAAGTTGGTAGAATTATAGGCCTACCTCAAGAAACAAGAATAATCTCTAATAAACTATCTAATCCTACATGTAAAAGAACTAGAAAAAGAACAACAACCCAGAGTAAGTAGAAGAAAGGAGATAATAAAAATCAGAGTGGAAATAAATTACATAGAATAATAAAAGTATACTAAAGATCAATGAAACCATAAGTTGGTTTTTTTTTAAAGATAAACAATATTGATAAACCCTTAGCCAGACTCATCAAGGAACAAAGGGAAAGAACCCAAATAAATAAAACCAGAAATGAAAAAGGCAAAGTAACAACTGACATCAAAGAGATATAAAGAATTGTAAGAAAATACTATGAATAACAATATGCCAACAAAATAGACAACCTAGGCAAAATAGACAAATTCCTGGAAACATATATATTCCAAAATTTCATCAGAAGGAATCAGAAAGCCTGAACAGACTAATAACAAAGGAAATTGAAGCAGTAATCAAGAAACTCCTGGCAAACAAAAGTCCTGGACCAGATGGCTTCACAGTCGAATTTTATCAAACATTCAAAGAAGAACTAACACCTATCCTCCTCAAACTATTCCAAAAATTTCAAGAGTAGGAAAGACTTCTAAGCTCTTTTTATGAATCAACATTATCCTAATTCTAAAACCAAATAAAGACACTACAAAGAAAATTATAGGCTAATATCCCCGATGAACATAAATGCTAAAATCCTCAACAAAACTGATCCAGTAATACATTAAAATGATCATACACCATGAGCAAGTGGGATTTATTCTGGGGATGCAAGGCTGTTACAATATTTGCAAATCAATAAATGTGATACATCACATAAATAAAGGATAAAAATAACATGATCATATCAATAAACAGAAAAAGTATTCGATAAAATCCAGCACTCATTTATGATAAAAACTCTCAATAAAGTGGAAATAGAGAGATCATCCCTCAACATAATAAAAGCCATATATGAAAAACCTACAGCCAACATTATACTCAATGGACAATATCAGGAACAAGATAGGGATATCCACTTTCACCACTCTTATTCAACATAGTACTGAAAGTTTAAATGTTTCTTACATTGACATACCTAAGGCCACCCTACCAAGACTGGGAGTCATAGCAGTTCTATTTAATACGTAGACAAAGAAGAAATAAAAGGCCAAAAAGAAATAAAAGGCATCCAAATAGGAAAAAAGAAAGTAAAACTGTCATTTTTCACAGATGACATAATATTGTACATAGAAAATCCTAAAGCCTCCACCAAAAATTACTAGGTTTAATAAATTAATTCAGGCCCTAGCTGGTTTGGCTCAGTGGATAGAGCATCGGCCTGGGGACTGAAAGTTCCCAGGTTTGATTCTGGTAAAGGGCACTTGCCCAGTTTGCGGGCTCGATCCCCAGTGGGGGGGGGGGGGGGGCAGGAGGCAGCTGATCAATGATTTTCTCATCATTAATGTTTCTATCTCTCTCTCCCTCTCCCTTCCTCTCTGATTAAAAAAATAATTTAAAAAAATCTAATTAATTAATTCAGCAAGTAGCAGGATTCAAAATTAATATCCAGAAATCAGTGGCATTTTTATACACCAACTAGAGGCCTGGTGCACAAAATTCATGCAACGAGGGGAGGGGGAGTGGTCCCTCAGCCCGGCCTGCACCCTCTCCAATCTGGGATCCCTTGGGGAATGTCCAACTGCTGGTTTAGGCCTGATCCCACAGGGCCTAAACTGGCAGTCAGACATCCTTCTCACATCCAGGACTGCTGGCTCCTAACCACTTGCCTGCCTGCCTGCCTGATTGCCCCCTAACCCAAGGGTCGGCAAACTGAGGCTTGCAAGCCATATGTGGCTCTTTGGCCCCTTGAGTGTGGCTCTTCCACAAAATACCGACTTCTGCGCATGGGCCACGAAGTTTCAATCGCACTGTACATGTGTGCCTGCACGTGGTATTTTGTGGAAGAGCCACACTCAAGGGGCCAAAGAGCCGCATGTGGCTCACGAGCCAGTTTGCCAACCACTGCCCTAACCACTCCCCTGCCAGCCTGATTAATGCCTAACTGCTCCCCTGCTGGCCTGATCGCCCCCAACTGCCCTCCCTGTCAGCCTGATCACCCCCAACTGTCCTCCCCTGCAGGCCTGGTATCCCCTAACTGCCCTCCCCTGCAGGCCTGGTCACCCCCAACTGCCCTCCCCTGCAGGCCTGTTTGCCCCCAACTGCCCTCCCTTGCCAGCCATCTTTTGGTGACCATCTTGTGGCGGCAATCTTGTGGTGGCCATCTTGTGACAATGTGAGGGCGGCCATCTTGTGGC
This sequence comes from Myotis brandtii, assembly GCF_000412655.1. Classification (NCBI taxonomy): domain Eukaryota; kingdom Metazoa; phylum Chordata; class Mammalia; order Chiroptera; family Vespertilionidae; genus Myotis; species Myotis brandtii. Next base: position 682,943 of record NW_005363397.1, read on the forward strand.
GGCCATCTTGTGATGATGTCGCGCGTGACGCCACCTAGGCTTTTATTATATAGGATAATGAACTCTCAGAAAGAGAAACTAAAAAAAAAACCAATCCCAGTTGTCATTGCAACAAAAAATTAAGATATTTAGGAATAAACGTAACCAAGGCGGTAAAAGACTTGTACTAAGAAAACTATAAGACATTGAAGAAAGAGAGAAAGATATAAATAAGTGGAAACATATACCATGTTCATGGATTGCAAGAATTAATATTAAAATGTCCATGCTACCCAAAGCAATCTACAGATTCAATGCAATTCCTATAAAATACCAATGGCATATTTCACAGATCTAAAACAAATACTTCAAAACGTATATGGAACCAAAGAAGACCCTAAATAGACTCCAAAATCTTGAGAAAGAAGAACAAAGTTGGAGGGATCTCAATACTGAAATACCAAACTGTACTACAAAGCCACTGTAATCAAAACAGCCTGGTACTGGCAGAACAGGCTTGTATGTGAATGGAATAGAACAGAGAACCCAGAAATTAATCAAGTCATTATGCTCATTTAATATTTGAAATGGGAGGCAGGAGCATACAATGGAATAAAGAGTCTCTTCAATAATGGTGTTGGAAAAATTGAACAGGTACATGCAAAAACAGGAAACCAGATCACCAACTTACACCATATTCAAGAAAAACTCAAAATGGATTAAAGACTTATATGTAAGTAATGAAACCAAAAGAATCCTAGAAGAAAACATGGGCAGTAAAATCTGAGACATCTCGCCTAGTAATATTTTTGCTGATATATCTCCTAGGGCAAGGGAAACAAAGGACAAAATAAACAAATGGGACTACATCAAACTAAAAAATCTACACAGTAAAAGAAACCATCAACAAAATAAAAAGGGAACCCACTGTATAGGAGAACATGTTTACCAATGATACATCTCATAAGTGATTAATTTCCAAAAATATATAAAGAATTTATACAACGTAACACAGGAAGACAAACAACCAATACAAAAATGGGCAAATGCAGCGAAGTTTCAGGGCTCGACTCCATTCAAGGGCATGTACCTGGGTTGCAGGTCCTATTCCAGCCCAAGTGTACTCAGGTACAAAGAAGTTAAAGAACAAGAAAACAGGTTTTATAGTTAGATCAGACTTAAAATTCTGATTTTGCTCCTCACTAGATTGTTACCTAAACAATTGAACCTTCATTGCCTCATCTATGAAATTATTGTCTCCTAAAATTTTGGTGAGGATTAAATAGAATTGGCAAAATATTTAGCACAATGGCTGCTACATAATTAGCTCTCTTTTAAAAGCATTAGTTACCATCAGTATTATTATATCAACAACGTAGACACAATTCCTGGGGCTTATGACATGATGAGAGTAGAATTAAATTCTAATTGTATCATCTGTGATATTACTTATCACCTACAATTTTGTTTCATTGGCACATCTGCATACTTTATGAGCATTAGTTCTTTCAACATTAAAGACTGATGAACATAATCACAAGCATTGGGCCCCAAAAGAGAAATTTTAGCATCCCTTCAAGTTGACACCAAATCAGTAATCTACAACCTTTAGATGTTATTTAACGAACTGGAAATTAATCTGGTCATACTGTCATTAAATTCATAATTCACCATTTTACCCATGTAGATATCTGAAAAGTAATGAAAAGAACTATTAAAACAAAAATATTTTATATGACATATAGGGAAGTTGTTCATCAAATGTTTGGTGATTAAATAAATGAAAAGAACTGGTAGGAATTTGGAAAGAGAAGTTATATTTGATGGTAATATTTGTTTCTCATTTATTTTTTATTGCTGTTATATTATTTCTATATTACATAAAGAATACTTTTAAGTAGCAAAGAAAAGAAATAAAGATATACTTGGTACATAATGTTTTCCTGATTTTGCTTATGATAACCCTAGTAAAAAGAGAAGCAATTCTAATTTGTTGTAACTTGTATTTTGGCTCTGATAGCTACCACATTCTATTTTAAGAGTTCACAAGTTGTCAGCTCAATTATCTGGTGTGAGTGCTGCCCAAATTTGATGTTAAGGTGAAATACCCACCTTTTTTTCTGTTTTCACTGTTGCAAAAATATTTGTCTATAAATTTAAACTATCACGCTGAGGAAATGGCATAACTTAATAAGATACACTATGAAGACAAAAGATATGGAATGTGTAATGTATTTTTGTTGCTATTGTTTTTCTCACAATAAATGTTAAACTGATTCTGAATTTGTTTGTGAATTATTCATTTGGTATCAAGTAGTAATGGCATTCGCTTTCTTTTGACTGGTACTAGAATTAAACTGGAAGTAAAAAATTTGAGCCTATGTTTCTTCATCTCTTATGATATGTTTGCTTGCAAGGAGCCTACCTCAAAGAGAAAGCCAAAACATTATGTTATTCATTCATTCAATAAACACATACTGTATATACTTTACCAAGTGTTGTAGGGTGAATTAAAATGAAATAAAATTTATTTATTTAATAAATGGATATGATAACAGAATAAGAAATGTACAAACTCCTTAAAAACCCATCCTATAGTAATTGGTTTAAGAAAAATATTGGTATTAGGCCAGGGCTTCATGGAGAGGTGACATTTCATAGAGCCTAAAATAATAATAAAACATGTAGAAGAATAAATGTGTGTATGTGAGGTGAGGTAGGGGAAGTACTTGGTTCAAGCAGATAAAACTTCATAAGCAAAGTTAGAGAGAAGTAAAAGTGTCAGGCATTTATGGGATGTATAGAATATTTCCACTAAGAATGAGTGTTACCAAGGATATAATGGAGACAAAACTAAAGATTAAGGCTTAGATAATGTTGTGGAAAACAATAAATTCCAGGCTAACCAACTGGGGTTCATTCTAGAGAAAATGGGGAACTCAATAAGGCATTTATATGGAAAAGTGACATTATTGTACCTTCACTTCAGGAAATTATTTTAGCAGTGATATTTTCAATATGTTTAAGAGAAAGAGTTTGAGCGAGGCAACTATTAGGAGTCCAAATGAGTAATAATGAGGGATTGATCTAAGAGTTGGCATATAAACTTTATTTTATTAATCAATATGTCTGAGTATTTAATACAGGATTCTGTATTATACACAAATAAAATCAAAGAAATTCTTAATTAAAGTTCAGGCAAGATGCCATGTTAAAGATTGAATATGGTGAAGATAAAATTTTTAAATAATTTTTCATTATTGACATTTATGACATTCGTAGATTTAAGAAGAGACTTAAAATCCTAATAGTATTTCATAAACAAGTAGATATAAATAAAAAAGTAATCTAAGAAAAACAGACATCTGGCAAAATGTAAAATGCAAAGTTGTGGTAGGAACTGCTAGCTGTCATCTCAATCTCCTTTGTCTCTTTCTTCCTTAATAATAGAACTCATAAGTTTATTAAGGCCACCCAGCATAAAGTTATTCTTCCCAGCCTCCCTTGCAGCTTACTGAGGTCATGTGATTCAATTCTGGCCAATGGGGTTTAGCAAAAGTGTCCTTATGTCTTCTAGAAAATGTCTTCGAAGAGAAACATGTTTTGTCCCTATCCTTCTTTAGATGGATAGACTGTGGACCTCATGGCTGAAACTTGAGCAACAATCTTGAAAAGATGAAGAAGCCAGATATTGGGAATGGCAAAGCAATTACCCAGGATCTTGGCTCTCTGATGACCATGGAGGCATCATACTAGTTTTGGACAAATTGCAAGATAAATAAAATTCTATCTTGTTTAAACCACGATTGTTTTGTTTTCCCATCATTTGCAACCAAACCTAATCTTAATAATTAACAATTTTTCTAGATCTTAAAAAGTCCTCTTCACAAGAAAAATAAAATTTTGTGACTATGTATGGTGATGGATGTTAACTAGACTCATTGTGTTGATCATTTTGTAATATGCACAAATATTGGATCATATTGTACACCTGAAACTAACATAATGTTATATGTCAATTATACATCAATTTAAAAAAAAACCCACTAATAATAATAAGGGTTAGCATAATGGAAAAAATGCTGGGCTGTGAGTCAGGATAGTGGGGGTTTATCCAACTTTACCAAGTACTTGGTGTGATCAAATTTCTTAACTTTTCAGTGTCACTGGTACCCTTGTAAAATGGCACTGTTGGTCCCTAGTCCTGCTTTAAATAACTTGTAAAGATTAAATAAAATTATAGCTATAAAAACAATTAAAATGTTTTCTTAAGAACTAACGTTGTTTTAGTAATTTGTATTAAAATGACATTGTAACCAAAGGAACCAGAAGTGTGTGGTAAGGTTCCAGAATAGGCTTCACAGTACAACTGCCATAGGAATGAACTGGATGGGAATCTGGATAGAGCAGAAACAGGGAAAGACAGGAAGGGAACTTGCTTTGGACAAATGTACATCCAAGCCTACATTCTTGACAACATCATCAGCATCACAGGTCTATTGCTTTTCCTGATGACCTAATAAATCATGAATCTGGGTCTCCACAAATCAAATCACATGATAAAACCTAGACTCCTGTTCTACCTGTTCTACCCAGGGGCACTGCTCCTAGAAGTAGCCGTGGATTTGGAAAAGACTGACTTTCCTGGTGGCCTGATAAATTGACTTGGGATTGCAGAAGAGGCCTCTCCTTGCTGTAACTGAAACAGGAAGAATGGGTAAGGAAGGAATAGAAAAGTATAAGAGCAATTCACAGAGAAGTGGATTTAGAAAAATATATTAAACTTTTTTTTTGGTCAGTTTATGCATTGTATAAATGGGTTTTTCTCACATAAGGCACTTATGGATATGTTTTTATTTTTGTTACTCTAAAACTCCAAGACCAGAAGATTCACTAAATACTATAAATATTTCTTAAATTGAGGAATGTGTCCTGCATGGCTTTAAGACAGTCTAGAAGACTGAGGGGCCTGGGCCTAATCATTAAGGGTTCTTGGGCCAGGAGATAAGGTAAGCTCATTGGCATGGGGCAGTAACTGGGGCTTTCACAGTAGCAAGAAAATAATGCAGAGGGGCTCAACATTGGCAGGGGGAAGTCTGGGCAGGAGTTGCGCATCAGGGAGGTCTGTGAGTGAGCAAGTAGGCTCTGCTCAGCCGGAGGGAGTCTGGAAACAAGCCACAAGCAGGGCTGGCTCACAGGCAGGTGGATCAGCAATGCATGATGGGATTCCAGCCAGGGAACCGGAGCTCAAGCCCCAGAAAGAACAGCTGAAGACTGTCAGGTGCACATAAAAACTTAAAGTTAGAAAACAATGTGGGTGCTTGATGACAAGAAAGGATGTAAAACTCTGGCTATTAAAACAAAGTTCAAAGCACAAGGTTAGAAGGGCCACAATAAGTTAAGTGGATCCTGAGCTACTGAGAAGGGTGTGAAGGTCCTTTTATTCTTGGGACTAGAATAAAATTAACAATGGAAGCAACCTGGGGCTTTGAAGAGAGGCAGACAATTACATTACACTGAACATGAAGGACTCAAGTGGGCCACCAGGAAAGAGCTGTCCATTCAAATCCAATCTGTAGGCCCATTTCTTTTCTTGTTTTAGATGCACTTTAGGGAAGGCATTTTTTTTTTTTTGGTCATTCTCAAAGTAAGTTCTGGTCACTTTTGTCCCCCCAAATCACAGTTCTAATATTGAAATGACCTGCCCCATGTAATTGTAAGAACTCCCAACTATATTTATCCCAAATCTTCTCTTCTTCCTAGCTTGAACCTGCTCAAAGGACGGTCAGTTTCATCTCTATTTCTATCTTATACTTCTACCTCTCTCCCCCCAGACTGTTCATCCATGGTTTCTGACTTCTTCCAAAGTGGAACTGGTAGAGATTGGGAAGAATATGAGGGAGCAGGAATAATTTTACTCATCATATACTATCATAGACAACTGGAGATAATATTCTCTGGGCTTGGTAGGTATGCAAAGCTCTATTTTTCTTTTGGGATACTTTTCAAAATTCTTTAGAGAGAAGCTCATTGCTGGGGACTGCTTTTCCAAAGTTCTTGTGGTGAAGGGCAATGCATAACCACTAATTGATTGCTCAGGATTCCTACCTTAGCCCTTAGACATCCAGAGTACACCCCCAGCTTCTCTCTTCTGAGAGAATCTCTCCAGGAAATCTCCTTAGAGAGGAGCAAAACTACCCACCCTGTTCCACTATCTCTCCTTTTCTTCATCTGGTTTCTGGGAAACTCTCACACATTCTTTGCTCCCAACAAAGTGTGGACAATCAGACTGCCCCAATGTACCAGTTTCTCTTAGTTCTACCATCAGGGCAGCCAGCCAGCCAGTCAGCCCCCTACCCATTAATTTGTCTGGCCTGAGACTGAGTCCACTGGGTCTTCCAAGGAGCAAGGGACACATGCGGAACTCTGAGTGATTATCCTAATGCTTCTTTCCTGGGCATAATAAGGGGGCTGAGGGAAGGGGACTCACTGTTCTCTCATGGCTCTAGAAATCCTCTCCTAATTTCCATGTCTTCCCTTTCACACCTTCAATGTCAGTGAAGACTTACATAAGACTAGCTTTTGACCATCTACTTCACCAGTTCCATGTGGTGCTCTCACACCTCATTTTGAATGATGCGAGTAGTTTGCACATACCCCATGAAGCCTCAGACAAAGCTTAAGACTTTCATTAAACACTTTTATCTTAGTATCTAATTATAATCCCAAACATCTACATTCTTTGTAAAATTTAGTTATTATCAAGTTTAGGTTACTTTGTTGGATTTTTTGTTGTTGTTATTACTTCTAAAATAATCATGTGCTTATTTTAAAAGATGCCTTATAAAACTGATGCTGCCCACTGACTATAGTAATGATGTTGAGGTGTTTGCCAAAAGACACCTCCCCAAATCCATGTACTCATATGGCATCCCTTATAAACAGTCATGGTTGTTTAAAGATTAAGGAGACATCTTTTGCTATGGAATGCTTGCTAAATAGTCCCGTGGTACCTCTTTCCTTACTAATTTATCATAAGGGGACTATATTTTATTTACTTCAAAATATTTTTTAATTAAGTATATTGGGGTGACATTATTTAATAACATTATATAAATTTCAAGTGTACACTGCCATAATACATCACCTGTACATTGCATTGTGTGCTCACCACCCAAAGTCTAAGTATCCTAACATTGACCCTCAGCCTCCTCTCAACTCCTTTTCCCTCTGGTAATCACCATATTTCAAATTCTTCTTGAACCAGGTATTTTAGTTCAAAATCACTGTAACGGAATCTAATATGCTACATTTTACTTCTGTACTGAAATGGTAGAGTTAGACAATTTGGCAATGTTCCAAATTTCCACTGGCTAACTTTCAGGAAATTTGCTTAAACTCTCTGGGGTGTGTTGGCTATTACCCTACCTTTTTTATATCACGGTTAGCCATTGTTTTTTTTTCCTATTTAAGTTGGTACATCTGCAAAGGTTGTTACATAGCATTCTAAGCTAACAATAACACCATTAAAGATACTTAGGATGACTAGATGTATATGAGCTTTATTAACTTTTCAGTTTTATTAACTGAAGAAATATCACAAGCAGGAAACATTTACTCTGATTTTTTTCTATTTTTGTTTAATGGAAATGTGGCAGAGGAATAAAATATTAAAAGTTTCTAAATAAATTATCCTTTTTCATTCAGGTAAAAAAAATAATCTTGGAATTTTAGCAGTTAATATTTAATTGACAGGCCCCAGATTGAGAGCTTGGCTATCTCCTAATTTAATCTTTGAGCATCACTTTCTTTCAGAGATGAAAATCAACAGACATGCTATTTTGTTGGAGAGAGAGAGAACAAGAGGTCTGCAGCATCACTACCAAATACAAATTGGTTGTTAATGCTAGCAATTAATCTCTTTATTCACCAAACAATAATTAATAAGGTGTCCATTCAGGTAGTAAGATACTCCTGGCATTTAGTGTGTTTTGGGAGATATTGTGTGTGGTGGGAGGTGAGAAAAGATGAAGCCGGCATACAAAATCTTGCACAATCTTATTCCAAACAACCTTTCTGGTGTTAGGTCTTTCTAATGGGAACCACACCAGTTCCAGATAATTTCTTTCTTACTTCTTTTTCCACATATCATTTTCCCACCTTGAATCTCTTATTTCTTTTTTCTGCGTTATGGACATTTTACTCATTCTTTAAAAGATCATTATGTGTTTCTAGGTAAACAGCTAGCTTCCTGTTTAGAACCACATCCTCTTTGAAATGACCAAAAGAATACACAAATAAGAAAAATCTACGTGTGTTTGCTAGATTTAGTATAAGAGGGTCCAGATACAGAAAAGACACCCAAAACAACTTGTCACTTTCCTCCTTTAAAGGTAGCTGATATCTCAGGAAGTAATAGAGAAGTTTCAAGGTGTTCCTTATGAAACAGACAAGGGACAGATCTCCAAGGATCTCTTTGTTATGAGGGTTTAACAATATTCAAAAATAGCTGTGATTGGATTTCTCACAGTTCTAAGCTACTATTTCAATGACAAAGACAGAAGGGAGCACAAATGTGAGGGATGAAGACAAGACAAGAATATATAAAGTAGAAACCTCTATTCAGAAAGCTGGTCCATTCTTCTACCTGATGTGAAAACGATATAATATATAATAATTAAAGCATCAATAATTGATGCAACAATATTCACAAAGTACTATTCAAAAGCAAACTCAAATGTATATGAGTTTTATTAACTTTTCTTAGTCCCGTTTCCTTAGTTATAAAGAAGAAATAATGATTGATGAAGATGGCAAAAATGAAGATAATAGGGCCCAGCTGGTGTGGCTCAGTGGCTGAATGTGGACCTATGAAACAGGAGGTTCGATTCCCAGTAGGGACATATGCCTGGGTTGCGGGCTCAATCCCCAGTGTGGGGCGTGCAGGAGACAGCCAATCAATGATTCTGTCTCATCATCGATGTTTCTCTCTCTCTCTCCCTTCCTCTTTGAAATAAATAAAAATATATATTTTTAAAAAGATAATAGAGTTTATGTGATTTTTTTTTAGGTAACATAATGCATCTTAAATAATTAACACAATAATTCCTACCTTAGTATTATTATTGTTGTAATTTTCCATGATCATTTTTATATAATAAACTTGGAATTTCAAATCACTTGGAAAGTAACTCTACAACAATATTGATTAAGAAATTGAGAGAAAATTGAGTTTGACTATTACATCTTGAATTACTTCCTGTAACTACTGATGGATAGTTACATATTTTTGGAATGGAAAAAGTCTTATTCAGCAAACATCAAAGATATAATACATAAGGAAAATATTATTTGATTTGCTACACATAAATAGAAACAAAAAAAATAATTAACAAAAAACATATTAAACAACTAGAGGCCTGGTACATGAATTCATGCACTGGTGGAGTCCAGCTGGCTTGCCCCAATGGGGGCCATCGTGGGCAGGGCTGGCCTGGGTGAGGGGCTATGGGCAGTTTGCCGGCTAACCCTGCCCCCAATTGGGGTCAGGGGTGCCCGCTCTGGGGCAGGGCTGGTCAGGACAAGGGGCCACAGACATTCCAGTTGTTTCACTGTTTGGTTGATTTGCACATTAGCCTTTTATTATATAGGATATAAATGCAAACAACAATGTGAAAAAATATTCCCAATATAAACTGGGAATTTAAATATATTTAAAATATATAGAGCATGTACTATTCAATAATAAAAATATAGATATTTAAGAAACATGAAAAAGATAAATTGAATAATGCCTAAATGCATATGATACATTTTTATTGAGTAACTACCATATGTCCACTATTGAATTAGGAACTAGGATATAGTAATAAAATGAGAGATTGGATGGTATTTACCTTCATGGAGCTTATCTTTTGGAAAATCCAAAAAAGCAGAAATACAAATGATCAATAGATATACAAAATATTTTCCTCAGTAAAAACCAAAGACATGAAAATTAAATCAAGATATAAATTTTCACCAATGTCCAAGTTTTAAAAGAATATGTAAGAAATAGTTCTCTGCTGGTGAAAGTAGAAATTAAAGCCACTTTTGAGGGCAATTTGGCAATATCTATCTATATAAAAGGCTAAGTGACTGACCATTTGTCCATCCAACCGTCTGACCGGCTGGTATATATGATGTGCACTGGCAATTTAAAAATAAATGTTGACTTGTGCATGGGTGATACATATAAAGCTCTTGCTGGCGCCAATCGCAAGCAACTGACTGGCCAGTACCTATGAAGTGCACTGGCTATTTTGACATGTAATTTTTTGCAGTAACATAATTACCACATGAATTTTTCTTCTAATTAATTTCCTTTCAATGTGCACGAATCTGTGCACTGGGCCACTAGCCTATATATATAAAAGGCTAAGTGACTGACTGTCCGTCCGACTGACCAACCAGTCGGCACATATGACACGCACTGGCAGTTTAAAAATAAACGTTGACTCGTGCATGTGCAATACATATAAAGCTTTCACTGACACCAATCGCACGTGTGTTTCAATCTGTCATTGTCGATTGTGAATTTGGTTGTTTTTATTGACATTCAACATGAACCACATCATGATTTATTCATCAACCGTCTGACCAACCGACCGGCCAATACATATGATGCGCACTGGCAATTTAAAAATAAGCATTGACTCGCACATGCACGATACTTATAAAACTCTTTCTAGTGCCAGTTGCATACGTGTTTTAATTTTATAATTCTATCCTATCTAATAATAGACAAACATGGTAATTGACCATACCTTCGCTACGCCTCCCATTGGCTAATCAGCACGATATGCAAATTAACTGCCAACAAAAAAGATGGCGGCTAATTTGCATACTGCAGGCAGGGCGGGACAGCGAGAGCTGCCAGCACACCGCCATTCAGGGCAGGCCCGGCCCCACCCCAGAAGCCCCAGGAGCTGGCCCCGCCTTGCTGCCCGGGACCCAATTGGGTCCCGGGCAGCAAGGCGGGGCCAGCTCCTGGGGCTTCTGGGGTGGGGCCGGGCCTGCCCTGAATGGCGGTGTGCTGGCAGCTCTCGCTGTCCCGCCCTGCCTGCAGTATGCAAATTAGCCGCCATCTTTTTTGTTGGCAGTTAATTTGCATATCGTGCTGATTAGCCAATGGGAGGCGTAGCGAAGGTATGGTCAATTACCATGTTTGTCTATTATTAGATAGGATAGAATTATAAAATTAAAACACGTATGCAACTGGCACTAGAAAGAGTTTTATAAGTATCGTGCATGTGCGAGTCAATGCTTATTTTTAAATTGCCAGTGCGCATCATATGTATTGGCCGGTCGGTTGGTCAGACGGTTGATGAATAAATCATGATGTGGTTCATGTTGAATGTCAATAAAAACAACCAAATTCACAATCGACAATGACAGATTGAAACACACGTGCGATTGGTGTCAGTGAAAGCTTTATATGTATTGCACATGCACGAGTCAACGTTTATTTTTAAACTGCCAGTGCGTGTCATATGTGCCGACTGGTTGGTCAGTCGGACGGACAGTCAGTCACTTAGCCTTTTATATATATAGGCTAGTGGCCCAGTGCACAGATTCGTGCACATTGAAAGGAAATTAATTAGAAGAAAAATTCATGTGGTAATTATGTTACTGCAAAAAATTACATGTCAAAATAGCCAGTGCACTTCATAGGTACTGGCCAGTCAGTTGCTTGCGATTGGCGCCAGCAAGAGCTCCAGAGAGAAGTGGGGGGCAAGAGCTGGGTAGAGGGGGCAAAAGGGGAAATAGGGACATCCTATATAATAATAATAAAAGGCTAATATGCACATTGACTGAGCGGCAGAATGACCGTTTACTATGATGCGCACTGGCCACCAAGGGGCAGATGCTCAATGCAGGAGCTGACCCCTGGTGGTCAATGCACTTCCATATGGGGAGTGCCACTCAGCCAGAAGCTGGCTCATGGCTGGCCAGCGCAGTGGTGGTGGCAGGAGCCTCTCCCACCTCTGTGGCAGCACTAAGAATGTCCAACTAACAGTTTAGACCCGATCCCTTGGGGGCCTAAGCCTTTAGCCGGACATCCCCTGAGGGCTCCCTGGCTGCCAGAAGGATGTCTGACTGCAAGCTTAGGCCTGATCCCCAGGGGAGTGGGCCTAAATCGACAGGTGGACATCCCCCAAGGGGTCCTGGACTGTGAATGGGAGCAGGCCGGGCTGAGGGACCCCCCCGAGTGCACAAATTTTTGTGCACTGGGCCTCTAGTATTATATATACTATTTTGACATGTAATTTTTTGTAGTAATGTAATTACTGCACGAATCTTCTAATTTATTTCCTTTCAATGTGCTCAAATCCATGCACCAGGCCACTAGTTTATATATAAATACTTTTAAATTATTTTATTCAGTCATTTACCTTGTAGAAGTTGGTCTATGGGAACTAATAATAGTACATGGAAAATGTTTCTTATGAAGATGAAAATTATTTTAAGAACATAAATAAAAAAACATTTACACTTCTGTCAACATAGTTTAAAAATATGTGATCCATCTGCAGAATGAACTATTACATAACTAAAAAAGTTTTATAAGGGTATCTTATAAAGTGAAAAATATGCCTGAGTTCCCATCAAATGAAAAAAATAATGTTTATAGAACATTATACCAAACTTGGCTCTCTTTCCATGGAAGTTTTTATGAATACATAGAGAAAATACTTAAAAATACTCTCTAATATAGCAATTATTGTTATCTTCCTTAGGTGAAAGTTTAATATATCATTTTTATGATCTACACTAAATATAGATTTGTTTTTATGATCAAGCAGAAAATTGATAGGAAAAAAACTCAGCTACAATGTAACCTCCTCCACAAAGCTTTGGTCCAACTGCCTAATCAGAATGGGTAGCTTCTTCCTCTACATTCTCATAGCATGTTTACTCTTTAAACATGTTCTGATTCTTTATGGACCTCTTTTTCCACTTGACTGAGATACTTCAAAGTGCAGTTATTTCATATGTATGTCCCCCCTTTTGCTCTTCCATTACTAATTCAAACCCTGGAATAGAGTAGGTGCTCAGTGTTATTATTTGAACTGTGTCACCCAAAAGATATGTAGAAGTCCTCTGAATGCAGTAATACCTGAAAATAAGGTCTTTATAGATGTAATCAAGTTACGATAATATCATCAGGATGAGCCGTAATCCAATATGACTGGTGTCCTTATAAAAAGAGAAGACAGCCTGGCCAGTGTTGCTCAGTGGTTGAGCGTTGACCTATGAACCTGGAGGTTACGGGTTCAATTCCCAGTCAGGGCATATGCCCGGGGTTGCAGGCTCGATCCCCAGTGTGGGGAATGTGGGAGGCAGCCGATCAATGATTCTCTCATCATTGATGTTTCTCTCTCTCTCTCTCCCTCTCCCTTCCTGTCTGAAATAAATAAATTCAATAAAAATATTTTTAAAAAGAGAGAGAGAAAAGATAGTCACACACACAAAGGGGAATACCATGTGATGATGGAGGCAGAGACGGAGTGATGTATATGCAGACTAAGGAATGGCAAGGATTGCTGGCAACACTGGAGGTTAAGGAAGCGCATACAACAGATTTCTCTCTTCAAGCCTTCAGAGAGAATGGCCCTCCCAACACCTTGAGTTTTGGACTTTTAGCCTCCAAAACTGGTAGAGAATAAATATCTTTTGTTATAAGCAATCCAGCTGTGGAACTTCATTATAGAAACCCTAGAAAATGAATATGCTCAGTGAATAATTGTTGAATAATGAATGGATTGCTTCTGATGACCTCCAGGGATAAATTTAGAACCAGTGCATAGATTGTAGAGGAAGAAGATGCTTACTCTATGTTAGAACTTAGAGCCAAAGTAGCTCAGAGATAGGATGACTACCTAAGGAGGTACTGAGTTCCTCCTCCTGGCAAGGAATAAAAGCCTTTGCTAAATGCCTGATGGACTATACCAGTGGTCGGCAAACTGCGGCTCGCAAGACACATGCAGCTCTTTGGCCCCTTGAGTGTGGCTCTTCCACAAAATACCACGTGCGGGCGCGCACGTACAGTGTGATTGAAAATTCATGTCCCATGCGCAGAAGTCAGTATTTTGTAGAAGAGCCACACTCAAGGGGCCAAAGAGCCGCATGTGGCTCACAAGCCGCAATTTGCCGACCACTGGGCTATACAAAGAAAATTCAAGCTACAGATAGACTCTCAGCTGGATTTTAATTTCAAATTAAAACATAACTAATTACTATTTGGAAGTCTACTCCGAGTTCCATTGAAATGAGTAAGTAAAGCAAGTCATCCTGGTTTTAATGGGGCCAGGTGATATTAGCACCATCTACTGGTACTGAACAATGCTACAACTGTGATAGCATGCAAGTTGCCTGGGACAGCACATAACATGTATTAAAAAATATATAACACTTTCCCTTTTCCAGAAAGTAAAAACAAATAAACAAACAAATTTAAAAACACCTTAATGTTTTAAAGTTTCCAAATTTAATTTATTTAAAATAAATTCCTTTATCTGACAAAGGTAATTCATTCCTATATCTGGCAAAGGTAATACACAAAGTTCACTCTAAACACTACTTTAGGCTTAGTATTATCTCTTTAGAGTAGAAAGAGTTGCAATTTGTGTAAAACTGTGACAAAATACAAGATTATAATTCAATGGAACAAATACGTGTTGAGTCCTTAATATGAGTCAAAATAATGCCAAATTATACAAATATAACTTATTTTTTACAACAAATTCCAATCATTGGAATAAAAAGTCTTTCTGTATTGTGCTTGAATGGTAGAAAATATGAAACTATATTTAATTGTAAGTTTTTGATAAATATAGGGGTTAAAACATCCTTCAAATAACTAGGATGGTTATAGCTCATCTTCAGTGCTTTTTGTGAACTATTATTTTCTGAAAATAAGACTAATATAGTCTCAAAAACATATGTGAATATTGTATGTTGTGTATGTGTCCATATATACAAATATCCATAGATTTGTAAAGGCTCCAAATTGCTGCAGTTTAGGCTATAAACACATATCCACTCACATTTTAACCGGTTATGATCCATCTCTGTAAGAATTCATTTTTCATAAAATGTTCCCTAACTACCACAGCTTTATTATTTTCTTCCTGCTCTGCCCCCTCCAAGAAATATTTATTTATTTATTTATTTATTTATTTATTTATTTATTTATTTATAATCTTTATTGTTGAG
>NW_005363397.1:698191-708142 GCF_000412655.1 Myotis brandtii
GTTGAGAGTATTACATAATAGATCACCCGATTTCGCCCATTAACCTCTTCCAGCTGGCTCCCATCCCCCACAAACCCTCACCACCCCATTGTCTGTGTCCAAGGGTTATGCGTAAATGCATACAGGTTCATTGGTTGATCTCTTTCCACCCACCTTCTCCAGCCTTCCCTCTGAGGTTCAACCTTCTGTTCATGCTTCTATGTCTCTGGGTCTATTTTTGATCAACAGTTTATTGGGTTCATTAGATTCCACATATGAGTGATATCATATGATAGTTATCTTTCTCTGACTGGCTCATTTCACTTTGTATAATTCTCTCCAGGTCCAGCCATGCTGTTGCAAATGGGAAGAGGTCTTTCTTTTTTATTGCCACGCATTATATTCCATTGTGTAAATATATTACAGCTTTTTTATCCACTCATCTGCTGATGGGCACTTAGGTTGTTTCCAAATCTTAGCTACTCTAAGTTGCACTGCTATGAACATAGGGGTGCATATATTCTTTCTGATGAGTGCTCCAGGTTTCTTAGGATATATTCCTAGAAGTGGGATCACTGGGTCAAATGGCAGTTCCATTTTTAATTTTCTGAGGAAACTCCATACTGTTTTCCTTAATGGCTGTATCAGTGTGCATTCCCACCAGCAGTATACTAGGGTTCCCTTTTCTCCACAACCTCACCAACACTTGTCATTTGCTGATTTATTGATGATAGCCATTCTGACAGGTGTGAGATGATATCTCATTGCTGTTTTGATTTGCAACTCTCAGATGATTAGTGACTATTTTTTAATGTCTCTTGGTTTTCTGTATGTCCACTTTGGAGAAGTATGTACTTAGGTCCTTTGCCCATTTTCAAATTGGATTGTTTGTCTTCCTTTTGTTAAGTTGTATGAGATCCTTATGTTTTGGAGATTAACCCCTTACCGGATGTATTATTGGCAAATATGTTCTCCCATGCAATGGGCTTTCTTGTTATTTTGATGATGGTTTCCCTTGCCATGCAGAAGCTTTTTATTTTCATGTAGTCCCATTTGTTTATTTTCTCCTTAGTTTCCATTGTCCTATGAGATGTATCGGTAAACATATTGCTATGGTAGATGTCTGAGATTTTGCTGGCTATGGTTTCTTCTAGGACTTTTATGGTTTCACATCTTATATTTAAGACTTTTAACCATTTTGAGTTTATTCTTGTATATGGTCTAAGTTGGTGGTCTAGTTTCATTTTTTTGCATGCACCCCCTCCAGGAAATATTTAGAAGCAAACATTATATTACATAATGTTACTGTTTTTTAATCTGTATCCTATGAAGTAATAGACAATGAAATTACACCAAATTCACACCCAAATAACTCCTGGGAAAGGTCATGTATGTGTCCCATGCAAAGGTTAGTTCATTGTTTCAACACTAAGAAACTATAGTCACAGTTAGACAAGAGTACTGTCTGATAAATGGCCCTTTGAAATATGCTCCAAACTGGGCTGGGAACACTGAAATGTTAGGTCTCCTTCAGCAATGTTGACCCAAATTCATGAATCTTTCAGATTATGTCTGTATAGAGTTGCTGACTCAAGTAATTTGTTCAAATAGGCTCTGTGCTACTTTTCTGTGTTGCTCCAACAAAAATATTTTCAAGAGCAAGGAAATTTTTTTCTTGGGGAACATTTTTACACAGTGAAAATTTTATTTCACTAATGCTGCCTTTTGGATCTAAATAAGCTGTGAAATTGAAGAAGGAAAATAAATACTTAAACACTTATATAAATTAGTTCTCTTTTTGATAAGTTCCCTTAGTGACATCTCCCACGCTCAGTTCTCTCCATGAAAAGGTCTGACAACAGCATAGTAATTAAAACACAGGTGAGAAAAAAAGATTAAACTGATTTGAGATCTCTATTAGAGTTGTGTGAATTCCAATGTGCACTATTACAGTAAGATGTTGGGGATACAGCACAGGTTTTATTTTTTTTTAACAGTAATTTAAAGTTTATTCCAGCTATAATGCAGGTTATTCTGACTTTAAGGTAGCATCACATGGCATACTTCTGAGTCCATTCCCGAGATATTCTGTTGTACTTATCTCTGTCTGTTTTATAGATCCGTGCAATCTCTGGCACTAGGGGGTCATCTGGGTTTGGATCACATAGCAGTGAACAAATGGATAAAAGAACTGCAAGAAAACAAATGTGGTTACCCAGCATCAGGATTTTGAATTTTTAAAAGTGCATTTAAAAACATTACTATACCCACTTACATCAAAGGATAGATCATCCAGACAGAAAATCAGTAATGAAACAGTGGCATGACAGGATACTATTTATAGAGTACCCTAAAGATCACACACACACACACAGGTCCCATAATTGTGGCTTGCCAATGAAACATATCATCCCCAACTGGACCTGCAGAACACTGTGCTGGAGGGTCACGGGCCAAATCACTAAGTTCCTTATTAATCCGTTTCAGCGCCATCGTCTGTGCTTTGCGTCTGGCTCCTCACTATCTCTGTGTGTGTGCTCGGAGGTCCGGCCGAAACTCTTGATGACCCCGGCGGCAGGCAAGGCTGGTCTCTTCGTCTCACACCGGCTCTGCCAGACACAGGCGCCGGAAGGAGTCCATAGCAGGAAGGTAGAGGAAACGGCAGCTGCGCCGTAGAACCCCACCCAGCACAGGTGTTAGAATCAAACAGACCAGCACTAACACAAGTGGCACAGAAACAATATATATCTGATTAGGGCTAGTCCACCCACAAAGGCCTCCTATGTCTTTAACATATAAGAGTACCTCACACACATGTGCACTGAACCCAACTCCTTCCTGGTAGTATAGAAGCAGGGCAACGTTTCATTTGAGAACATCCATCTAGTTTCTTTGCCTTATTTTACCCCTACCAAATTGTATATAACAAATAATTTACATGGACCTGGATTTATTTAGAATAAGCCAATAAAATAGCTATTATATGACCATTCTACAAAAACAGGAATTTTATGGGATTCAAACAAATAGTTAAGATACATTCAGTTATGATGGGAGTCTATTGATAAATATTAATTAGGAATTTGGAAGTTTGAATAGGGAAGTTCAAATGATCTAGTAAGAAGATGCTCCATAGGGATATCTTATTATTTACATAAAATTATCACTTAATTTTTAATTCACTCTTTAATAGGTCAAACACTTATTTAGCACTATGGTGTGCTCGGGCACTTTCTTAGGTTTTCAGGCTAGAAAAATGAATAAGATATAATTCCTGACCTTAAGGAACCTATAGTCTAATGGCCTATATTCCCATTGAATTTGAATTCAAACATTCAGTCTGTGATACCAACTAATTATTTATTTTAAAATCTATTTTCCTCTATTTTTTATAATTAAATGTAATTTTTTCTTTTAAAAAAGTAATATATGCTCACTACTTAAGAAATGTTACAGAAATATACATGTTAGAAAGTAAACTTCCTATACTGGTATCAGGGTTGGAATCATTTCAATGTGACCATATTCTAGTGCTAAGTAATCATTAAGTGGCTAGCCTATATAATAAAAGCATAATATGCAAATCGAACCAATGGCAGAACAACCAGTCAGTGGGGGGTGGGGCCAGCAAGCAGGTGGCACCAGGTCAGCCAAGGCACATGCCAGCGGGCAGAGGGAGGGAACTGCGATGAGGGGGGCAGCGATGGGTGGCAGCGGAGAGGTGATGGGGGGGACCGGCACCATCCCCGGATTGACCTGTCCAGTCACTTCCCACAGAGGCAGGCTGGGCGGCAACAGCAGGGTGATGGGGGAGGCGTTGCCTCCCACAGAGGGAGGCCAGACTGCAGCTTATGCAGGCTTCCTGCAGGGAGCAGGCGTAAGTCCTCAGTAGGACATCCTCCATGTCCCCTCTTCCCTGTGTAGGGAGAATGAACTGGCTTTCTAATCTCCCCTGGGGACTTAGTCTACTGGCCGGGAATATGGGGGTAAGGAATAAACAATAAAGTTCAAGAAATTCCTCTGCTGAAGGCATGTGCAGTAGAAACCAAGATGGTGGTGGTGGTGGTGGTGCTTCTACTTTGAAGCATGCACAGGAGGAGTCAAAATAGTAACACAAAGGGCAGAGTCTAGCCTGGAAAACCTGGGGAAAAGACCAGATTGGATAGGGGGAGGAGCCAACACAAGCCTGTGAAAAGCCTGGAAAGATTGGTTAGTTTGAAAGAAAGCTTACCTCTTCCCAAGAGTGAGGTAAAGTAATTAAAGCTTAACCAAGGCCCATCTGGGTAGCACACGTTTGCTGTTAGTTTGCCCATTTGCTCGTGTTTTCTCTCCATAGCAGCTGCACAACTCCAAGTGTGGCCTGTTGCAGGTGTAGGGGCCAGGCACAAGCTTGGGCAGACTCCAAATGTGG
This sequence comes from Myotis brandtii, assembly GCF_000412655.1. NCBI lineage: Eukaryota > Metazoa > Chordata > Mammalia > Chiroptera > Vespertilionidae > Myotis > Myotis brandtii. The sequence goes on from NW_005363397.1 coordinate 702,582, forward strand.
GTCTGGATGCAGCAAGCACAGTGCTGACCAGATCACACCTGGAAACAGAGACTAAAATAGCTGGATGGGGGCAGCGACTGCACTGGACTAAGCTTTGGTATGGACTGAACTGAACTACAAAAGCTTCAGGTGCCCTGGTGTGGTGATGCTGGGCCAAATGACACAGAATTTCTGGACCCTGTCCCTTTTTCTGGACTTGGTGAAGACAAGGCTGGACTTTCGAAGCAGGAGGGAGCTAAGCCACGTGGTCGTGGATGAGACACTGGGCACCTGGGGACAGTCGTGTTTGTTCTAGCTCCAGTAAGTCTTACCATTACACCTCCTCCTCCAATGCATGGGTACCTGAAACACTTTCTCATGATCCTGTAGAAGATAACTATTTCTACCAACAATAACATCATCCCCCAGAAGCACTGGAATGGTTTGATTTTACTTTTTCAGAGATAATCTCTATCCCACAAGGTTAAGAACCATATGTAAGGGAATAGAGGCATATTGTGAAGGTGCTGAGATCCATCTGAGATACTCTAACATATCTGGAAAATCCTATTCCCTAATAATCAAAAACAATTAAGTCCCCAAGTAAATGTCCCAACTGTTTATATAAATTTGAAAAGAAAAGAGCTAAGACTATCTTCTTGGCTGGCCTTTTCCTGGAGTGCCTATTCTCCCAGTCTATACCATTCATTTGTAAGAAAAAATTAGGAATGACTTTGAAATGTAGTGAGCACACTATCAAGTTCATCAATCCACATTATTTCTACCTTTGCCTTTCACTATATTATTTTACAGCACTGTAGAGATATAATTGTAGGAAACTGTTAGTGATGGAAATAATTTGTCTATAGAAATGCAAATTGTGTCCAGTGAAATGCCATTGATTATTGCCCTGTGGATACTGACCAGTTTTGCAATTTTGCACCCACTTGTAGAAATCATGTCAGCAGTCCTTATCTGATCATAAAGATCTGATACTTTGAGTTTTCATTTGAGTGGATTATAATATACTAGAAGCCCGGTGCCTGAAATTCGTGCACTGGTAGGGTCCCTAGGCCTGGCTGGCTATCAAGGCCAATTGGGGCCTTCTGGCTGCTGGCCAGGGCCTTCCTTCATTCTGTGCCGCCCCCTGGTGATCAGCACAAGTCATAACAAGTGATCGAACTCCCGGTCTCCTGGTTGAACTCCCGAGACAAGTGATCAAACTCCCGGTCTCCCGGTTGAACTCCCGAGGGACACTTTGCATACTAGCCTTTTATATATATAGAAGACTACTTGTTCTCTCAATTAAAGAGTTAAATAAAAGATTTGACAGGTGTGCCCTCATATTAGAATTGTGATCACAACCACTATTAAAGTTTATTCTTTCACCTGTTCATTTATCAAAGACTTATTGACTACATTAGATACCATATTTGTTAGAATATTAAACAAAACAGACACAACCCTTGTTTTTATAAAACATAGTTTAAAGAAAGAAGCAAAGAAGTAAACAGAGTCCAAGCAAGCAGGTACTTAAAGTATAGTGTCTTTGTGGTAGGCATCTTCTAACATAGCCCCCAAGATCCCAGTATGCTCCTATTCATGGGTTTATGCAATCTGATCCCTTTTAGTGTGGATTAGATGTATTGACATCTCTGTAAGCCAGCGGTTCTCAACCTGTGGGTCTCGACCCCTTTGGCGGTCGAACGACCCTTTCACAGGGGTCGCCTAAGACCATCCTGCATATCAGATATTTACATTTTGATTCATAACAGTAGCAACATTACAGTTATGAAGAAGCAACAAAAATAATTTTATGGTTGGGTCACAACATGAGGAACTGTATTTAAAGGGCCAGAAGGTTGAGAACCACTGCTGTAAGTGGATAGAACAGAACAAGGTAAAAGTGATAGAATGTGACTTCCAAGATTATAAATTCTGTTTTGAGCACTATTTCTTGTTCTCTTTCTTACTTGCTCTTAGAGTGGCCAGCTGCATGTGAGCTGCCCTATGGAGAGCTTCATGTGGAAAGAATTGATGACTCCAGCTAGCAGCCACACAAATGTGTTTGGAAGTAGATCTTCCCTCAGTCAAGTCTTGAGATGACTGAAGCCCCATTAAATCCCCTACCCACATTTTTAAAACCTTTATTGTTGAAAGTATTACATAAGTCCTCCTTTTCCCCCATTAATCTCTTCCAGCCCATAGCAGTCAACCCCCCCATTAGGCCCTCACCACCCCATTGTCTTTGTCCAAAGATTATGCATATATGCATACAAGTTCATTGGTTGATCTCTTCCCATCCACCCTCCCTGCCTTCCTCTGAGGTTCAACAGACTGTTCATGCTTCTATGTCTCTGGGTTTCTTTTTGATTATCAGTTTATTTGATTCATTAAATTCCACGAGTGAGATCATGTGATACTTATCTTTCTCTGACTGGCTTATTTCGATCAAAATAATGCTCTCCAGGTCCATCCATGCTGTTGCAAATGGTCAGAGTTCTCTTTTATCACCCCGTAAGATTCCATTGTGTAAATGTACCACAGCTTTTTATCCACTCATCTACTGATGGGCACTTAGGCTGTTTCCAAATCTTGGCTATTGTAAATTGGGCTGCTGTGAACATAGGGGTGCATATATTCTTTCTGATGAGTGTTTCAGGTTTCTTAGGATATATTCCTATAAGTGGGATCACTGGGTCAAATGGGAGTTCCATTTTTAATTTTCTGAGGAAACTCCATACTGTTTTCCACAGAGGCTGCACATGTCTGCATTCCCACCAGCAGTATACTAGGGTTCCCTTTCCTCGCCAACACTTGGCACTTGTTGATTTGTTAATGACAGCCATTCCGACAGGTGTGAGGTGGTACCTCATTGTTGTCTTGATTTGCATCTCTCAAATCATTAATGACTTTGAGCATTTTTTCATATGCCTTTTGGCTTTTTGTATGTCCACTTTGGAGAAGTATCTATTTAGGTCTTTGCCCATTTTTAATTGGATTGTTTGTCTTCCTTTTGTTAAGTTATAGGAGTTCCCTATATATTTTGGAGATTAACCCCTTATCAGATGTATCATTGGCAAATATGTCCTACCATGTAGGGGGCTCTCTTGCTATTTTGTTGGTCACTTTTGGAGTTAAGAAGCTTTTCATCTTAATGTAGTCTCATTTGTTTATTTTTTCCTTAATTTCCATTGTCCTACGACATGTATCAGTAAACATATTGCTACAATAGATGTATGAGATGTTGGTGCCTATGGTTTCATGTGTTACATTTAAGTCTTTTATCCATTTTGAGTTTATTCTTGTGTAGATTGGTGGCTTAGTTTATTGTTTTTTGGTGGTGTTGTTTTTTTTTGCATGTACTGTTCAATTTTCCCAACACCATTTATTGATGAGACTGTCTCTGCTCCAATGTATGCTTTTGCCTCCTTTGTCATATATTAATTAAGCATAGTGGCTTGGGTCGATTTTTGGGTTCTCTGTTCTGTTCCATTGATATACATGCCTTTTCTTGTGTGTTGAGCACAGCGTCTTTGTAATATAACTTGATATCTGGTATTGTGATTCTTCCAACTTTATTCTTCTTTCTCAAGATTGCTGCAGCAATTTGGGGTCTTTTTTGGTTCATATAAATTTTTGGAGTGTTAGTTGTAGGTCTGTGAAATAAGCCATTGGTATTTTTATATGGATTGCACTGAATTTGTAGATTGCTTTGGGTAATATGGACATTATAATTATGCTGATTCTACCAATCATGAACATGATGTATTCTTCCACTTATTTATATCTTCCTATATCTCTTTGTCAACATCCTGTAGTTTTTTGAGGACAGGTATTTTACCTCCTTGGTTAAGTTTATTCCTAAGTATTTGAATTTTTTTGTTCCAATGGTGAGATTTTTTTTAACTTCTCTGAGAGTTAATTATTGGTGTATAAAAATGCTATGGATTTTGGGGTGTTTTGTATCTTGTTACGTTTCTGAATTCATTTATTAATTCTAGTTTTTTGATGGAGTCATTAGGGTTTTCTATGTACAGTATCATCTCATCTTCGAATAATGAGAGTTTTATTGATACCTTTCCAATTTTGATGTATTTTATTTATTTTTCTTGTCTGATCACTATGGCCAGGACTTCCAGTATTTGTTGAACAAGAGTGGTGAAAGAGGGCATCTTTGTCTTGTTCTTAGGGAAAATAGTTTTAGTTTTTGCCCATTGAGTATGATGTTGGCTGTGGGTTTGTCATATATGGCCTTTATTATGTTGAGGTATGATCCCTCTATTGCTACTTTGCTGAGAGTTTTTATCAAAAAGTGTGTTACATTTTGTCACATGCTTGTTCTGAATCAATTTATACGATTGTGTGATTTTTGTCTTGCAATCTGTTTATGTGCTGTATCACATTTATTTTCAAATGTTGTACCAGCCTTGCATCCCTGAAATAAATCCCACTTTGTCATGATGTATTATTTTTTTAATATATTTCTGACCTGATTTGCTAAATTTTGTTGAGGATTTTGAGTCTATGTTCATCTATAGTTCTCTTTCTTTGACGTGTCTTTATCTGGTTTTGAAATTATGGTAATTCTGGCCTCATAGAAAGAGTTTGGAACTGTCCCTTCCTCTTAAAATTTTTTGAACAGATTGAGGGGGATAGGTTTTAGTTCTTCTTTTAATATTGGTGAAATTCCCTTGTGTATCCATCTGGACCAGGACTTTTGTTTGCTGGGAGGTTTTTATTACAGCTTCAATTTCATTAGTAGTTATCAGCCTACAAAGCAGTGGTTCTCAACCTTCTGGCCCTTTAAATACAGTTCCTCATGTTGTGACCCAACCATAAAATTATTTTCGTTGCTACTTCATAACTGTAATGTTGCTACTGTTATGAATCGTAATGTAAATATCTGATATGCAGGATGGTCTTAGGCGACCCCTGTGAAAGGGTCGTTCATAACTGTAATGTTGCTACTGTTATGAATCGTAATGTAAATATCTGGTATGCAGGATGGTCTTAGGCAACCCCTGTGAAAGGGTCGTTTGACTGTCAAAGGGGTCGCGACCCACAGGTGGTTGAGAACTGCTATAAAGGTTTCTGGATTGAGTTTGGAAGGTTGTATTTTTCTAGAAATATGTCCATTTCATCCAGGTTGTCCCGTTTCTTGAAATAAAGTAGTTCATAGTATTTTATGACCCTTTGTATTGCTGTGGGGTCAGTTGTTACTTCACCTCTTTCGTTTCTGATTTTGTTTGATTCCTCTCTGTTTCCTGGTGAGTATGGCTAGAGATTCATTAATCTTGTTTATCCTTTTGAAGAGCCAGCTCTTGGTTTTATTGTGTTGTAATGTACCCTGCGAATCACAGAAGGACGCCTCAAGAAGTCGAATTAAAGAGTCACATTTATTGCAATCTGGGACTATGAGGGGCCATTCCCAAATCTCATAGCGATAAGATGGTCGTAACTTCAGGTTTATATAGGCAAAAATTACAAAGGTATTGATTACATGGAATGAGGAGCCTGGTTCACAAAAAAAGCAGTTTACAGAAGCAGAATTTAAGCATGTTAATTACAGTTTTGGGTCT
>NW_005363397.1:708347-719150 GCF_000412655.1 Myotis brandtii
CCAGGTACAGAAGAATGTGCTTCGATAACCAGTAAGATCACAATCAATGGGATAGTCATTCAATCAATAAGGCATTCAATCGAATGGGATGATTTATACAATTCAGAAAATCAAAATAACCTGTCCATTGTTAAACAAAGCAAATAGGTACCATACTTCAATTGATCTTATGTATTGTTTTTTTTTGTTTTGTTTTGTTTTTTTTGTTTGTTTGTGTCTCTATGTCATTTATTTCCACTCTGATCTTTGTTATTTCCTTCCATCTATTATTCTGGGCTTTTTGTTGTTGTTGTTCTTTTTTCTAATCTTTTAAGTTGTAGTGTTAGACAACTTATTACCAGTTTTTCTTGTTTTTTGAGGTAGGCCTGTAATGCTATGAACTGTTCTCTCAGGATTACTTTCACTGTGTCCCATCGAATTTGGATTGTTGTGTGTTCATTGTCATTTGTTTCCAGGATGATTTTTATTTCTTCTTTGATCTCTTTGGTAACCATTCATTGTTTAATAGCATGCTATTTAGCCTCCATGAATTTGATTGTTTTTGAACATTTCTATTATAGCTGATTTCTAATTTCATGCCATTGTGGTCTGAGAAAATGCTTGATATGATTTCAATCTGCTTGAATTTGTAGAGATTTAGCTTGTGTCCTAACATGTGGTCTATCTTTTAAAATGTCCCATGTCTGCATGAGGAATGGATATTCCATAGCTTTGGGGTGAAATGTTCTAAAGATGTCAATTAGTTCCATCTGTTCTATGGTATCATTTAGGATTGCTGTTTCCTCTAACCTCACCTACTAGTCACCTGATTACATATGTATAAGGAAGAAAGGCAAGGGGGAAAGGAGGCAGGATAAGGGCTGCTGGGTCTGTGGCCCATGTGTCTCCTTCAAAGATCTTGAAGTCCAATAGTTAGTTTTCTATGACATTAAAACCCAGCTCAGCACATTCTTGGGACTGGAGAAAGGTCAACATTCCTGAGGCAAACACCTGGAGGGGGTCAGGGTCTGGGCACAGCAACCAAATCAAAGCATGTCCTGTCCTTTGTCTGTTCTCAAAATGTATTTTCTTTTCTGAGTAATGGACCCATCTGGGCTCTGAGACATCTCTTATCTTTTTTTTTTTTTACAGCCCTGTTTTTCTCCTTGTAATACATCCTCCAGTTTCCCATTGTCTCTAAGAAAACCTCTTGTCCATAGTTAATAAGGTGAAGAATCATAAACAACTGTGGTCCTATTCCTATTATGTGCCCTTCCTCCATCAAGTCCAAGGCCCCAGCCAGAGATCCTAGGAGGGTAGAAGAAAAAAAAGAAATTTTTCCTTCCCTCTAGTATATGTATTTATGCAGTTAACTCATTTAATCACAACACTATGGGGTATTTTCAGCTAAGGAAAGGTTAAGTGGTTTAGCTGGAGCTTTTGTTATTACAATGGCACAGCCTGGAGAAAAAGTAAAGTTCTAGCATTAGAATGACAATTGTGTGTGTGTGAGGGGGGCAGGTCAGGAATGAGTGAATAAAAGGGGAAAAAAGAGCTAACACTAAGCTTCTTGACTTGGTGTAAAAGGGAAATGTAGGATCAATCTAGATAAATGGGAATTTTGAAGAGTCTTATGGTTTATGAATGTGAACATGGGGCTGCCCAGATAATTGACAGCTGATTAAGCATACTAATTTTTTCTTAAAATCATGTAACAATAAAATGAATCCAAACTATTCTTCCATTAGAACAGCAACCTAGAACAATCCTTAAATTTATCAAAACTGGACTTCTAATAGAAGAACTAAAATTTTCCACAAGGATAAAGCAAAAGTATCACTTCCAGCATAACTTTATTCTCAATTATCAGATGCTACTTGCAGATGAATTGGACACAGTCCCATTCACATAGAGAACAGAAAAATAGAATGTTGGGGAACCAGCTAGAATTTTAAGAAATATTAATCATGCTCTGTTAACCATGATTGTTTGATCTGATTAAAGAAGGCATGTTCTAGCCTTGCTGATGGCTGCACTCAGGAACTTGGAGCTCACCTGGAAATGCAGTCCACCCTCCCCATTTGGAGCTGCCTGTTATCATGGAAAGATTAACAACTTTGCTGCAGAAACCAGAATCACCAGCCCTTGCATTATCACTAAGCCCTATAAGATCCCCAGTCCTTTTGCATACCTACAGGCCTTTGCAAATCTCCAGCCTGCTTCCGTTAACTGTCCATTTGGCATACCCTTTGGCTATTTCCCCATGTAATCCTTTGTACTTCTACCAATATAAGCAGCCGGCTTATGGTGGGGTGCAGAGTAAATTTTTGTGGATGACCTGCTGCTCTCCCCATAATGCTGGCAGTATCGGAATAAACACTCACAATGATTGAACCCTGTCTCTGCTTAATTGGCTCAGGTAGTGACAGGCAACACGAACCCACTGTTTGTCTGGTTACACCATTCCCATAGAGAACAGAAAGATAAACATTGTTTTATAAACTAATGATGTGGATTTATTATTATCTCAAATCGTGAGCAGCCTGAGCAACAGCAGGCTCTGGCAGCTCATTATCTCCAGAAAAAAGAGTTACAGAACAACTTTTATATGTGAAAATAGTTACTTTGGAAGATATCCCAGAACTTTTAACTAGTTTATAAACAACAAGCCAATACATGTTGTCTCAGTCAGTTATCTTGATGAACATCGAACAAACAGGAGTTTGTTAGAAGATGTATGAGGAAGTAGCTCTCCCAAAAGTCAGGTATTTTATGGGTTCTAAAAGGAGGTGTTTTTTGTTTGTTTGTTTGTTTTTTAAGTTGTGTTTATGTGGTTGTTTATCTGAGGCAAGCATCTGGTAATAACCGCTTTAAATTATTTTCAAGCTAAATCAATTGCTGCCCTGCTACATAAAACAGAATTTTTGGATTCTATTCTATGTTCATCTGTGTGCTAGAGTAGACACAGTAATATATATTGGGGAGAACTTAAGCCCACTGCAAATATTTTTTAATTCATTTCAAGTGGAGTAGATATGACAAAGGCCAGCACAGAAGCACATGTATTTGAATACATATCTGCCTTGAGCCCCATCCTTGTTATTCTCTGTTCTTTTACCTCAGATCTAATATATCCTACCTAGTCACATTTTGTGTATCATTCATTGTAAGTAGTTATAAATCATTTTTGAAGATATAAATACATTTTGAAAGAAATTGATTATAAATACATTGCTTCAAATATATTTATATTTCTTGAAATATAAATTCAACTATTACTGTAAATATAAGTACATTCTGTTAAAAAAGAACAACAACAAAAAAGACAATAGGTCCCAAATGGAGTCATTTATGCTAAGGCCCAATGCCACCAAACTGAGGCTCAATTTAGTTTCATCTCTCAGAAATGGAATCTTAAACCAGTCAATCAAGAATTGCCTTATCAGCACTATTGGATAATCTGCCTGATAGACACCTGCCATCCCCTAAAGCAGCGGTTCTCAACCTGTGGGTCGCGACCCCTTTGGGGGTCGAACGACCCTTTCACAGGGGTCGCCTAAGACCATCAGAAAACACATATATAATTACATATTGTTTTTGTGATTAATCACTATGCTTTAATTATGTTCAATTTGTAACAATGAAAATACATCCTGCATATCAGATATTTACATTACGATTCATAACAGCAGCAAAATTACAGTTATGAAGTAGCAATAAAAAAATTTTTATGATTGGGGGTCACCACAACATGAGGAACTGTATTAAAGGGTCTCGGCGTTAGGAAGGTTGAGAACCACTGCCCTAAAGGAAAGTGACCTTGCAATAACGAATTCTACCCCTGCCCCCAGGATAACTTCTTTGTTCCCACTCCCTTCTGCCTATAAAAGTCGTTCATTTTATACAGATCCTCAGAGCTTCATTCTATGCACTAGATTGGCTGTTGACTGATCAAATCGATTTTTGCTCAAATAACTTCTTGAAATTTTTAATATACTTCAGTTTAACTTTTAACAATACACATTAAAACTTCTCCAAAAATTGCCTAATAACTTTTTCTCCCATTTCAATGGAATTATTTACTTGTCAACATAAGAAACATTCAAACCTATAGAGAATTTTTGTGAGTTTACTTGAGCCAAACTGTCACAATTTCTGGGAAGAAAAATCCTAAGGGATTGAGATAATGCTCCAGAGAATGGCAGTTCTGCATCTTTTTTTTATACATTACCATCAAAAAAGAAGCAAGTGGGTTACATCAACTCTGTTGCTGATAGATTAGAGAGACAGGAGAAAGCAAAGTCAGTGTGTGTGTGTGTGTGTGTGTGTGAGAGAGAGAGAGAGAGAGAGAGAGAGAGAGAGAGAGAGACACCTCTGGGATTGGATGAAAAGTAAAATGATAGGCATGTACATCTTTACAATAGGTGGGTACAGGATACTTAGTAGTCAGCAATTAATATGATAACAATAACAATGAGAGGATTTATGGTCTCTGCCCTGGTGCATTGGTTGTGCCTTTGAGAGGTCTGGGAAAAGGGGAGTTACCCTGACATTCCAAAGGAATGTTATTTAAAAAAATGCAAAAGACAATAGACAAGTTTAGTTAAAGATTGACTTTTGCAGGGAAGATTCCAGCCTAGGACATAGCTATCTGCCATAAACTGCTTTTAGTTAAAAAGTTTTAATTTCAGACCATCCTTTGTGTTTGTTTTAGGTCTCTGAGTTTTGCAAGATCACCAGAAGGCCTCTCCTGAGTTTGTCAGGTTAGCATATGATCTTTTTTCATCCACATACTGAATGAAGGTGCTACCTTCTTAGCTTAGAAACCACATTTAAAGCCTTTGAGTACCAAATATTTTGTTCTCTTAAATAGAAAAATTTTGTAATAGTCACCTTTCCAAAGGAGGCAGTATTGTCTTTCCAATAGTTTTCTTATTCCTCAAGCTATATGTCAATCCTTGTTATATCCCTGCACATCAGTTATGGCCCTGGGGGATTTAGAGGAATTTTAATAATTTTGAAAGAAAATTTTTTGTGTATGTAATTAATTTTTAAAATCTTTATTATTGAAAGTATTACATGTCCCTTTTGTTCCCCCATTCATCCCTTCTAGCCAGCCCCAGGCCTTCACCACACTATTGTCTGTATCCATGGGTTATGCGGTTCTATGCTTCTATGTCTCTGGATCTATTTTGTTCATCAGTTTATTTTGTTCATTAGATTCCACATATGAGTGAGATGATATGATACTTGTCTTTCTCTGACTGACTTATTTTACTTTGCATAATACTCTCCAGGTCCCTCCATGCTGTCTCAAAGGGTAAGAGATCCTTCTGTTTTACTGCTACACAGTATTCCATGGTATAAATGTACCACAGCCTTTTTAATATATATATAATTTATTGATTTCAGAGAGCAAAGGAGAGGGAGATAGAAACATCAATGATGAGAGAATCATTGATTGGCTGCTTCCTGCACGTGCCCTACTGGAGATCAAGCCCGCAACCCGGGCATGTGCCCTTGACCTGAATTGAACCTGGGACCCTTCAGTCCATAGGCTGACACTCTATCCAGTAAGCCAAACCAACCAGGGCAAGCTGTCAGTTGGACATCCCCCGAGGGCTCCCCGACTGTGAGAGGGCACAGGCTGGGCTAAGGGAACAACTCCCCACCCCCAGTGCACCGATTTTGTGCACCAAGCCTCTAGTTTTATAATAACAAGAATACAGTTAATACATTTTGGATGGGGGAAAAACAAAAGAGTGGAAGGAGGGTAAGAGATAAGAGTCTTCCGTTTCAACTTTACTAATTAACATTTGAGAAACCATAAACCTATTACTAATTCATATTTATGAGTTACAAAGTGTATTTGCTTTAGCAGGAAGGCATAACCAAATGTCTATAAAATATGCTGAATTGTTCTGTCACTTATCTCTGTTTTGTTGAGATCATTAACATTCTTTGAAGCTAAATGTAGCAGATGTATAAACTTGCAGATATTTCTCATTGTCCCTATTAGCTCGACACATCGATTTGCAAGATGAATATTTATTTCTAATACTGCAAACTTACCCGTGCTATGACCCCATTTTTTACACCAGATACTTATTTCTGAAGAAATTCAAGAGATGATTTAGACCAATTCCTCTTTGCACAGATAAAGAAATTAAGGTTTTGATAGGTTTAGCACCTTATCCAAGGTAATGAAGCTAATTGCGGAAGATGATTCTAGAACACTCAGCTGCTGAGAAAATAACTAATTCCAAGGTCATATCATAACTTACTATCTGAGACTAACACACCATCAAGAGTATTGAGCCTCTTGGGACCAATCGCATTATACTTCACATCCCCGTGTACCTCACTAATCTGCAGTATCAGCCTTTCCACACCATTTTCTCACAAACTCTTAACCCACATGCTCTGTTTATCTTCCCTCCTTTCTTCCCTTCTGAAATAAACCCTTCCAGTGTCTCTTGTGACCCCAATCTGTGATCAGCAGTTCCCTTTACTCCAAATATTCCTTTCACTTCCTTGAAACCTACCTGAGCCCTGAGTGAACACTGAATGTCAGGGCCAGCTTAGGTAGGTGCATCTCTTGCTCCCCATTGCTCCTTCCAAATTATCTCACCTCTTCCCTCCAGCAAGAATCACTGCTCTTTTAATGCTGATGTCATCTGGATATACCACTGTTTCCTACTTCTAGTCACAACTCCTCATTCACCAGTCTTCTGTTCCTAGCAGAGTCTTCCATTCCCTTCCTTTATCCTTGGTGATTTCAATACCTAAGTGGGTGACCATCAAAAATCCCCAGCTTCACAGTTTCTTGATTTCCATATTCCATTGACATTTTCCTTTTTCAACTTCAGTCACCCACCCATTTTATGGTCATATCCTAGACCTTTATATCTGTTACAAAATTACAAACCTTTTCAAATTTCAGATAAAAAAGTCTTTGTTTTCTGCTATAACCTCCCATGCATTCAGGTCATTGATAGAATTCCATAAAACTATATAATTCTTCAACAATGTGGGAACATTTGATCCCTTCATCCCACCACTTTATGATCCAGCAGTCTCCTCCTGTCATTATTCCCCATCTTGTTCAGCAATTCCATTATCACCAATATGCCTTTGCAAATACTTCCAACTCCTTGTTCCTTCTTTCTCTCAATTTAGCTCACTTTACAAAACCCCAATCCATGTATAACCTCACCTTGCTTCAGACTTTCTCCTTGTTTTCACCTAAACAGGAAAGTGTTAGTAATCACAGAAATAACATAATCAGGTGACAAATTTAACTTTAAATTCATAATTTCAGGTCACAGTTTGAAACTTGATATGGCCCATAAATCTTGTTACATTTCTCTAGTTTATTTTTCTGCTCCCCAGAATGATCATATTGATCTCTCTCTTCATCCTCTACCCATCGCTTCTACATTATCTCTCAGCAGGTATCCTTGCGCACAGTTTATTGAGAATATAGGCCTATCAATTGGAAGTGGCCTCATCTTCCCATGACAAAACTCCCAAGTCTACCTGCCACTGAACCATCTTCCCATTTGCATCAAATGAGGAGATCCAGAATATAGATGAGAACTGCAGAAACTGAGGCAATTAAACTTAAGTGTTAAATTAGGGAGGATGCCAAATTTAGAAGGATGATGAACATTATGTTCTGGAGAAAATGGAAAGGCTTTGGTGAGGAGATACCTGAACTAAGTTGTGTTATAGGACAGGGGTCAGCAACCTAGAGCTCTTGAGTCTGTTGACTGGTTTTGTATGGATACTACCATGCCACAATGGTAGGGCTGAAGTGTTGCCACAGAAACCATATGACCAGCAAAGTCTAAAATATTTGCCATCTATCCCTTTACAGAAAAATTTACCAGCCTCTATTTTAGAAAGGTAACTCTGGCAGCATGATAAAGAATAAATAATAATGGGGACAAATTAGATGCACAGAAAATATTTGGAAGGAAATTTTGTTAGTTCAGATAAGAATGATGAAGGCCTGGTCTAAGCCAATGGTAGTGAACACGGAAAAGAGAAAAAAAATGAGAGGCAATTTGTGTACAGAATCAGAAGGATTCAATAAATAACTAGAGATGAGAAAAAAAGATAGAAATAATTTTATAAATTGACTCTAAGTTGTCTATCCTTGGCGAGAGTGGTAGAGTTCTTAATGGCAATAGGAGGAAAGGAGTGGGAGAAGTGAAAGTTTCCAGGAATAAAACGATTTTCATTTTGGACAAGTTCAATTATTACAAGAAATATACATGGAGCTTTTTCAAATTATCCCCAAATTTATTTCTAAGGCTAATGGAGTTAGGGAGTTCATTGGTCTGTAACTGGCAGCTGCTGCTATGGGAATAGATGAAATCACTAAAGAAATGTAAAATAAATAAAAATGTCTCTTAAAAGTCTGTATTAAGGGGTAGCAAAGTTGTATACACACAAAAATATGCACATATATGTTTAAAACAGCTTTATTCATAATTACCAAAACTTAAAAGCAACCAAGATGCCCTTCAGTAGGTGAATGGATAAAAAAAATAAAACAAAAAACAGTGGTATACCCAGAAAATGGATTATTCAGCACTAAAACATAATGAGCTATCAAAACTTGAAAAGACCTCGAGAATACTTAAATACATTTTACTAAGTGAAAGAAGCCATCTGAAAAGGCTGCATACTATATGATTTCTTGAAAAGCAAAACCATGGAAACAATTAAAAGATCAGTGGTTATCAGGGGTTGGGGGGATGAATAGGTGGAACACAGAGGGTTTTTAGGAAAGTGAAACTATATGATATAGAAAAGTACATTAATGATAATACAACTTCAGAATAGGAGAATAGAGAGGAGAGGGAAAGACTAAGAAGTGTAGATTATAACTTTATCTGCCATCTTATATTTCCTTTAAAAAACAAAACAAAGCTTCCAGTAAAAGACACCAAAAGAGAGGGTGGGAGGGCGGTATAAGCTGTCAGGAGGAAATCAAGAGGTGACAGTAGGTCCCAAACATCGAAAGGAAGGAGGTATGTTTTCCAAAGAAGGGCACAAAACATACCATCCATCTCGTAGACTAAGAGCCCTATCAGAAACATCAGAAAAAGTCTCAGCAGAATAATGGGGGTGGGAGCCAGATGGTGGCGGGTAGAGAGGAGAGGCTTAGCATTGAAGAAGTGGAGGCAGAGAAAATGGCTCTTTCAAAAAAGTTGGCAATGAAGAAGAGAAAGATACACAGTAGTTTAAATGAATTAGAAATATTTACTTTGATGCTTCAATTTCAGGCCAGGTAGACATTCAAATAAGTCAACATTGTTTGCAAAACAGTGAATCCTTATATTATCAGAAGGAAATGACAGAAATAAATATTTTTTCCTTAGGGAATATCTGCAAAGTATCTCATATATTAATTTGGTATAAAAATAACATTAAGAGGTTGGTTTAAATCACAAGTAACATGAAAAGTAGAGTTAGAGAAGTTGAGAAAAGGTGAGCCATGAAACACCTAGGGATTTTCAGGGTGTGTCATTCACCTAGACCAGTGGTCGGCAAACTGCGGCTCTCGAGCCACATTCGGCTCTTTGGCCCCTTGAGTGTGGCCACGAAGTTTCAATTGCACTGTACGTGCGTGCCCGCACGTGGTATTTTGTGGAAGAGCCACACTCAAGGGGCCGCAGTTTGCCGACCACTGACCTAGACAGATCTCCACAAAGTGAGCATGTATCTTAATACAGTCTCCTGGCCCAGGATCTGTCCTTCAACCTTTCAGACATAGAAACTTAATCTCATCAATATGACTACAATGAACAAAGCTCATCACAGACTCCAACTGAAGCTGCTTTACTAGTACTTATTTATAATAAGGAATGTAATTGCCAAGCAGAGCAGATATATCAGGTTGAGCAGTAGTCCAATTATCACAAGGGTGTTTGGGAAACAAGAAAGCAGAACAAGGAGTTACCTTACTAGAATGTGTCATGATTACTGGCTTCCATGTGACAATACCATATCCTTGTCAAGTGGCTCCTTGAATCGGCTGAACAGAACATTCTCTCTCCAGGTGAAGACATGCTCTCACAAATTTCCTTTTGCTACACCTTTATTTCTAAACATACTTCATCTAAAGAACAAATCCATTACTCACAAATGTTAATACCTCTCTGCCTAAGAGCAGATACATTCCTTTCAGATGACTGCTTTTCCCTGCACTACACTTACTGTTTAATTTTGGAGCTCTTTGAGGACATCTAAGATCACCTGCATATAGAAGATAACATTCCGTTCCTATTTACGATTCCACTGGCACATGCTGAAGGGCAGTGTCAACATTCCCCAAATGTCAGTCATACCTGTACCACTTTCACAATTTTTCCTATATCTGAGGACAACTCTTTTGCTATTTATTTTGCTTCAAATAAATTTACTTCTTTACCAAAATTATTTTTCAAGGATACTTTATCTTACTACCATTAATTAGCAACCCACTCTATACTTGACATAGTAAAAATAACCAATAAGAATAAAAATATCCTTTCACCATAGCTAAGATCTGGAAACAGCCTAAGTGCCCATCAGTAGATGGATGGATTAGAAAACTGTGGTACATCTACACGATGGAATACTATGCTGCTGTAAAAAAGAAGGAACTCTTACAATTTGCAACGGCATGGATGGAGCTGGAGAGCATTATGCTAAGTGAAATAAGCCAGTCAATGAAGGAAAAATACCACATGATCTCACTCATTCATGGATAATAGAGACCATTATAATCTTTTGAACAATAATAGATACAGAGGCAGAGCTGCCTCAAAC
>NW_005363397.1:719734-731065 GCF_000412655.1 Myotis brandtii
ATGAGTTGTTTATATGGAATGTTCCTTAGGATAATATCTTTAAAATGAGACAAATTCTCTGTGGAAATAATCTAGCCTGTCTTTCGTGAAATTCTATAAGATTCTGATGGTGCACTTAAATGTCTGTCATTAAATCATTTATTGCTGCGTAGGTGGCTAGTTTTAAAACATTTTCTGAGACATAAAAAAGTATAGCTTTTCTGGACCTACAACAAAATGTTTATTTTGCACAGCTCATTCTATTCAATATGTGTAGCCCCCTAAGATCTAGTAAAGTGTTAAATAATTATTAAGGAAAGCAGAAGAATGACAAATTATGGGGTTTGTAGGCAAAGGTACAAAGACTATATTTTCAGAGGCTATTTGAAAATATACAGGGAAGCTGATCAGGGTACAGACAACATAGTAAGAAAAGCCTTAGAAAAGCTTCTCTGATCTTTGAATTAGCAGGGGCACTGGGTAATGCTCTTTGTCCAAAGAGCTTGTGAGCATAAATCCCTAGAAAAGATTTGTAGGACATCTCACTAAAAAATAGCAATTGTAAATACTGTATGTCTTTAAGTCTTTATTTCCAAACTTAGGTTCATGGTTATATAAAAATCACATTTTGACCAATGAAATGCGATAGAGCTTTACTAAGAACTCCTATAAAGTTTCTTTTTTCTTCTGAATTGGCTTTAGAACTTCAGATTACAATGTAAGAAGAGTGTGAGGTCCATTAATGCCACCATGAGCGGATCTAGCATGAAAATGAGTCCAGCACCTGGAGGAGGACAGAGTTGCAAGAATCAAAATGGAGTTGATGTCCCTATGTCATCATGGACGTATGAATCAAGACTTCCCAATAGCTTAAAATCAAACAGTCTATGGGCAATTCAGTTACCTGAATCTACATATACCTCCACATTTTTTTCTTTCTTAATCCATTTTGATTCAGGTTTTCTGTTACTTGTAACCAAAAGCTTCCCAGTCATTATAGGGAGATAATCTGAAACATCAGAGGAAGTATTGGGCTCAGGAGGCCTGAGTTCTGAATTAGTACTACCAGTGAGTGTTTGTGTGATCTTAAGCAAGTTCTTTAACCAAATCCTTTAATGGTTTTAACCATGAGTAAAAGGAGAGCAGTAGTTCTAGATGCTTCCACCAATTCTACTCCTCTTCCCAGGCACACACAAGTGACTACATTTTCTAGTCTCATGTGCAGTTTGGTTAGGGAATTATGACTCAGTTCTAGACACTGGGATATAGAGCAAAGTGATAAAACCTACACAAGGTGTAGCCTTCTAAAATATATGATTCCAAAGTTCTCTCTTTCCTTTCTGCAGCGACTACAAGGGTAAATATTAATGATGACAGAATCCTAACTTAGATCCCCGAGTCTTTATTAGAAGGGCATCATCCAAAGGAGCTGCTCAATCCACATGAGACTCTAGGTCAGCGGTTCTCAACCTGTGGGTCACGACCCCTTTGGCGGTCGAACGACCCTTTCACAGGGGTTGCCTAAGACCATCCTGCATATCAGATATTTACATTACGATTCATAACAGTAGCAACATTACAGTTATGAAGTAGCAACGAAAATAATTTTATGGTTGGGTCACAACATGAGGAACTGTTTTTAAAGGGTCAGAAGGTTGAGAACCACTGCTCTAGGTGAATAAGAAATAAATTTTGTTTAATGACAGAGATCTGGGAGTTTTTTATAGCACTTAACTATACACTAAGATTTGTTTTTCATTTCAAAAACTAAGTATAAATTAGGACGGAGGTACTAAACTATGCGTAATTTCAATTTAAATTATCAGTCACATAATATTGAATCAAGGCCATTTTGTCAATGCAATTGACAAACAGTTTCTTTAATGTTTGTCTTTTATTCTTTTCAGGATAATTTGTAATGGTTGTCAAGGTAACTGGGCATCAGAAAAATACTACTACATGAAGAACCATATTTCTTGACCATTATCAGTTCTACAAATAAATGTTCATTGGTGAAGCAGAAAGCCATTCACTGTGATCATCAGAAACACATTGGAAAGTTTTCAAGTTTTATAGATAGTTTATGCAAATTAGGTTGAAAACTAGAGAAAGAGAATTTTGAATGAATTAGGTAGATTAGAGTGTGATGATTCAGGGTGAAGTAGTATAGGCATCCTGTGGATGGGCCTGAACCTGTTCCTCAGCAGGTGAAAAGCCACAGCAGAGCCTTGAGGAGAGAATATGGCATGATTAATAGGGACAGGCCAACAGGTGAAATGATTGAGATAGCAAGAATATTTTCTAGGTCAAAGTTGAGCAAACCATTCCATTGACCTAGGCAAGAGGCAGCATTCAATTCATAACTGATTACTAAACCAATCTGGAAACTTTAGATCAGTCTTCTAAATTGGATTTATTTTGTCTTTCCTAACCAGTCCCAGATGTGTGCCTATCACTCTACCTCTTAGACACAAGGAATATTCATTATGTAGTGCTAAAACTGGATCCTCCCAATTTCTTTGTTTCTCTCCAAGATCCTGCACCCATTAAAACATGAGCTAAGTGTACATAACTTATTCCTGTGTCTCCCAACCCAAACCCACAGGGAGAAAAACCTCCCTACTTCTACTTATTTTAGAAGTGATGTAATTATAGCATAAACTCAAGAGCAGCTCTGGATATATATATTTTCCATAAAAATAGTAAACTTCTTAAGAAAACTATCTTATTTATTTGATACTCTTTATCAAATAGCTATTTCTATATTTTTTGGCATGTCAGACTTTCATTAAAGATTTCTGAATAAGTAAACAAATTAAGATCCACCACAACAATTATATTTATAGATGGGTTTTCTGTGTGGGTGAGCGTGTGTGTGTGTGTGTGTGTGTGTGTGTGTGTGTGTGTGTTTCTTTGGAAGGGTTTACAGGGGAACACAGATTTAGGATAAAGTTTTGTCAACTCCTAGAATTCAGGTCAAACTGAAAATTTCTTATACGTTTACAATCATCTATTTGCATGGCGTAGAAAAATATACAGAGAATCTTTTTCTTTACCCACGTCTATGGTCTTGTATCTAAATTCAGTACGGGGGGCCAGCTACAGACAGAAGCAAGAATTGTTTTCACAATGATTCTCTGAGACCTGGGTATACATGTAGTCTTTCTTCAGAACCCAGTAACAAGCTCTGATATAGACACAAGGAGGAAGCCTCATCATTTAAGATCTGAACACAATACAGCTTTACCTAAGAGAAGATACTGAGAATAAACTACTATTTCAGCAAACTTGGAAGCCTAAGGCTCTAGAAGTTTTGGGACTGGGGATGTGCCCGCAACCAAGGTACATGCCCTTGACCGGAATCGAACCTGGGACCTTTCAGTCCACAGGCGGACGCTCTATCCACTGAGCCAAACCGGTTACGGCCCAACATGATTTTAAGAAAGACTATAAAAGCATTTTGCTTGAGTATTTGACTGCTACTAATATTGGAAATGCCAACATGAGTGACGTATTCTATAAGCTCTGGGCCCTTGCAGGTTCACCATATCCTGTTACTCCAGGAAAGAGGCATGTGTAGCTCAAACCTTCATCTCCACCACCAAAAGCACCCAGGATTCTGAATGCTACTAGATCACTGTGTTGTTGGGGAGGAAGGTGAGTTCAGATTTGTCAAATGTTAACCTGAAGAGTCCACTATGTTAAGGAGGATGCATAGATTATTGGTGGCATCTACTTATGACCAGACACAGGCTGGTCAGTGTTTGGGGTCAGAATGCTTTCACTTTGGTTTGCTTTTGAAGCAGAAAGCAAGCAGGGCAAACGATATACATGAGATTAGAATATAGACTAGTGGCTGCAATAACTAGGAGGCAACACCCAGAGTTGGGGGATCTCATCCCCCCAGAGGGAGGAATCAGCAGGTCAGAACAGCTCTGAATTGTGGGTTTACTCTTTGCAACTGATACCATTTCAGACTTAATGAGGGATTCCCCATAGTTTACCCTAACACCACTAAATAAATTCTTGCTGTGCCACAGTCAGATAACTGAGTCATTTCTGAGCTTCATTTATTGCTATGTCACTGAGCCTCACTGAAGTTTTTTTTTTAATATATTTTATTGATTTTTTTACAGAGAAGAAAGGAGAGGGATAGAGAGTTAGAAACATCAGTGAGAGAGAAACATCAATCAGCTGCCTCCTGCAAACTCCCCACTGGGTATGTGCTCGCAACCAAGGTACATGCCCTTGACCGGAATCGAACCTGGGACCCTTGAGTCCGCAGGCTGACGCTCTATCCACTGAGCCAAACCAGTTAGGGCCTCACTGAAGTTTTAGTGCAACAATCTGGCTATGTTCTACCATAGACAAGTATTTTGGTTTTTTTTTTTAGTAAACAACCCATTTAAACCAACTTTGGTGGTAGCAGTTATTGCTTACCTAGAGTTATTTAAAAAGGCCTGTATAGACCTATGAAGGGGAGCAAAAATCTTATATCCTCCTTTGCATCATATAAAAGATGATCTAGTGATATTAGATGACGACAAGAATTGGGGTTAGGCTACAGACACCCTCAAACTCAAGTAAGATACAGATCCCTTTGAAAGGAAGTACTCATGCTATCTTAGTTTGAATCTCCTCTAAAAACAGACCCTGGGACAAGAATCCAAATGCAAGTAGTTTAGGGAAAACCAGTAAAGGAATAGAGAAGTGTTACAAGGAAAGGAAGATAATCTATTAGAGGTGCACTATTGAGTCAGCTACTATGTTGAAACACTGGAGATATCCCACCTGAATTATTCTACCAAGTTGAAGAAGGGTTCAGATATTTATAAACCTACCTTGCCACTCACTGAAGACTGCTCCCTAAGAGTGCTAATTCCCTAGCACTTCTAGCCTGCCACAAATAGATAGGGTTCTGGGAAAAAACCTCAAACAGAGATGCACATATCAATAATGGAAAGTCACTGAAGCACAATGAAGTAGTTTTGAGAGAATTGGAAAATGTGTATTATTATACACCTGTTTGCCTAGAAACTGAGTTACAAGGGACATACAATTGGCCCAAGTAAAGAATAATGACAACTTTGCATTTGAAGCATACCCAGGATGTACAGGGAACTTCAAGGCTCATGGTAGACTGACTTTCCAACAGTTCTCAGAGAATGCATGGTAACATATATACTTAAATGGGAAAAATGAAGTCAGCTAAAAATCCAGCACCCCTTTAGGATAAAAACTCTCAGCAAAATGGGAATAGAGGGGTTATTCCCTCAACATAATATAGGCCACATATGACAAACCTACAACCAACATCACACTCAATGGGCAAAAACTAAAAGCATTTCCCTTATGATAGGGATGTCTGCTTTTGCCACTCCTATTCAAAATAGTACTGGAAATCCTAGCCACAGTGATGAGAAAGAAGAAAACATAAAAGGCATCCAAAGTGGAAAGGAGGAAATAAAACTGTCATTATTCGCAGATGACATGATATTGCACATGTACAGAAAACCCAAAAAACTGCTAGATTTAATAAATAAATTTGGCAAAGTAGCAGGATACAAAATTAATACCCAGAAATCAATGGCATTTTTATACACCAATAAATAACCCTCAGAAAGAGAAAATAAAAAAACAATCCCACTTACCATTGCAACAACAACAAATAAGATACCTGGGAATAAACTTAACCAAGGATGTAAAAGACCTGTATTTGGAAAGCTTATAAGACATTGAAAAAGGAACTAGAGGAAGACATAAAAAAAGTGGAAGCATATACCTTGTTCATCGATTGGAAGATTTAACATCATTAAAATGTCCATCCTATCAAGAGCAATCTACAGATTCAATACAATCCCTATTAAACCACCAATGCATATTTCACGGATCTAGAACAAATATTCCAAAATATATAAAGAAAAACAAAAACAACAACAAAAAACCAAATAACCTCAGCAATCTTGAGCAAGAAGAACAAAGTTGGAGGGATCACAATACCATATATCAAAGCCATTGTAATCAAAACAGCCTGGTACAGGCACAAGAATAGGACAGAACAGAGACATCAGAAATTGACCCATGCCATCATTCTCAATTAATATTTGACAAAGGTGGTAAGGGCACACAATGAAGTAAATAGTGTTGGGAAAATTGGACAGGAACATGAAAAAATATGAAACTAGACCACCAACTTACACCATACACAAGAATACACTCAAAATGGATAAAAGGCTTAAATGTAAATCGTGAAACCATAAAAATGCTAGAAGAAAAAATGGGCAGTAAAACCTCAAACATCTCACGTAGCAGTATTTGCACCAATACATCGCTTAGAGCAAGAGAAACAAAGGAAAAAATAAACAATTAGGACTACATCAAACTAAAAAGCTTCTGCATGGCAAAAGAAACCATCAACAAAATGAAAAGGGAAACTAATATTTTCCAATGATACATCTGATAAGGGATTAATGTCCAAAATATATAAAGAACTCATACATCTTAACACCAGTAAGACAGATAATCCAATTATAAAATGGCCAAAGAACCTGAATAGACACTTCTCCAAAAAGGACATACAGATGACCAACAGACACATGAGAAAATGCTCAATGTCACTAATCATCAGAAAGTTGCAAATTAAAACTACAATGAGGTATCACCTCTCCTCTACCAGAATGGCTACCATCAATAAATTAACAAGTGCTGGTGAGGATGTGGAGAAAAGGGAACCCTGCTGGTGGGAATGCTCACTGGCACAGCCACTGTGGAAAACAGTATGGAGGTTCCTCAAAAAGAGGAACCATTGACCTAGCAATCCCACTTCTGGGAATATATCCTAAGAATCCTGAAACACCAATCAGAAAGAATATATGCACCCCTAAGTTAATAGCAGCCCAATTTACAATAGCTAAGATCTGGAAACAGCATAAGTGCCCATCAGTAGCTGAGTGGATTAAAAAAAAGCTGTGGTACATTTACACAATGGAATACTATGCAGCTGTGGCAGCATGGATGGACCTGGAGACTATTATGCTAACCGAAATATGCCAGTTAGAGAAAGACAAATATCACATGATCTCACTTATAAGCAGAAACTAAAGAACAGAATAAACTGACGAAAAAAATTAGTGCAGAGGTATGGATGCCTGGACAGAATTACAGATTTCACTTAGGCGGGTGGGGGGGTTGGGGTGGGGGAGAGATTAACCAAAGAACATATATGCATAATCCATGGACACAGATAATAGCAAGGGGAAGGCCTGGGGTGGGGAGAGGGTTAGGTGAGTGGGGGGGCATAATGTGGGAGACATCTGTAATACTGTAATACTGTCAACAATAATGTAAACATTTTTTGAAAAGAAAAAATGAAGTGAGCTGATCGGTTTGATAATGGGTATGGGTTTTGCTATAACTGATGTGTTAAATCCGTAGCTCCAAGATTTTAATGAAAATATATTTAAAGCACAAAAACAACTATGTGGCAGAAATTACATTCGTTGTAATTAGTAAAATCATGATACAAAATTTTAGAATTTTAAAGTAGGCTTGTATAAAGAGGGTTTAGTTAAAATTATTTTTAGTTTAAAAAATTTAGAAGCTAAATGAGCAAAAGAATATTTTAAGGTCACTGTAGCTCAGTAATACTGCACTACCAGAACATTCCTAAGTCAAAATTCTTGGTTGCCAGCCTGAAGCCAGACAAACTTGAGCTGATCTAAGCAGAAAAGGAATTTATTAAAGGATATTGAGTAGCTCACATAATCGTGAGAGAGGCCGGAGGACAAGATGCAGAAGTTACACAGCCAGCCATACAGCATGTCCCAGGCACACAGGAAAGCTGGGCCCCTGCGGACACCGGTGTCAAACAACAGAGTGGAGCTCGCAGGCTCCACAGCTGCTGGCGAGCCCCTGTGCCTGGAGCCACCGGCGGCACTGCCGGCCTGGCTCCGTTAGGAACCGGCTCTCGCTGCAACTGCCCTAACAGAGTGCCTGTCCTATTACATGTACCATAAGTGTTCCTGGTTATATGTGGTTTCGAACAGATCACAGTACGTTTTAGTATATGAAATATTAACCATTTGGGAGTGACCTGCAGACAATTTTGTGGGGACGCTGTGATGAAAACAGATGCTTCACTTTTCAGAAGAAAACTGCTGACACTGCAGGAGTTATTTCAAACCCACAATAATTCTTCAGTTAAGGAATCACAAGCCTAACTGAAATTAGAGATTTTGTAAAAAAAAATTTTTTTAAAGCCATAGCTCCTAAGGGAGTCTCACACACCTTTTCCAATCTGGCTTCAATTTCTTAAAATAAGTGAATAAAAAACGCCGCCAAGTTGGAGCACTTTTAGAGGCAACTGCAGAATACGCGAACCTGCTTTTTGTCGGTGTGTTTATCTCAGTCCCAGGCCATCCAGTTTCCAAAAGACTGTCGGCCCCTGTGGGGGAAGGCGGGACTCCACCTCCCGGCGCCTACATTTCACAGAACAGCACTCATCTCATTCCGTTTTCCCTGTCTTCCCTCAACACCTTCCCCTAGTACCTTCTACCCACGCCTTTCCCTCCGCTGGGAAACTCCTCGCTCTCCCACTTTCACGCTCCGACCCCATCTTCCCCCTCCGACCCCGATGAGCCGTGCCACCCGCTAGCCTCCGAGGCGCGCGGCTTCAGAGAACACCACCCGGAAAATCGGCGGAAAACTACTGCGCACGCGCACGAAACTGGCGCCGCTTGGCCTCACGGGTACGATGGGCTGGTTTCTCCGTCTCTGATTCGCGGAGGCCACGGTGTGGGAACTCTCGCGGTATTTGCTGAGGGCGGCTAGTGGGCTGCTGGGGCTGCTTCAGCTCCTTTTGCCGCCCGCGCCTCTGCGCTGCCGGAGTGTTGGCCGAGCACCATGACTTCCGCCCTGGAGAACTACATCAACCGTATCCTCTGGCGGCCGCCGCCGGCGCTGGTGGAGCCGCGGTGAGGGAGGCCCACGCTCGACCGGAGAGGGCCTGGGCCGAGGCGGCGGGAGGTTGGGACTTCCGGCCACTGCGTGACCCGGGTTCGGGGGGTGAAGGATCCGGGACCCACCAATCCCGCGCCCGCGGCTCTTATGGGCCCAAGGCGCCGTTTCATTTTAACCTTTAAAGCATGTGATTATTCTGAACTCTTCCCTGTCTGTGGAAGTCATCGATTTATTCATCCTTCCTACTTCCCTAGGGCCTGGGCCGTGAAGTTTGGGAATAAAAGGAACAGTCGTCCCGCCGATGACGATATTGTTGTAAACCCATGTGCTGCACTTGTTTTATTCGTGGGCTTTGCTCATTGTCCTGCCCCTTTACCACCTGAAGTCTCAGTCTCTTTGTGGATAGAAGGGAAATGTCGCAGGGGACACAGACCTTCAGAAAGCCTCCGGGAGGTCGCCAAGCGCGCTGTGCATGTTGACAGTCTTAAAGCCTCGGGGCAGAAAGGCTACAATGTGGGGGGGAGTGAAATACTAAAGACGTAATGCTGTAAAGCACCTTTATTCCTGTGATTACAGCTTTTCTTTTGAATTCCAGAAGCCACGTCCTGGAAGACAGTGCCTTCTCACGCTGGAAATCACTCAGCATTAATTGAGCCCGAATCCATGTTAGGCTTAGAGATGAGAACACAGGTCTAGGAGAGGGGGGCGTGCCTTGCTCGGAGTCCGAGGTCCCAGATGGAAAGAGGACCGCACATCCCGGCTGCTCTGGGACAGATGGGTTATACTTGGTCACCTAAGGACGCTGATTTTCTTTTTCTGTCTCTACCTTTTCTAATGGCCACAAGGAGTTGAAGGAGTTAGAAACTTGACGTTTTTGTGTTGTGCACGTAGTGTGTGTGTGTTGAATAGCTGTCTCTCAATTCTGTCACCTTTTCCCCCAGCGATGCAAACCACTTCCTTACCAGGTTCTAAGGTTTCAGGTTGCATTCCCTGCGAAATGCTTTCCTTGACTCAGTTACCAGGAACTGTTGCTGTGATTACTTCGGATGGGAGGATGATAGTGGTGAGTATTTTATTCATTCATTCTCTGCTTTCTTGGAGGCTTACTGGTTGCAAGATTTTCTGTAGAAGCCCTGACCTGTGATGCCTAGGCGCTGTAGTGTTATTCTGTACCTGCATTACAGTTTTCCTGTGACCCAGCTCTTTACCTCAAAGGTTACCCTGATCACATACAGAAAAGGATTTTTCTTTTTCTATTTTTTCCTTTTCTAATTGTCTAATCATCACCAGGAAGTGGAGGAGTTAGAAACTTTTAAGTTTTTATGTTGTGAATGTAGTATTTTTTTCTCTATTAGCAAATTTGAATATAAGTTAAAGGCTTATAAAAGCTAAGGTGAATAATAGATTCTGCCCTCAGAGAGCATCTAGTCTAGTATGCAGATATCTGTCTGTATTTCATATTTATCTGTTCCAATTTTTATTTCCTTTTCCAGTCAGTGCTCTGATATTCACTACATATCATATATTTTTTTGAAAGTTCGTGTATGCGTCTTAGAATCTTTTTTTATGATTAACATACTACATATATGGAACATTTAAGGTGTGTATGGTGTTAATATTCTTTGACTATTCTGAGGTTGTATGACCTCTCTCTTCTGTAAGACAAATTATGATGATTGACCCTAAATTTATTTAATCTCATGTGTCTGTTTATCACAGTATCCCCTTTAATTCCAGAAAAATTTGGGATTCTCTCCTTGACCTCTTCCTTGATCTGAGGAATTTATTCTATAATTTTTGGCTATTTAATTATTTCTTCACTTAAAATTCATACAGCTGTTTGCTTTCAAAAAAGTTTTAAGGCTACTAAACTTTCTATGTTCTAACCATATCTAATTTATATAATTTAATCTCTCATTTTTCCATTCTGCAATTCTGCTTTTGTTTCTTGTTTTCTATTTAATTCTTGTGGTTTTTCTCAGAGGTTCTTAGAAGATTACCAGAGTGTTAGATTTTGCCATTTATTAAATTACTAGAGGCCCGGTGCACAAAAATTTGTGCACTCGGGGGGCGGGGGAGGGGGGGGGTACCCCAGCCCGGCCTGTGCCCTCTCGCAGTCTGGGACCCCTCGGGAGATAACGACCTGCTGGCTTAGGCCTGCTCCCAGGTGGCAGAGGGCAGGCCCAATCCCTAAGTGCAGCCCCTGATCAGGCTCAGAGCAGGGCTGATTGGGGAGTTGGGGCACCGCCCCGTCATGCACAGAGCAGGGCGGATCGGGAGGTTGCGATGCCACCCTCAGTCACACTCAGGGTTGGGCCGATTGGGGGGTTGGGGCACCGCCCCCTGTCACACTCAAGGCAGGGTCGATGGGGAGGTTGCGGCGCCACCCCCTGT
>NW_005363397.1:731675-736087 GCF_000412655.1 Myotis brandtii
TGCTCGCTTCAGTGCCTGGCTGCCGGCCACCATCTTGGCTGACAGTTAATTTGCATATACTCACTGATTAGCCAATGAAAAGGGTAGCGGTCGTACGCTAATTACCATGTTTCTCTTTTATTAGTGTAGATACTATCATTTAATCTTCAGGACAACTGGGTGAGAAGAATTACCCTTGTATTCTAGGTTAGGCACCAAGTTCAGAAACAGTGAGTCACTTTCCCAGAGTCGCCTGTAATCAAGTGGCAGATCCAGTCTGGGCTTTATTTCCTTCTTAATCAAGAGAACAATCATGTTTTCTTTTAGGTCACCTCACCTTATATTTTGTCAAGGACAGTTTGAAACATTTTAATCTCAACACTTCAAGAAGCCTTCTGCTATTAACACATATTTGCAAGTAGTTGTTTTGTTTTGCAAAAACATCAAGTTTAAGTTTTTCTATTGTTAAAAGGATATGTAGTGAATTGGGAAATTATTTTAATTTTATGAAAGAAGGGAAGCTATTTAAAAACAGCATTTTGAGTACTAAAGTTCAGCAGTTCTGCATTTCTTTGATGCATGGTACACTTGATAGAACAGTTATGTGTAAAATGAAGCCAAAATGCTAGGTATGTGTGTGATAACTTTGCTAATTAGTTTACTATAGACAGTACTCCATATTTTGTTTTCTCTTTATTTCATTCTGATTTTATATATCTTGGTTTTCAAAACATGAAACAATAGGGAGCTTCAGAGATTTAAACAACCAAACAAATATAAGTTAATGTTTCTTCAAAAAATTGAATAGCCTCAAGTTATTGTGCTGTGCTATGCCCATATCTTTCCTTATTCAAAATCAGAAGTCTTTCATTAAAACTTTATCTGTATATTTCCTTCAAGGTCTGGTTCTAATTATTGCAGTCATGTTTGTATCTACCTTATTGTGTTAATAGGAGGATTGAATAACTATATGCATGTGATTCCCCTAGAACAGTTCCTGCCAAATAGTAAAGTACTCATTTATTGTGTTAACTGTTAAGAACAGTTATACATCTTATGAAGTTTATACATCTTTATGGGACTTACCTGAATCTCTTAAGAATGTGAATTATATTTGCTTGTTCATAGTAGTATAGTAGTTCACTTGTCTGTCTTTGAAGCTATCCTTTCATGGTTCACATCCTAGCTCTGCTACTTTCTACCTGAGAAACCTTGAGAGATTACTTAATCTCCCTGTGCCTCAGTTTTTCTTCTCTGAAGTGGGAATAAATATATGTACTTAAAGGAAAAGATTAGTTGAGATAATATGTACAGTGTGTTTGGCACAAGTCTAGTAGTAGTATGTTGCATGAAGTGATACTGCTACATTGCAATAGCTGGTATATATGTTTCCATACATATATACACACACAAGGGTGGCAAGAGTAGGTTTATACTCATGAGGATGCAAAACAGTTTATTCTTGTATGATATATTTTTCCATACAAGCAACTGTAAACCTACTTTTGCCCAGCCTTGTATAATTTTCCCTTAAATTTCACTTGTTTTAGTTCGTGTCGTTAGAATGTTAGCTCCTGGATGGGCTTTTCTGCTACTTTCTTGGAAATACACTGGTACATTGGTGTCCTTTGTAAGTCTACACAACTCTGCACACTAATGAAATGTGTGGTGTAGTTTCTTTTACCCCTTAAAAAAAGCAAGAGGTATCCCAACGTGGATACCCCGGGAGGTCACTCTCCCCGGGCTCTGTCCAGGTGGCATAGGGGAGCATAGGGCTCTGCCCCGTGATGTACAGTCCCTTTCCACAACGTTGGAGAGAAAGCCGGGCCTTGAGTCTGCGCCTGCATATTCCTACAACTTCTCAGAGTCCTGTGGACGATGACTGAGGAGACAAACCATGCAGGAAACATCTAGTAAAAAAAAGTAAAAAAAAAAAAGCAAGAGGTAAGTTTTGTGCCAGAATATTGTTAATTATAAAGAGGAATTATATTTTACAGTGGACTTTTATATTTCTGTAGGAGGACCCAGCAACTAAAATTATTGTCTGGTTAAATTTACACATTCAGGTAAACCTGAATACTTGAACTTTTCTTTTTACAGGGAACACTGAAAGGTTTTGACCAGACCATTAATTTGATTTTGGATGAAAGCCATGAACGAGTGTTCAGCTCTTCACAGGGAGTGGAACAAGTGGTACTAGGCTTGTACATCGTAAGAGGTGACAACGTGTAAGTGAAATGTGTCTTCTTTAAGGCAGGTTAAATATACTATAGGTGTACTGCCCTGCTATGTGGAGAGGAGGTTTTTATCTACTGAGATTTGTCCATATTTTTAATAGTTAAGTGGTCTGGATAGGGTTCAGAAAGGGCCTCGACTTACACTTAATAATACATTAGGGAGGCTTCTTAGAATGTTCTTCCAAAATTCCTCTTAGTTTCAGAGGAATATAAATATACTAGTACTCCTAGGGTAAGAAAGCTAAGGTTTGAAAATTTCTTTGAAATATTTTACATGAACAATTTTAAATGATTCCTGTTATATAAATAGAGCTGAATTTATAAACAAGTATATATTATTTAAAAAAAAATTTTTAGTATAATTGGCACGCTAAGTATGTGCTTTGTTAATGCTGTGGTCTCAGTTAATTTGTGACACACTGATAGGGCAGTTTAAGAAGATATATTGTAGTGGTGGCAGTTTAAGAAAAGTCTGCAACAATGTAGAACAAAGCTGTTCAGTAGACCTTTTGGGGTGGGGGTGGTGGAAATGCTATATATCTGCATTAAGGTAGGTACCACTAAGGTAGGTACTAGCCGTGTATGGCTGCTGAGTACTTGGAAAGTGGCTGGTGTGGCTGAATAACTGAATTTAAATTTTATTTAAATATAATTCAATACATGTGGCTAGTAGCTACTGTATTAGTGCATTATAGCAGCTAAAAGATTGTTGAATCAGTTTTCTAGTGAGTACTGTATAGATTTAAAACATGGCTGGAATGCAGCAAAAGATATATTAGCATCTCACATTATTTGTGGGGACAGGTAGGACATAGAAGATGTAAGAATACCATTCATTTGAATTATTTTAAGAAAATCATCTTTGGATGGATAAATTACTGGATTTTTAATCTAAATCAGGGGTTTATAAATTTTAGAGATGACTGTTAGGTGCAAAGTTATAAAGTGAGCTATAAAAAATAAGAAGGCTAAGGAAAGGGGCCCAGGTCCCCTGACCAGAACACACTGATTTTTTATATTGCGGCTCTGCATAAAAATTGATTTTAAGAATCTTTCTCCGACATTAAAAAATATTTTGAACTGCAATTTAAAAAAATGTAGATCTTTGCTGTGGACCCAGTGGTGCTGAAGCCAGCTTATACTGGCTTTTAAAAGCAGATTGTTGTGTTTTCAGTTTTGTAAGCTGGTTGATAATGTCTTGTTGGTAGCTTGATATCGGGTATAGCGGGAGTATTTGCACTATGGATGTCAGTAAATACTGTAAACCAGCCTCCCATTTTTTTCTTTGGAAAGCTGGTTTTAAAACATTTACCAGCACCCCACTGTCTTCCATAAGGATTTTAAATGATGCTAAATTTTTAAGGGTACAGTTGAGATCTTTGATTTGTTTTATTTTGAGAAAACAATATATTTCCCCAGAGTTTAGTACTTTTCATTGTTAGAAAACTGAAGTTTAAAGCAAAATTGGGCAAATTCTGTATTGAAGGTATCTATACTAATAAAAGGGTAATATGGTAATTACACCAGATGTCTTCCAGACATTATTCTGGACATCCTTCCTGATGAAGCTAGGGCTAGAGGGAAGCCAGCCTGAGTTCCGGGTGCCTGCAGGTGGCCCAAGGGAAGCCAGCCCAGGTCTCAGGTGCCTGCGGGCAGTCAGAGGAGGGAAGCAGCCCGGGTCCCGGGTGCCAGAGGGAAGCTGGTGCCAACAGCGGGGGGAAGGAAGGCCTACTCTTAAACGAATTTTCGTGTATTGGGCCTCTAGTTCATTTCTAAAGAATTTATTCTCATTAAAACCAAACAAATTTAAACAATTTATTTTTAGTGGGATAATGTTTCACACATGTCTCTTGGTCTAGATGTAACAATAACTATATCCAGCTAGAAAGCTATGGCTTTGTTACTTAGCATAGCATTAATGAAATTATGTTTGTGTTTAATCATGGGAAAACTTACTGGCTGTAAATAGCCAATCACATAAAAATAATTTTGTTAGGTACCTAAGTACTTGTTGCTCCTATTATTTTTGTATATAAAAAACTACTTTTTGTTCTTGAATTTAAATCAAGCAAACTGAGAAATCATAACAATCCTAATAATAGACAAACATGGTAATTGACTGTACCTTCGCTATGCTTCCCATTGGCTAATCAGGGTGATATGCAAATTAACTGCCAACAAAGATGGCGGTTAACC
>NW_005363397.1:737267-740130 GCF_000412655.1 Myotis brandtii
ATTTTTAAATTTGGGGGGCCCCCCCCCCCCCCCCAGTGCACAAATTTTTGTGCACCGGGCTACTAGTTACTAATCAATATTATACACCCCTTATGGATTTAGTTCATTGACATTACTGGTAGGTCGCTGAAGGAGGAATGCATGAGGCCAAAATGTTGAGGGATTATGAATTGAATCGATTATCTGCACATCAAGTGGCTGAGCCTGGATGGTTCCAGCCCCCAGTGACAGGAGTCAGCGGCTTTTAAAGGACTTTTGGCGGGCTTTCCTGGGCGGAGACTTCTTTATGCATACCAGGAGGGGAGATAATGGAATGTAGTAGCAGCAAGTGAAATGTGGTTTCAGCAAAGGGAATGTCCATAGTGAAATGGCCTGAAAAGCCAGTTCCCGGGGAGAAGGGTATTGATTCAATTGCTCTATCAAATCTAACAGTTACTTAAGTAAAAGATGCTTTATTTTCTTATTTAGTAGTGATTTTGTGATTCTCCCCTCTTCTCAGACCTCCCTAATAGAGTTCCTAGAGTTGAAATCATAGGATTGGAAGTTTTGGGCTTTTATACTGTACCTATCCCATTTGTGTCTTTTTTCTTTAAAAACTTATGATTGAATCACACTACATGAAATATGTCCTTTAATATTAGTTCCTGTAATAACGTTGCCTTCCAATGATTTCTTTTTGAGTTTTGTTACTTCATGGAAAGTTTGGTTTTCAAATTAAGTAGTTCTTTTTACTTTGATCCTCTCAGTTTTATTCAGAAATGAGATTGTTTTAACTTTTTTTTTTTTCTCCTCAACTAATTGCAGCGCAGTCATTGGAGAAATTGATGAAGAAACAGATTCTGCGCTTGATTTGGGGAATATTCGAGCAGAACCTCTGAACTCAGTAGCACACTGAGGAAAAATTACATACATTGGACAGCTGTAAATCTTTGTACAGAAACAGATTATTCTGAGGATGATGTGTGGAATTTTTATAAATGTGTAATTGTGCAATTTTGACTGTATTGATTAATTGTGATATGATATGTAAATTATATTTTTACATTTTGTTGAATAAAGACTTTTTTGTCTAAATCATAGGTTTGGTAGCTTGGTTTTATTTTTCCATTAAATAGTGTGAAAATGTAATGATTATTTTGAGAATTTTTAGAAAAATTTAGTTGTATTTTAATCTTTATGGAAAACTAGTTGAAAAGAGAAATGTGTGTGCTGTATAACTCAAGCATAAAATACCACCAATAACAGTGCAGGATACACGTCACAGGAAGGTAAGTCTTGCTTTCCAGTTATCTGACCCCCTCCACCCCCCTCATTTATTGCACTGCTCTGGGGGCTGTTCCCTCGCACTTTAGAAGTGTGGGTAAAATGTGTTTGGTTGAGAAAAGGAAAAATGCTTATAACAAAGTTGTATATTATCTGAAAAAATTAATGCCATATAGTATTAAAAGCTATCTTGGTTCTTAATTTTAAGAATTGTGGAATTATTAGTATTAGAGGAGTTTTTTGTTTATAAATGTGAGTAAATAAACCTTAAGTTTGTGTTGAAATAGTGCTTACTATTATTGTCAACAACTTTCTATGACACTGGTTCCATAAACCTGATTTCAAAAAAAGTACTGTAAACCTGATTTCTAGAGCATTTCAGGCCTATCATTGGTTGGTTATTTGAGTCAAGTAATGCCCCTCATCTACAAATAGGCTGTTTTCTAAAACTCCTTGTACAATTGGTTGATTACATATTTTAAAGAATCCATAGAAACAATGTTATAAGTAGTATTTAGATATCCAGGCTAGTCCACAAAGATTATCAACCCGTGTTTAGAACAAAAAACAAAAAAAAAAAAACAGGAAAAATATTTACATTCTTAACAATTAAAATTAAGATTTTTAATAAAAGTGTTAAAAATAGCTATTGGCAAGCTTTTTTTGTAAAGATGCAGGTAGTAAATACTTCAAACTCTTGAGGGCCCATATGGTCTGTTCTAGCTTCTTATGAAAATAACCATAGATAATAATGAATGGGTGTGGCAGAGTTCCAATAAAACTTCATTTACAATTAACTGGCAGGCTGGATCCTTGGCTTAAACAATACAAGCTCAAGAAGGATGATATATAATTACAAGTTCTGGGGTCTATTTTTTCAATTTAGGTTATAATTTTTTTTTAATATATTTTATTGATTTTTTTTACAGAGAGGAAGGGAGAGGGATAGAGAGTTAGAAACATCAATGAGAGAGAAACATCGACCAGCTACCTCCTGCACACCTCCCACTGGGGATGTGCCCGCAACCAAGGTACATGCCCTTGACCAGAATCGCACCTGGGACCTTTCAGTCCACAGGCCGACGCTCTACCCCTGAGCCAAACCGGTTAAGGTTAGGTCATAATTTTTAATAAAACTCTTACAGACGTAGTTTTTTGGTTCACAAAACATTTTTCCGAAGAAAATAGCTTCACTGTTTAACAAAAACAAAACTTGTTAAGGAGATAACTGTTGAGCGTTTTTTTTCATTGGTCATCAAATACCATCTCCCAGAATAATTTGGTTGATGTTCTGATGTTCAGGGCTTCTCTGGGACCATTAAAAGAAGATCAGCTAGTTTTGGCCATCCATAAATATTTGGGTGTTGTAGTGTTAGGTTTCATGATCAATTTAGTAATAAAAATGTAAAATGGGCAAAGCAAAACCGGCAAGTTTAATTAGGGACTATTATATTAAACTAGAGGCCCGGTGCACAAAAATTTGGTAAAAATGTAAAAAGGGCAAAGCAAAACTGGCAAGTTTAATTAGGGACTATTATATTAAACGAGGCCCGGTGCATGCCCGGCCTACACCCTCTCGCAATCTGGGACCCCTCAGGGG
>NW_005363397.1:740256-763719 GCF_000412655.1 Myotis brandtii
TGCCTGCCTGCCTGATCACCCCTAACCGCCTCTGCCTGCCTGACTGATTGCCCCTAACCGCCTCTGCCTCTGCCCCCGCTGCCACAGCTTTGTCCGGAAGGACTTCTGGAATGACGTCCGGAAGGTCATTCAGCTGTCCGGTCTCATTAGCATATTATGCTTTTATTATTATAGATAAGATATTTTAAATTGGTAAACTAATTCCAATTATCAAGTAAAAGAACAAAGGCAGCTCAATTGACAAGAGAAATGTATTCTAACTATAAATGAAGTCCAAAGTCAGATGTTTTCCCAACATATGTGATATAACACAAATTACACATAAACCAATAGACAAACCAGAGACCCCCCTCCCTCACAGTAATGAGTTGCCAATATGATGTATCATTTTGAAGTAAAAAATGATTTACAAAGATGTATTTTCTTGGTTGATAACAGAAAAATCATTCCCAAAGTATGAGTTGGTTGTCTTTATTGATTGGTAGAGGAAATAAATGAAAATGTACATGCAGTTCTTTACTCCTGGGTGCACATGGTAGGTTTTTATGCTCAACCAACTCAAGTTGATATCTTTTTCAAAAGCATTGTAAGGGAAACATAACTATAAATGGTATCATTAATATGCAGTGGTAAATTTTTTATATTCTTTAATGAGACTTTTATTCTGAGAGTTTCTTATAAAGGAGGCTCAAATCACTTTTAACCTATAATTACCACTTCTGTGCTTTCTGACTCGGGTACTATCTAAACCCAACTTAATAATGAATCAAATTTTTCTTGGCATGGTATTCTCACTAAAGCATTTTGCAAATGGCAACTAACTTCAGAAAGGACTTAATCTGTTTCTTTTTAACTGAAAAGATACTATCTAAAATAATAATTTAAAATATTGCTTTCATGTTAAAACAGTTTGATAAATGGCCTTACATGCTAACAATTTTGGCTTAAATAGTACAAATCTTGATGCCAGAGAATAAGAGATATTATAGATACACTTTTATTAATATTTGCTTTAAGCATCTCTTTTAACATCTTATTAAAATTTGAATTTTTAACCTTGTGAGATATAAGAACTTTTAAGTAGTATTTAATGCAAATATAGGCTATGTCAACATTTTTTCTCAGACATGTAACACAAAAGATCCCCTATATGGACAAGAAAGGAAACAATCTATAATGGGATCCAAAACTACTTGTGTAGTAGCCAAAGTTACAAAGCAGTCAGTCTTTAACTGGCAATATAATGCATTCTGGGCCGTCTCCTTCAAAATTAGTACATAGTGTTTATTGAATGCATGCCATGTGCCAGCTGTGATGTTAAGTTCTTGGAACAGTGACTATTTTACATATGGCAAAATTGAGGCTAAATAGGGTTAGGTGCCTTACAAGAGGTCACTTGTAATAGGACTCTGATTCAACCGGGTCTTTGTACTCCTTACTGCCTTATCTGTACAAAGTATAATCTCAAAATTTCTCTCAAGTACCTATCAAAAGCATAGTTGAAAGAAATACTTAAATGATCAAGGCTATTTCCAAAGCTTCATATACAGGGTGGGGCAAAAGTAGGTTTATAGTTCATGTGGAAAATAATGTAATAATACAAAAACAAATTGTTTCACATACAACTGTAAACCCAATTTTGCCCCAGTATTCATTGTGGACCACCTTTATTATAATTACCTGAAATACTTTAAATATTCTTGGCCCTACTCTCACTATTGTGGTTCAGTAGATATGTAGGCTCAGGTGGTCTTTGTGAACAGATGCTGCCTCCTAGTGATCACTGCTTAGTTTTCTGTGTCCATAATGTTAAAACAAAACAAACAAAAAAGCCCTCAAAGGAGATATTTGAAATTTTGTCAGGGACATTTGTCAAGCCATTAATGCATGTTAGGTACTATGCTTGAAGCTATAGGTATATCAGGGAACAATATTAACAAGCTCTTGTTCTTGTGAAGTTTGTATCTGTCTATAGTTCCTCGGCCAAATCATCTTGACTCAAAGATATACTTTTCATGGTCATGAGTTAGTTCATTAAATTCTCTCAGTACTCTGGGATATAACTTATGGGTCTTGGATTCATTAAAGTAACTGAAAACTGTGTTTTTGAGTTTAATATAATTTGTATTGAACTTTGCCTGCCTTTTTTCTGTTTTAAGATTACAAAGTCTATGTAGGTTGCAAAACAAGAAAGATAAAGGCAAAATGGGACTTCACCAACAGTTCTCTATCATTAGCCAACAGTATGCATCGTTTGGTGAATGAATGAGTTGAGAACTATTCTCTAAGACATCTTTCCTTAGGTTTAGCATTTAAAAATTTTAAAGCATTCAATTTTAAAATTGATTTTTCTTATACCCATTACTTCCATACGTTTTGTACATATTTCTCTTTTAAGCATCCTTTAATTTTATAGATGTATTACTTGCCTGAGGTGACACAGGTCAAGTATTATTAAACTAGGATCAAAATCCCACCCTAGTGTTTTTTCAACTATATGATATGGTTTCTTCTCTATCATCTTATACTGTACACATTTTTTAAAGTTTTATTTTTCCCATATACTACCTTTACAAATGCCACATGATAGAAATGGCACAATATTGTTAATACATTTGAAATATGTTAAAAGGAAAATAATCTAGGAGTGGAGGGGTGGGAGAGATCCCTGGAGGATATGACACATTTTGTCGTGTATGTAAAACTCGAGTTTGGTGAATGAATGGCGACTAACCCTATTTAGCCTCCTTGTTGCCCCATCACCCCATCCACCCAGTTACCACTCCAGCCCAGGCCTTCCTGCAATATTACTAGTATCTGTGACCATGGGCAATGCATATCCTATATACTGGTAATAAAGCGCTAATATGCTAATTAGACCGAACAGCAGAACAACTGTCCAGCGCTGCGAGGGCTGAGCCCCTTGCATGAATTTCGTGCATTAGGCCTCTGGTATGTATAAAAGTTCTGTGGTTAATCTCTTCCCATACCCCTTCACCCTTTCCTCTGAGGTTCCTCAGGGGGTTCCATGCTTCCATGCTTCTGGATCTATTTAGTTCATCACATTATTTTGTTCATTAGATTCTACATATAAGTGAGATAATAGGATACTTGTCTTTCTCTGACTGGCTTATTTTACTTACCATAATAATCTCCAGGTCCCTCCATGCTGTCTCAAAGAGTATGAGACCCTTATTTTTTACAACTTCGTAGTATTCAAATGTGCAAATGCACCACATCTTTTTTATCCACTCACCTACTGATGGACAATTGGGCTGTTTCTGGATTTTAGCTATTGGAAATAATGCTGCTATGAACATAGGGGAGCATACATTCTTTCTGACTGGTGTTTTGGGATTCTTTTTGGATGTATTCCTAGAAGTGAGATCATTGGGTCATATGGAATTTCCATTTTTAATTTTTTTTGAGGAAACTCCATACTGTTTCCATAGTGGCTACACCAGTCTGCATTCCCACCAGTATACTAAGGTTCCTTTTTCTCCACATCCTCGCCAGTACTTGTCATTTGTTGATTTGTTGATGGTAGCCATTCTAGCAGGTGCGAGGTGATATCTCATGGTAGTCTTAATTTCCATCTCTCTGATGACTAGTGACATTGAGCATTTATTCATGTCTCTTGGACATCTGTATATTCACTTCGAAGAAGAGTCTATTCAAGTACGTTGTCCATTCTTTTTATTGACTTTTTCCCCCTTTTGTGGAGTTGTATGAATTTGTTATATAATTTGGAGATAGCCCTTTATCAGGTGTATTATTGGCAAGTAGGTTCTTCCATACAGTGGGTTCCCCCATTAAATTATGATGCTGGTTTATTTGGATGTTCAGAAGCTTTTAGTTTGTTGTAGTCCCATTTGTTTATTTTTTCCTTTGTTTCTCTTACACTAGGAGATGTATCAGTGAAAATTCTGCTACATGAAATGTCTGAGATTTTATTGTCTATGTTTTCTTCTAGGAGTTTTACAGATTCACAGCTTACATTTAAGTCTTTTATCCATTTTGAGTTTATTCTTGTGTATGGTGTAAGTTGATGATCTAGTTTTGTAGGCTTCCCCCCCTCTTTTTTCTTTCTTTCTCTTCCTTCCTTCCTTCCTTCCTTCCTTCCTTCCTTCCTTCCTTCCTTCCTTCCTTCCTTCCTTCCTTCCTTCCTTCCTTCCTTCCTTCCTTTTCTTTCTTTCTTTCTTTCTTTCTTTCTTTCTTTCTTTCTTTCTTTCTTTCTTTCTTTCTTTTGCATATACCTGTTCGATTTTCCCAACACTATTTATTGAAAAGACTGTCTTTACTCCATTTTATGCTGCTGCCTCTGATGTCAAATATTAATTGAGCATAATGGCTTGGGTTGAATTCTGGGTTCTCTGTTCTGTTCCATTGATCTCTATGCCTTTTCTGGTGCCAGTACCAGGCTGTTTTGATTACTCTTTGTAGTATAATTTGATATACAGTATTATGATCCTTCTATCTTGGTTCTTTGTTCTCAAGATTCCTGAGGCTCTTTGGGGTCTTTTCGGTTCCATATAAATTTTTGGAGTATTTGTTTTAGATCTCTGAAATATGCCGTTGGTATTTTAATAGGGATTACATTGAATCTATATATTGCTTTGGGTAGTATGGACATTTTAATGATGCTAATTCTTCCACTTCATGAATACAGTACTTGTTTCCATCTTCCTTTATTTCTTTTTTCAATGTCCTGTAGTTTTCTGAGTAAAAGTCTTTTATATCCTTGGCTAAGTTTATTTCTAGGTGTTTTATTGATTTGTTGTTGCAATCTTAAATAGAATTTGTTTTTTAGTTTGTCTTTCTGAGAGTTCATTATTGGTGCATAAAAATGGCATGGATTTTTGGATGTTCATTTTGTATCTGTATTCTACTATTTTGCCTAATTCATTTATTAAATCTAGCAGGTTTTTGGTGTAGTCTTTAAGGTTTTCTATGTACAGAATCATGCCATCTGAAAATAATGACAGTTTGACATCTCTCTTTCCTATTGGATGTCTTTTATTTTTTTCTTCTTGTCTGATCACTGTGGCTAAGACTTAGAGTACTCAATTGAATAAAGGTGATAAAAGTGGACATCCCTGTCTTGTTCCTGTTCTTATGAGAAATGCTTTTAGTTTTTCCTCATTGAGTATAATGTTGGCTATAGATTTGTCATTTATGGTCTTTATCATGTTGAGATATGCTCCCTCTATTCCCACTTTACTAGGAGATGTTATAAAAAATGGTTGCTGGATTTTGCTGAATGCTTTTTCTGAGTCTAATGCAATGATCATGTGATCTTTATCCTTTATTTTGTTTATGTGATGTATCACATTTATTGATTTGCATATATTGTACCAGCCTTGTATACCTGGAATAAGACCTACTTGGTCATGGTGTATGATCGTTTTGCCATATTGGTGGATCTGATTTGGTAATATTTTTTAAGGATTTTAGCATCTATGTTCAACATGGATATTGCCTGTAATTTTTTTCTTTGTAGTGTCTTTATCTGGTTTTGGAATCAGAATAACGCTGGCCTCATAAAAAGAGTTTGGAAGTCTTCCTACCTCTTGAATTTTTTAAACTAGTTTGAGGATAAGTGTTAGTTCTGTTTTGAAGCTATTGGGAGCAGGACTTTGTTTGCTGGGAGCTTTTTGATTACTGCTTCAGTCTCATTAGTTGTTATTGGCCTATTCAGGTTTTCTGATTCACCTTGGTTGAGTTTTGGAAGATTTATGTATCTAGGAATTTGTCCATTTCATCTAGGTAGCCCAATTTGTTGGCATATAGTTGTTAATAGTAATTTCTTACTATCCCTTTTGTTCTTGTGGTGTCAGTTGTTACTTCACACTTTTATTTCTGATTGTATTTGTTTGGGTCCTCTTTCTTTGTTTCTTGATGAGTCTGCCTAAAGGTTCATCAATCTTGTTTATCTTTTCAAAGAAACAGCTCTTGGTTTCAGTGGTCAAAAGTATCCCTGGTGGAGAATGCTGCCAGCCTTGCCCATATAGGAGTCTAATCATTTCCTTTTGGTTCCAGACAATAGTCCCTGAGGGTCTCACACTTGGAATATCCTGCTCTGAGCTGTTCTCCAGTCCCCCACCGAACTGCACCCAGTGGGGGAATCTGGCCTTCACAGAGCTGATCCAAACTGAGAGGAATATTCACCAGCACCGCCAGGAATTCAAAGTGGCTCCTTTCTTCTGGGGCTTCCAGTCTAGTCGGGAAAATGTCCCACACAGTGTGCATGAGGGCATTAGGAAGAGACGGCATAAACCAGGATACCATTCTGGAATTTATGGCTTTAGAGTTCTTGGTGAGGTCCACTAACATTGTTTTCCCACACCCATCTCAGCTCATTAGTGCTCCATGCTCTCCCTTAAGATACACTTGTCCTGAGTCATCTTGGCTCCTCCACATGTGAGATGCAGGCAATGCTAATGTCTCAGACCTACCTGTGTACCTCATGGTCTTAAAATACCATGAGGTACACAGGAGTTACAGAATTTACCAGGCGACCGAAAAATATACAGGAGTACCCAGAGATACAGGAAAAACTCATTTATTTACAGATTTACTAGTACCATGACTTAGGGGAGCCTATTTACAAATCCTGAGTAAATCAATATGGAGGAAGCTTTCTCTTGATACCCTTTTGTTTCTTTGTCCCCCAAATATGGATCATACTTCCGGAACTTTTGTGGGCTTTGCAAAAAAGCCCTGTGTGTTGGGATGGGGGCTGTGAGACAACACCTAAAGCCTGGCCTGGTGCCAGTGCTGATAACCCCCTCCAGGGGTTGTGTATTGTTCATGGTTTATGGCCTCTGTAAAATGGGAGTATTTAGGTAAACAGGCCTTGCAAAACCAGATAACTAAGGAAGGGGCAGTGACTAGACTATAGGCTAACAGGAATGTGCATTAGGGATACAGAGTCAGGCTGCTAGCATACCCTCCCCCCACCAAATGTCTTATTTTCCTCATCAATGTGGCCAAGCAACATTAAAATCTCTTTAATGTTGGGCGAGAGCAATTTAAACACCCATCCCTTACGCAAGGATTCAATGACTTTCTTCATGCAACTACCTGTATAGGAAAGAAGCATATCATAGTGCTATGGTTGTGTTACACAATCCCCAGGGAGCACACAAGCTCATAAAATATAGAATAAAGGGGTTTAGTTTGGGAGGAAATGTATGGGGTCCTATCTCAGTGAAATGGCACCTGGAGTTCTAGTTATTTTTATCAACATGATTATTTCTGCATTTCATAATTTCAGTATATAAAAGAATTTGTTTACAGTACTACCTAAAACAATGTTTATAACTAAATGCACTGCATCAAAAAAACACTGACAATGTGTCAAAAGCGGAAGATGATTAAAACCCTTTGACACTGAGGACCGTAGATGCGGCAGCCTTGTCCTCAAACTGCTACTACATTCTTGAGAATGCATTTTCCTACAGAGCCACCGTGCCTTATCACAGCTTCCAAAATAAACAATAATTCACCCAGTACCTAGTCTACAATCGGATTTCCCCAATTCTCTCAAAAATGCCTTTTTACAATTGGTCATAAGAAAAGACATGATTTCTCTGTACCCTAGTTTTTGATATTCAGATAATTTTGTGTAATTTCCCTAGAGTTGTTTGCTTGTGTTGAGTCCCCTATTTCCCTGGGCAGTAACATTGAGGTGCCTTTTGCTGGGGCTGGAGATTTGAACTCAGGAAGAAGTAGCTGGCCCTTCTCTGCCTTCCCACTCCCCTGGCCGCCACTCTTACAGTGGGGGCTGCTCCTTCTGGTGCTGAGAACTTCACTGCTCCTGCACCAGCTTCCCCGGAATAGCCCTGTCCTTTTTGCTCTAGACCAGTGATGGCGAACCTTTTGAGCTCGGCACTTCAGCGTTTTGAAAACCCTAACTTAACTCTGGTGCCGTGTCACATATAGAAATTTTTTTATATTTGCAACCATAGTAAAACAAAGACTTATACTTTTGATATTTATTTTATATATTTAAATGCCATTTAACAAAGAAAAATCAACCAAAAAAATGAGTTCGCGTGTCACCTCTGACTCGCGTGTCACCTCTGACTCGCGTGTCATAGGTTCGCCATCACTGCTCTAGATACACCACATCCCTGCTGTCCTTAACTATTCTTTTTTTTTTAAATTGGTTTTTAGAGAGGGAGGGAGGGAGGGAAAGAGAGAGAGAAGTCAATTTATTGTTCCACTTATTTATGCTTTCATTGGTTGATTGGTTATTTCTTATATATGTTCTCACTGGATATAAAACCATGGCATATGGGAAGGATGCTCTAGCTGAGCTACCCGGCCAGAGCTGTCCTTTGCTATTCTTTGTATTGGGGGCAAACTTTAGGTCTTTCTGAGCTTTGCTTCTCTGATGCTTTTTACAAAATCTGTTCTACTCCTCTTCACTTAGTCATCTTTGCTTCTGTCTTTTGTCCCTGTAAATTCTGAAGTCCTCAGAAGCACCCAGGGTGCTGGGGTGTTTCAGATGCTTCCTTCTTGCAGTCCTGTGGTGATTTCAGTTCTCATCAGTTGGGTTTTAAGGAGGAGGATGTGCAACTTGGACCATGAGAGGCATCTCTGCCCTTCTGTAGGGAACAGACAATGCTGGCAGCGTGGGCAGCTCTTCCAGACCCTGAGCCTGCTGAGCTACTCCAGGTGGGAGAGAGGCCCTAGTGACAAAGTTGCTAATTTCCACATCTCTTCCCAGGAAGCCCAGCAGTGATTCTGATTCCTGTTGATAAAGACATTTAACACTGTCTATTGATAAGTAGATGCTCTGGGAAGATTCTTAGGGGATATAAATAATTGATACTGTGAATGTAGTCATTTATAAACTATAAACTGAGAATATCACTGTAAAGTAAAAATGAAAAAATTCTAGGACTTTAAATAGTTTAAACAGCAGGAAAGGTTCTTAGTGACTTATTTCAATCAAGTTGGCTAGAGTCAGTTATAGTTTCAATTATACCTTTCCTCCCTTCTCGCTACCACACTTGACTGGTCTTTTGTAGTTTCCCACTCCCAACTCCAGGTGTGAAATCCAGCATTGTTCCTGTTTTCATCTTCAGTACAATTTTTTGAAAGTTAACACTACCAAGTAGTACTACTGTGTATGAATCATTGAGATGAGAGATGGGAGATGGGAATACAAAAAAATTTAAAAAATAGTCTTTTCCCTCCAGGAACTAACAGTAATTTGGGGGAAACCCATTACAGACATCTCCCTCCCCCCCCCCCCCCCCCCAGATAAAATAGACATGGTAAAGATACTGTATATTCTAAGAGATCAAGGAAAAGACATGGTGTGAGGTTGAATTAGCTTTTATTTATCCCACCTTTTAATAG
Organism: Myotis brandtii; assembly: GCF_000412655.1. Classification (NCBI taxonomy): domain Eukaryota; kingdom Metazoa; phylum Chordata; class Mammalia; order Chiroptera; family Vespertilionidae; genus Myotis; species Myotis brandtii. The sequence goes on from NW_005363397.1 coordinate 749,629, forward strand.
ATTGGGGTTTTATTTAGTGTCTACATTCTTTAAGTAAAAAAAAAAGGGAAAGTCTGTGAAGATATGTAAGGGTTTTTTGATATTTTGAATATCAGTAGAATGAAAGGCTAATATTTGATGATATAACAATTATTAGGAGACATTTCAAAGTTGACAATCCTGTTAAGGTTGGAAGATAGAGGTGTGAATATTCTCAAATGGAAAACATTTTACAGGAAGAAAAACTAAGTCCAAGAGTCTGAAACTAGAGAAGGCGGAGAAGGGCAGAGTGTATGGTAGGATGTCTAGGTGGGGCCTCCCAGCCACTTTCTCATCCTGGTTCTGCGCTGAGCTTTGTGTATAACCTTGAGAAAGGTTACACACTCAGCTGCCTCCTCAGCTCAAACTGAGGTTAGAACACTGATCTTCCTTCCTCGTTTGTTAGATGGATGTGTAATCCCCCTAACAGCATCAGCACCCAGGCATAGTACCGCGGGGCAGATGCCACAAATGTGCATCGAATGAAGGGCATGTTTTGGTTTGCCCTTACAGGTGCAGACTACCCAAGGCACCCTGAGAGCATGGGGTTTCCTTAGGGCTTCCACAGGGATCATCCTGTTTAGTCTGGCGGCACCTCCACAGAGAGGTAAAGTGGTGTTAGAGCTCAGAGTGAGAGACCAAGGGCTCCCTGTGGGTGTTCTCAATCTAGATCTCGCCCCTTTTCCTGTACACTTCACTGCTTCCTGGGTAACAGGTATACACTGAGAAGGCAAACCACCTTAGTTACAGTGGATTGTTCAAGCCTGTTAAGGATGCCATAATCACACACCAGCAACAGGACTATTATAGAAGTGGCAACAAGCGATGCTGTGAGAGAATAACAGTCCATCTACATAGCCAGTGTTCTGTATTTGCCAAAGAAAACCATTCTCTTTGTGTTGTATTTTATAAGGTGCAAAATATTTTCATATCATTTATTTCACTTACTATTGTTTACAACCCAGTTAGGTAGTAGGGCAGACATTACCATTTTATAACGAAGAAACTGAGCTTCTAAGAGATCATATGGGCAGCTCACGGCCAACCAGAGATCATTCCTTGGAGGACCAGGATAACCTTTCTTCTTTAAGAGTTATCTCCGCAATGAAAAACCGACAACAAAATAATGGCCATTAATTGCTGTGTCCCAGGCAGTGAAATATTGCAAAAAAGAAAAAAAAAAAAAGGAAAGACAGAGAGAAAGGAAATTATAGATAATAAAATGTGTGTGTGTGTGTGTGTGTGTGTGTAGTTAGTTCTTTTCTATGACTTCTGTGATTAACATAGGGTTGCCATAGAAAATACAATTTGCTTATTCAGATTTGAGGGTTTTTTAAATGACTGATTTTAGAGAGAAGAAAGGAGACAGAGAAACATCAATTTGTTGTTCCAATTATTTATGCATCCATTGATTGATTCTTGTATGTGCCCTGATCAGGAATTGAACCCACAACCTTAGGGGTTTATCAGGATGATGTTCTAACCAACTGAGCAACCCAGTCAGGGACTTAGATCTGAATTAAAGATGTTATTTTTTTTAGTGTGAGCATATCCCAAATATTGCACGGTATATCCTGCAATCATTGCATACACCATAATTTGAAGCCAAAATAATCTTGATTTGCAAAAGCCCTGCATTTGAGAAGAGAATGGGGATTCTTAAAAACCCCAAATCTTTTTTTCACTAGAAAAGGAAAGCTTGGTGGACCCAAGGCTTAAGCCAATAACATGAACCTGCTATTTCACCTGACCTGTGGCTAGGAAGGGGCATGAGACATGGTTCATTCCCTCCTAGATCAGATAAATCTCTTTTCAATGAGCACTGCAGACACAAGGGGACCTCCTTTTCAGAATGACCCATGCAGATTCATGAGCGTTGAATATGCAGCCTGTCCAATAGTTTTTAACGACAGGATGTCATTCACAGTTCATTTTCTGGTGTAAGAAACTGTCAGCAAGAGCTAGGGGAAAAAAAAATATTTGTCATCATTTTTCTCTGCAGCAAAAGGCTAGTCAAGTGAAGCAGTGGGAGTGGAGAAGGAACAAAGAAATCTGTAACTGGCTGTGATCAATTAGTTGTAAGACACCACTGCACTCGGACCAGCCAAAGCAAGCGGTGCTGATGCAACTTATATAAATCCCTAAAGTTTTATTCTTTTTCAACTCATGGTGATTATTTACAGCCAGGATATTTTTCAGTGTATGAACCTACACATCATATATAAACCATATATTTTAAAACTGAAAACATTAAACATAGGAACTTTGTCAAGAAAAGAGCCTTTTCCTCCCCAGTGGAATCAAAGGAGAGCCAGGCAGACTTCCTAGAGCATTGTGGGGGATTTGCATGCAAAATAAGCCCAGACACTTCGCCAGAATCCCGGCGGTTCTGAAAGAGTGAGAGGTCACATGATCAGCCTCAAATCTCAGAGGGGTGGGCGTGTTCCTAGGAAGGATGCGAGCAGAGCTGGTCTTGAGCCACCCCTGCAGGTAGAGGAGGATTCCCTGTCTAAACCGAAAGGGAGGCGAGGGAAATTTGTCCCCAGAAGCTAAAATAAGAACTACATAGTCAGCAGTAAGTTTTAAAAACGAGTCCACGGAGAAGAGGCGCACAGCAACCGCAGAGAAGTGCCGGGCCAGCGGCTCGCCTGGTTTGTCCCCAGAGCGGCTCCGGCACAGAGCGCACGTGCCGTGTATTGTCCAGTGGCTTTGCTGAGGGCGGGAGCAGTGCCAGATGGACGCGCAGTGCAGCTTTAGGGCCTTTTCATTTTCAGGGTCAGTGGTAGGTACCAACGACTTGACCCCTGGGGTGGGTCATTTTGAACACTCCTCCGTAGGACAAAATTATTTTCAGTAATATTCATGTAATAATCAGTAATAATCACTGTTTCCTCCATTCATCCTAGTTTTAAAACAAGCACCTAAAAAGTTAAAGAGGAAGAAATGTCCTTTGGAAAGATGCTTTCAAATTTAGTAAAATATTTCATGTATGTAAAATATTTCATTTCCCAAATACAAATATTACACCATGAAGTTCCCTCTGTTCGTTCCCATATTAAATAGTGTGTTTTAAATTTTTAATGAAACACATTAAATTTAAAAACCAATTTATACCTACTTATTTTAAAGTTAAAGTTTAAAGCTCATTTACATTTTAATTTAAACAAAAATTCCAAGTGGTGACATGCAATGATAGAAATGAAGTAACTCAAGTTCTCATTCTTGTCTGAACAATCACAGTCCTATGGTCTTTTTATTTTCTTTTTCTTAATAGACTTTATATTTAGGACCATTTTAGGTTCATAGCAAAACTGAGCAGAATATGGAGATTTCCAAGGTACCTGCACCCTGTTGCCACCTATGCACAACCTCCCACACAATCAATATCTTGAACCAGAGTGGGACATTTGTTACAATCCACACATTGACACATCACTTGTCACCTAGGACAGCAGCAGGGACCGTAGAGCCTGTGAGGGAGGGGAGTGGGCAGGAGCTGTGTGAGGCTCTGCCTCCGGTCAGCTAGGGCACACTGCCTGCAGCAGGCATGTCCTGAGCCCAGCACATGCACAGGGCACTGGTCCAAATGAATGAAACAGCCACTGCCCTTGAAGGGCTTACATCCACTGGGGAAGAAACAGTGACCTGCTCCCCTAAAAAGAAAAAGTACTATAGCAGTCACAACTGAGGTCAGTAAAGATGTGCCCATCTGATTCTAAAGATTTAACAAAGTGTCTCTTTTAATCCCCACGGCTACTCTTGTGATAGCTGCCTGAAGTAGTCCCATTGCTCAGTGTAACTGGGAAGAAAAAAAAAAGGTTCAATAAGTAATTTACACAAATCATCCAGCTAGTTAACAGGGACTTGAACTTGAGCCTGTAGAACTGCAAGCCCTGTGCTCTCATCACAACTGAGGAGAGGCATCAGAGGGAGAAGTTTAAGGACACCCGGAGAAGTGATGCCCAAGATGACAAAGGGATGAGCAGCCAGTGCCTGAGCTGGGGGAGGCGAGTCCCTGGGAGGGTTTGAAGCAATATGCCCTGCCCAGGAGCCATCTCACCAAGCCTCTGGCCTAGCCCTGAGGTGTTGTTCTTAATCTGAAACTCCCAGGAAACTGGCCCAGAGTATGTAAGTTCCCTAGGGCCTGGGGACTTAGCTTCGCTGTCCCACTGTTCTTTGCTATATCCCAATAGGACCCCCAATCCAGCTGAGGTGATTCCCTTGACAGAGCCCAACTGGGACACAAAGGGTGGGAACTTAGCCTCCCTAAAACATTACAAAAGGTGCATATTGGAAGGCTTAAGAAAGGGTCACCTAAACAAAAGAGCCTGAATATGATACAGGCCGTTCAATGGAAACCAAATAAAGCCCCTTCTGTATTTTTAGAAAGGATCTACCAGGCCTAACAGAAACACACTGATGCTGACCCACCAGAAAATGTTCAGATGGTAAACATGACTTTTATTGGGCAAAGTTCCTTGGATATCAGATGGAAGCCCCAACGTTTAGATGGGGCATTGGGAATGAGTCCCTCCCAGCTGTTGCACATAGGCTTTATTTATTTATTATTTTATTTTATTTACATTTTATTTTTAAATTTTATTGGGGTGACATTACTCTACACGAACATATAGGTTTCATGTGTGGATTACTAATTTACAAAATCTGTATGTAGGACCATGTGCCCACCATCCAAAGTCAAATCTCCTGTCACCTCATATTAGGACCCCTTTCTTCCCCCCACGCCCCTCCCTCTGGCAACCATCACACTGCTGTTTGTGTTCATAAGTTTCAGTTTTATATTCCACATATGAGTTAAATCATATAGTTCTTAGCTTTTTCTGTTTGACTTACTTCACTTTGCATAATGTTCTCAAGGTCCATCCATGTTGTTGTAAATGACGCTATTTCACCTTTATGGCCATGTAGTACTCCATTGTGTATATATAGCACATATAGCACATCTTCTTTATCCAGCCCTCTATCATAGGGCACTTCGGCTGTTTCCAACTCTTGGCCACCGTGAATAATGCTGCAATGAACGTAGGGGTGCATATATCTTTGCATATAAATGATTTCGAGTTTTTTGGGTATATACCCACGAGTGGGATTGTTGGGTTGCATGGTAGCTCTATTTTTAATTTTTTGAGGAATCGCCAGATCGCTTTCCATAGTGGTTGTAGCAGTCTACATTCCCATCAGCAGTAAATGAGTGTTCCCTTTTTTCCACAACCTCTCCAACACTTGTTGTTGCTTGTCTTGTTGATGATGGCCACTCTAATTGGTGTAAGGTGGTATCTCATTGTAGTTTTAATTTGCATTTTCCCTGATTGCCAGTGAGGTTGAACATCTTTTCATATATCTATTGGCTGTTTGTATGTCTTCTTGGGAGAGGTGTATTTTCAGGTCCTCTGCCCACTTTTTGATTCGATTGTTTATTTGTTTGGTGTTGAGTTTTATGAGTTCTTTATATATTTTGGAAATCAAACCTTTGTCAGAGCTTTCCCCCCTCCCTCCAATCCCCACATCGAGGTATGTCAGTATACTCCATGCCTCCATGTTTCAGGTCTTTCTTATTTTGTTGGTCAATTCATTTTATTCATTAGATTCAAATATCATCTCCCATCTGGTTTGCTGCCTCTTTGTTTTGTGGACACAGGCTTTAAAGTTTACCATGCCCAGGAAGCAAGAACATTAAAGCAGGCCACTGTTTGTGTGTGTTTTCTTTATAGTTAAGTTTAACTTTTTAAATATTCACTCAGCATAATATTCTCCAGGTCCATCCATGCTGTCCCAAAGGGTAAGATATCCTTCCTTTTTACGGCTGTGTAAATGTTTCACAGCTTTTTTATTCACTCATCCACTGATGGGTACCTGGCTGTTTTCAAATATTTTTTCTGATTGGTGTTTCTGGGTTTTAAGGATATATTCCCAGAAGTGGGATCACCTCTGGGCCAAACAGAAGTTCCATTTTTAATTATTTTGAGGAAAATCCGTACTGTTTTCCACAGTAGTTGTGCCAGTCTGCATTCCCACCAGCAATGGACTAGTGTTCCCTTTTCTCAAGAGGAAGGAACACTTCCAAGCTCTTTTTATGAGGCCAGTATTATTCTAATTCCAAAACCATATAAAGACACTACAAAGAAAGGAAGTTATAGGACAATATCCCCGATAAACCCAGATGCTAAAATCCTCAACAAAAACTAGCAAATTGGATCCAGCAATATATTAAAAAGATTATACACCATGACCAAGTGGTATTTATTCCAGGGATGCAAGGCCGGTACAATATTCACAAATCAATAAACATGATACATCACATAAACAAATTGAAAGACACAAATAACAAGATCATATCAACAGACGCAGAAAAGCATTCAACAAAATGCAACACCCATTTTTTATAAAAGTGGGAATAGAGGGATCATATATCAACAGAATAAAGGCCATATATGACAAACCTACAGCAAACATCATACTCAATGGGCAAACACTAAAACCATTTCCCCTAAGAACAGAAACAAGACAGGGGTATCCATTTTCATCACTCATATTCAACATGGCACTGGAAGTCCTAGCTATAGCAATCAGACAAGAAGAAGAAATAAAAGGCATCCAAATTGGAAAGAAGGCAGTAAAACTCTCATTATTCACAGATGACATGATATTGTACATAGAAAACCCTAAAGACTTCATAAAAAACTAATATATTTAATAAATGAATTTGGCAGTGTAGCAGGATACAAAATTAACACCCAGAAATCAATGGCATTTTTATATACCAATAATAAACTCTCAGAAAGAGAATTGAAAAAAAAAATCCAATTTGCCATTACAACACAAAATTAATAAACTTAACCAAGTAGATAAAAGACCTGTACTCAGAAAACTACAGGACACTGGAAAGAGAGATAGAGGAAGATATAAACAAATGGGAGAATATACCGTGTTCATGTATTGGTAGGATCAACATCATTACAATGTCCATCCTACCCAAAGCAATCCACAGATTCAATGCAATACCAATGGCACATTTCACAGATCTAGAACAAATACTTAAAAAAATGTATATGGAACCAAAAAAGACCCCAGATAGCCACAGCAATCTTGAGAAAGAAGAACAAAGTTGGAGGAATCACAATATCAAGTATCAAGGTATACTACAAACTCATGTGATCAAAACAGCCTGGTACTGGCATAAGAACAGACATATAGACAATGAACAGAACAGAGACCATAGAATTCAACCCAAGCTCAATTATGCTCGATTAATATTTGACAAAGGAGGCAAAAACATTCAATGCAGTTGAGACAGTCTCTTCAATAAATGGTGTTGGGAAAATTGGACTGATAATTGCAAAAAAAGAAAAAAGAAAGAAAAGAAAAAGAAAGAAACTAGATCACCAACTTACACCATACATAAAAATGAACTCAAAATGGATAAAAGACAAACATAAAATGGGAAACCATAAAAATCTTAGAAGCATCCATAGGCAGCAAAATATCAGATAAATGTCATAGCACTATCCTTACCAATACAGCTCCTAGGACAATGGAAACTAAGGAGAAAATAAACAAATGGGACTGTATCAAAATAAACAGTTTCTGCACTGCAAAAGAAACCATCAACAAAATGAAAGGGAGTCCACTCTATGGGAGAACATATTTGGCAATGATACAGCTGATATAGTTCTAATATCCAAAATATATAAGGAACTCATACAACTTAACAAAAGGAAGATAAATAAACCAATCAAAAAATGGGCAAAATACCTAAACAGACACTTTTAGAAAGTGGACATACAAAAGGCCAAGAGACATATGAAAAAATGCTCAAAGTCACTGATCATCAGAGTGATGCAAATTAAAATGATAATGAGGTATCACCTCACACCTGTCAGAATGGCTAACATCAACAAATCAACAAATGACAAGTGCTGGTGAGGATTTGGAGAAAAGCGAACCCTAGTGTACTGCTGATGGAAATGCAGACTGGTGCAGCCATTATGGAAAAACAGTTTATGGCGTTTCCTCAAAAAATTAAATATGGAGCTCATATTTGACCTAGTGATCCCACTTATAGGAATATATTCTAAGAGATCTGAAACACTAATAAAAAACAATGTATGCACCATTATGCTCATAGCAGTGCAATCTATAATAGCTAAGATCAGTAAACAGCCCAAGTGCCCATCAGTAAAAGAGTGGATGGAAAAAGCTGTGGGTACACTTATACCATGGAATACCATGCAGCAGTAAAACAGAAGGATCTCTTACCCTTTGAGACAGCATGGAGGGACCTGGAGCATATTATGCTAAGTGAAATAAGACAATTAGAGAAAGACAAGTATCACATGAGCTCACTCACATGTGAAATCTAACGAACAAAATACACTGATGAACAAAATAGATCCAGAGACATAGAAGCATAAAACAGACTGAGGAATCTCAGAGAGAAGGCAGGGGTGGGTGGGAAGAGATCAACCAAAGAACGTGTATGCATATATGCATAACCCATGGACACAGGCAGTAAGGAGGTGAAGGCCTGGGGTGGGGGTTGGGAGCGGGCTAGAAGGGGTCAATAGAGGAAAAGAAGAGACATATGTAATATTTTTCAACAATAAAGATTTAATTTTTAAAAAAGTCACTAAGGCTCTTGATCCAATAGGAAGACTGAGTGAGAATGACAGTCACTGAGAATCAGATCTGGGCGCTCCTAAGACTGGGTCCCAACCCCAGCTGCTCTAGGAGCTGATCATTGTGAGGCACCTGCCCTGCCCTCTTCAGGTCTCTGGCCCACTTCCGGTCGGTGTCTGGCCCACTTCCGGTCTCTGACCGCTCTGTCTCCTCTGGGGTTGGTGCGAAACCCGGGCCAGGCAGAGGGCCATGCCGGGCGGTTGGAAGCCGCAGGGGCGCCCTAGTCTGACGGAAGGACTGTCTCCTCCGTGCCCATGAAGAAGCTTTTCACCTTCTGGAGAAGGAGCGATGGGCCCCACAGCGCCTCCTCAGGGCAGCTCTTCCCCGGGGCCCAGGTGGCTCCCCAGGTGCAGCCTGGCTACAGCCTTCGCGATAGGGATTTAAAGACTCTTCATAAAGCTGCGGCCCTGGGGGATCTGGACAAGGTGAAGGAGTACCTGCTGCTCGGGAAGCATGATGTGAACGCTCCGGACAGAAAGTACAGGTGACCGGCGTGGTGGAAGGCAACGGGGATGGGAAGCCGAGGCCACAGAGGCCCCGGTCCTCTAACCGGAAGCAGGAGTGTCTGGGCCACCCGGGTGGTGGTCCCTCTTGGCAGGCCCTCGCCGAGAGGTCTGGTAGCCCCTGGCAGGGGGTTACATTCCCAGCTTTCATCGCTTTATTTTTAAAAATGCTTACCTGGATATATGAAGGCGTTGTGTCCTCTCCGATTCTCTCCTCTCTGCCCATTGCCTGAACCTCCAACGGTTACTCGGTTTCCCAATCAACGCCCCCCCCCCCCCCCTATAGATCCTATTGTCCCCAGCCACCCCTGCTTTGCCGTATTACTAATGTCGTGATAAAGAAAAGAGTAGAGATGACTTCCCAGATCAGTGATTATTAAGATGGAGACTTTGAAACAGCGAAACAATGAACTCTTTAATGTGGATCTTTTATAAATTTTTTTTTTCAATTGCAGAGCTATCTTCCAAAATCCCATCAAGACCACTTACTGCAAAACAAAATGAATTTTATACATTAAGAGATGAAGAAGTTATGTGTTTGGCATTCATAACAGAAAATATATCCCATCTGTGCCTATATTAATGTCTTTTGGGGAGTTTTTAAATTATAGGACATGAAAGGTGTCATCTTTCATCATAATTGGGTAACTGGAAACTATGGCGAGAAAGATGATTTGTGTCATCTTGCTGATAGTTTGATCTCCTCTTTAACAAGAACAGAGTTACCTAATTTATCTTTCATTCTATAACACTCCATTGAATTACTTTTACAGGGTCATGGAGAACCTCAACATGACTTCATTCAGCGGTCAGTTCTCAGTCTTACCTGGCTGGCATCTCGGACAAGTATCTCACTTGCCCTATCAGTAGTAGTTGAAATATTATCTTGTCTTTCAGGACATTTCTCCTACTTCTGTGGGCACTTTCCAGACTCCTTTGCTGATTTCTCCTCATCCTCCTGACTAGTAAAAATTTGAGGGCTCAGACCTTGAATTGATAATTGATATTCTCATCCCTCTCTCTCGTTGTAACTCTAATCTCTAATCTCTATCTCTCTTGTCTCTCTCAATCTTCACTTGCCTGGTGAAGAGAGATTGGTTTTAAATATTTATGTTCCAATCCTTCCAAGTTTTTATCTTTCCCCTAACTCTCTCTCTCTCTCTCTCTCTCTCTCTCTCTCTCTCTCCTACTTGGATGTCTAGTAGGCTGTGATATGCTTCTCAATGTTCAATAACGAGCACTTGGCAGGATGGGGGTGGGAACTGGGGGGAAGAGAAGCCCTGATTTAAAGCTATCAATATGATGTCAACTGACTAATGATTCCTGAATATTTACCAGTTGGCTCATGAGATCAGGCATCTCAAACATACCCAAACTGGACTCCTGTTTTTCCTCTTCAGATCTGCTCTTCTCTTTCTATAAATGCCAAGTCCTTTTGTTCAGTCTGAAAGGTGAAGGCTCAATTTTAAACTAATACTTTTAGTCACACTACTCAAACCTGGAATAGATCTAAAGTGCCCAGTCTAGAGTTGAAAATAATAATCTAGTGTGAAGTAGCTTCCTTGGTTTCTTTGTCACTTACCCTGGATTCTAAGTTATCAAGAACCCAAGAAAGTCAGTTAATAAAAAGAGTATTCTTATGATAACCTCTAATTAAAGACTGCAGTTATGATCTGGCCTTGCACTCTGTCTAGAGCAGTGGTTCTCAACCTGTGGGTCGCGACCCCTTTGGGGGTCGAATGACCTTTCACAGGGGTCGCCTAAGACCATCGGAAAACACATATATAATTACATATTGTTTTTGTGATTAATCACTATGCTTTAATTATGTTCAATTTGTAACAATGAAAATACATCCTGCATATCAGGTATTTACATTACGGTTCATTAACAGTAGCGAAATTACAGTTATGAAGTAGCAACGAAAATAATTTTATGGTTGGGGGTCACCACAACATGAGGAACTGTATTAAAGGGTCGCGGCATTAGGAAGGTTGAGAGCCCCTTGTCTAGAGGAACAAAACTTTTCATTTCAGCTTCCATAGTCCCATCCACACTTGACATCCATCTAATTCATGCCTTTTGTTAAACTTGAATGAGAGATTTCTAAAATCTTATAATTTTCCACCTGTCCACAATCTATGCTGACAATTCTTTCACTGATGTTTGAGAGAGTGAGAGGCTGGGAGAAAACCACACTTGAATGAAACAAAATGATACCAGCTAGCCTGAAACTTTAGAAATGAGCACTAGGCCTCACAGGAATTTAGATTTTTTGTAAGTAGGTATTATGAGTTAAAAAGTGTCAAAACAAACTAATGTCTTAGACTGAAAATAAAACACATTGATAAAAAGGATTTTTGAGAAATGTAATAATATTCTTGGTTTTAAAGTGTTTTTCTAAGATATTTATACATATCCATTTTGCATTCAACTGTTTTAAAAAATAGAAGGGTTTTTGTTTGTGATATTTGGTGAAAAAACATTCTTATTGGCTTCAAAGCATTTACTTTGTATGTGTAAACATTCGTGAATGCCCATAACAAAGCTATAATTTACTGCATACTCCATTTGTTCTGGAATTTAAAATTAGTTAAATCTAAAACTTAAAATGAAACGTAGGCAAATGTTAAATCTGTATGTTTTTAAGACATTTTGTCTTTTTAAACCCTAGTGGATAATTTCATAGGATTCCAAATATTCCAAGAAAGAATCTTTGAATACTATCTTAAAGTTTTGAGTGATATAAACTTTGTAATGTTTCATGCCTGATCAAGAGAGATTAGTCTAGTTTTCACAGTTTTTTTTTGTGAAAGACCAAAGGACTATATTGCTCAATACTTCTTTAGAAAGCTGAGGCTTTTATAGTCATTTTATTTTATTGAATTTAATGCTGATTTCCTCTGTTCCTTGGGGCATATGGATGGGCTTAGAGATTAATTGTCACACACTTATTTCTAAGGCTTAGTGAGGTATAGACTTCAATTAGAAGAGTGAAACTTATCCAGCAGGCATGCAGCAGTCACTTTGGGAAGACGTACTGAAAGTGCCCAAAGGGCATTGACTTGCTCTTGGAGTAGGGTATTGTGGGAACCACATCAGAGACACCTCATAGACAAGCCAATTAAAGCACAAAGGCCTTGTTGTCATTACACCAAATGTCCAAGGCCACTCTGTCCCTAGGCTAAGATACCATAAGCAGGTGCAAGGACACAAGCGCAGTAATTCTACGGTATACTGCTCATGCATGCCCTTCTGTAGCCAAAATATGATTGATGTAACTATTGGCAGGAAGCCTTTTTTGTCTCTGGAATAATATACAAGTTTCTGACCAGCTAGTATGCTGGAGTGTGTGCTACACAGAGATGTAAGGCTACAGAGACCAGCCAGTGTGCTGGGCAGGAGAGACAGAAGCTGCTGAGCCAGACTGGAGAAGCTGCTGAGGCAGAGAGCTCAGATACTGCTATGATGTGATTTTTAGAGGCAGCCCGCAACTGCTCAGATAATAGCTATAGGTACAGAGATTAATGCTGCTATGTAGGAAAGATATGTATTTACTAGGTGGTGTACGCCTGCCTGTATGATCTTTGCTGTGAAGGACTGTGTTGTCTGATGGTTATATGGCCACTGGCTTCTGCAATAAAGACTCATTCTTATACACCCATAACTCCTCATGGCTTCTTCATCTACTAGTAAGACCTGGTGTCCAAGAAGATCCAGCCCTAGACAGAGAGGCTTGGACCCAACAGTTAGTGTAGTAAGTAGGGTGCGAGAAGGAACCTACTCTGGCATAGTCGAATGGAATTTGGAAGAATATACGGACTCAGAGCACCAGAGCTCTGGCTGGACTCTGGCTGCATCTGACACTCAGAGCATAAGTACTGAGCAGTGCTCTTGCTATCTCTGATATATATATAAAGAAAAGACAAAGATGCTAATTGACCGTACCTTTGCTATCCCCAAGCCACGCCCCCCAGCCAGTCAGAGCGACTATATACTAATTAACCCAACCAAGATGGCGGCCGGCAGCCACGGAGCTGGAGCAAGCAGGAGGCTTGGGTGCCCTGGGGATGGAGGAAGCCAGGCTTCCCGTCTGCCCTGGCTGGCTGTGGCCTCCACTCAAGGCAACAAAGTTTCAATTATAGAAGATAAATAAATCCCAGATGCCTGCTTCCAGCCAGCCTCCACTGGGAGCTTAGGTGGCTGGGGGCTGTGGCCAGCCTGCAAACAGCCATAAGCCCCTCACCTGGGCTGGCCAGTTAACCCAGCAGGGACCCCCACCCTGAAGGGACTGTGGCCAACCTGCAAAAAGCCCTCAGCCCCTCACCCAGGCTGACCAGGCACCCCAGCGGGGACCCTTCCCCCATGAGGGTGTGGCCAGCCTGAAAACAGCCATCAGCCCCTCACCCAGGCTGACCAGGCACCCCAGCGGGGACCCCTACCCTGAAGGGGCTGTGGCCAGCCTGCAAACAGCCATAAGCCCCTCACCTGGGCTGGCCAGTTAACCCAGCAGGGACCCCCACCCTGAAGGGACTGTGGCCAACCTGCAAATAGCCCTCAGCCCCTCACCCAGGCTGGCCAGGCACCCCAGCAGGGACCTGCACACTGAAGGGGCTGTGGCCAGCCTGAAAATGGTCCTCAGCCCCTCACCCAGGCTGACCAGGCACCCCAGCGGGGACCCCCACCCTGAAGGCGGTGTGGCCAGTCTGAAAAAGGCCCTCATCCCCTCACCCAAGCTGGCCAGGCACCCTAGCAGGACCCCCACCCTGATCTGGGACACACTTCAGGGCAAACCAGCCGGCCCCCACCCATGCACCAGGCCTCTATCCTATATAATAAAAGGGTAATATGCAAACTGACCCTAACAGCAGAA
>NW_005363397.1:763787-773987 GCF_000412655.1 Myotis brandtii
GGTGGTGGGAGCCTCTCCCGCCTCCTCAGCAGCGCTAAGGATGTCCGACTGCAGCTAGGCCTGCTGCCCGCTGGCAAGTGGACATCCCCCGAGGGCTTCTGGGCTGCCAGAGGGATGTCTGACTGCCAGCTTATTCCCAATCCCCCGGGGAGCGGGCCTAAGCCAGCAAGTGGTCATCCCCCGAGGGGTCCCAGACTGCGAGAGGGCACAGGCTGGGCTGAGGGACCCTCCCGAGTGCACAAAAATTTGTGCTCTAGTATATGTATATATTAATGAAAAAAGAGAACTGGGGTTGGGGTTGGAAGGAGAGGTGGATTTAAATATTGAGTAAAAGACACCTAGGTTCCTTGGGACTAAATTCTTAGGATATGTATAATAATGGATGAAGGAGACAATAGAATGTTTGCTAGGATTTGCCAAGCTACTACCGAAAGTTATTTTAGGTGGGCTTAAAGCTGTTTGGCCCTTTGGGTTGTGTGTTTGGGTTGAGGGCTGGGCACACTTCTTACTACACAAGGAATAATTCAGTAAAAAGCAATTATAATTAATGTAAATTTTGTTTAAATATAAATAGTACATTAAGCAAATACCTTAATATATGATCTGGCATGAATAGAGTATCTTCTCAAACTAAGCCTTATTTCTAACTTTGTGTCTTGTTATATTGATATAGGACACCTTTGCACCTGGCCTGTGCTTTTGGATGTTCAAATGTTGTGTCTTTCTTAATTGAGAAACAATGCAAAATAAACGTCTTTGATAGTGAAAACAAATCTCCATTGATTAAGGTGTGCTAATTTTTCCTTTTCAATTGGAATGTGTTTGAGCTCTTTTCCTAATTAACTTTTGTTGAATTTCATATTTTAAAACAAAATATTAAACATTTGATTAATATAGCATATTCTGAGTGGCAAATTGGTTACTCATCTATTTTTGTTTTATTGACAGGCAGTACAGTGTAAAAACGAGACTTGTGCTGCTATGCTTCTAGACCAAGGTGCAGACCCAAATATAATGGATTTAGATGACAATACTGCTCTTCATTATGCTGTCTATGGCCAAAGTGTCGCATTAGTAAAAAAACTGCTTGAATACAAAGTTAATCTTGAAGCACAAAATAAGGTAGTCTTCTATTAAAAACACACATTATATTTTAGAAGGCAATGGAAGAGGTATTCATTGCAGATAATTTATATCTGTTGAAACACATGTTATATAAAGTGTGAATTTTCCAAAATGAAATTGGGAAGGAGAATGAGATTATTAAACACTGGTGTGGTTTTCCTTTTTAAAAAGTCTTTCTCCATTTTATTTCAAATTATAATCCTGACCTCTAAAGCAGCATCACATTTAACAGTGATAACTGTTCAAAGGCCTATATCAAATGAGAACTATTTTATTTTCCTATAAATGAATATTGATTAGGAATCATAAAGCCTATATTTTTTTCTATTTACATACTTATTAATAATGGTAAGAATAGGGTTGAATTAGAAAATCACTTACAATACTAAAAGTAATCCAGATCTCCTATTGAGACATT
Source organism: Myotis brandtii (assembly GCF_000412655.1). NCBI lineage: Eukaryota > Metazoa > Chordata > Mammalia > Chiroptera > Vespertilionidae > Myotis > Myotis brandtii. Next base: position 765,331 of record NW_005363397.1, read on the forward strand.
ATGGAAAACTGATGAGTATTTTTTTAAGCTTCTTAGCACCTTAGTTCACTAATATTTTGTTTACATGACACACTTGTAGTGCCAACTTGGAAGTTTAAATGAATCCCTATGAAAATTCAATTGTTAACAACATTATAAAATGTGAATGTATGATTTGCAATACTTATATTAAATGCTAGGTGCTCATCACCTAAATAATCTAGGCTCCTCTTACCCACAATTTGCATTAAGCCTAAAGTTGAAACTTTAATCTTGTTTTTTTGACTGGCCCAACTCTAATTTATTTTCTTGGTCTTTAAAATCATATTTTGTTATGTATCAAAACCTTTTAAAAATTAAAGTGTATATCAGATGTTTCTTAATAGCACACTTATCTTTTAAATTGAATTTGGATCTAAAAGGCATGTTAATGTACAATATTTTAAATACTCTAAAATAATTTTTTTCAGGATGGATGCACTCCACTTTTACTTGCTGTTACTGAAAACAATGCAGAAATAGTGAAGTTTCTTCTGAAGAGAGGAGCAGATGCGAATGCTTCAGATCAGAATCAAAGGTATAAATTTGATATGCTAAATAAAAGCATATACCTACAACAACCTAATGGGATGATAAATATATATTTGTGGGCATGTATGTGTATATACATATATATGTTGATATATAAAATGTATATTATTGATGCTGTTGTTGTTTTTGGAAAAAGATATGGCCATATGATTTTGAGCCAATAACCTAGATTCCCAAGACCTGTATTCCTGTAAAATCAAACATTTGGACAAAATTGGTAGCTTATTATTATTATAACTAGAGGTCCAGTGCATGAATTCATGTACTACTGGGGTCCCTCAGCCTGGCCTGGGGGATTGGGCTGAAACAGGCTCTCTGACATCCCCTGAAGGGTCCCAGATTGTGAGAGGGCACAGGCCAGGACGAGGGACGATTGGGGCTGGGGAGGGACGGGGGAGGTTGGCCAGCTTGGGAGGGACTGTGGCAGGGCTCCAGGGCATGTCTAGCCCATCTCGCTCAGTCCTGATCGTCTGGACCCAGCAGTAAGGTAACCTGCTGGTCAGAGCGTCCACCCCCGGGTGGTCAGTGCATGTCATAGCGAGCAATTGAGCAGCCTTAGCATATCATTAGCATATTATGCTTTGGTTGAAGGGATGACCAGACGACCAGACACTTAGCAATTAAGCTTTTATTATATAGGATAATTTTTTATAACATTAGAATTTTATACAAAAACTCAATCTCTACCTCCTAGATGTTGTAGTTAAACAAGGGTAGGGAACCCAGAGCTTCAGACACACTCCTCCATAACATTTTGAGACATCTCCTTGAAAACCCTAGAGTTTTGGGAAGGAGGCATTGAAAACCATTGAGCTAGCAGCTTCCTAGGGGCTCTTGAAAACCATAGGGTTTTGGGAAGGAGGCATTGAAAACCATTGAGCTAGCAGCTTCCTAGGGGCTCTTTATATTCAGACTCCCAATAAGATCTGGGATTGGCTCAGGTTTTTGAGCAGAGCACTTTTTACATTCTTGCCCTGATTCTTTTCCTGATCGAGATTCTACACTTGAACAGTAAATTTAAAGATTAACTTTTGAAAAAAGTACAAGACATGTTTAATCCATAAATAGACATTTATATCTCTTGTTCCAGAACAGCCCTTATGATTGCTCTAAGTGATGAACCAACAAATTTGGTCAGTCTTCTTCTTCAGAAAGAAGTGGACCTATCTTGCCAAGATATTTATGGATTCACAGCTGAGGAATATGCTTCTTTTAATGGTTTTACTATGTAAGTGATACTGCATATTTTTTAACACTTGTATGGAATTTGATCATTAGAAGAGAAACATGAGCCCCCAAATACAATGCTGGAATAGGCTCTGCAGTGTGGGTGACCACATTATGAACTCTGGTCCCATGGATCCAAGGATCCTTGCTTTCACCTGTTTGTAGGGTCAATCAATATAAGAAATACAGGTAGGCGGAATGTACAAATTAACTCATAGTGGCATGGGAATTTAAAGAATGCCAAGACAGGGAATTCCAACAACTAGTGACATAGCCATTAATAAAAATCTGGGCAATAGGGTTGGGCAAAATATAATTAATTCACACAAGTTCCGTTAATTGTGTTTACACATTAGCAATGCAATAAGTATATTCTCATGAACCCAAAAGATAAAACTTTTCATGTATAATCATATATTTCTGATTTTAATAGTAGGTGAGAAAATAAAATGCATTATTCAGAAAACATTTTTTTTTTGTTTTTGTCCCTCTTTTGCAATGGGAACTAAGCTTTCTGTAATTGTGACTGTTGTTGCTTGAATAGCCATTACCTTTCTACCATATTTAGCACATACATGGCCATTGCTTATTAGTACCATTTGTTCACTCTTTCTTGGTACATAGGTTCTATGGTTCCTTAAGAGTGGAAGCATAAAAAAATCTTTCTCATATATATTTTTTGTTTTGTTTTATTTCATTTTTATTGTTGTTAATGCTCATCTGAGGATATTTTTTCCATTGATTTTTAGAGTGGAAGGGAGGGAGAGAGAGAGAGGCAGTGAGAGAGAGAGAGAGAGAGAGAGAAAGAGAGAGAAAGAAACATCAAGGTGAAAGATACACATCGATTTGTTGCCTCCTACACACACTCTTACCCAGGCCAGGAATCAAACCCGCAACCCAATACATGCCTTTGACAGGGAATCAATCGAACCTGAAACCCTTTGGTGTGTACAATGCTCTAACTATTGAGAAACACTGGCCAGGGCTCTCATATAGTTTTTTTTTAAAAAAATAAGTGAAACTGTGTAAAATGAGGGAATTATGTTTAGATATTTATGTTACAGTTAGCTTTAATCCATACGTTGCTTCATTTCTTTCACTGAAATTCTGAAATCGTATACCTAATTATTACATAAAACTTAAATAACAATATTTGTGATGAATTGAAATCGACATGTATCTATTAAAACAATTTTTGCTGTTTATTTTCAAAAATAAATATAATTATTTAGGTCTTTAAAAATCAGGGTGCTTTTTTATTTTGGTGAATATATCTCATATTGGCATGGAGAAAAGGTTTATTCTTTACTGGGTATGGCTCAGTCCCTGTTAATTGTGTTCATGTGTTGATTTACTATTAAGCCCAACTGTTATGAGCTAAATTGTGTAACTGCCCCCCACTCCCATAAGATTCATGTGTTAAAGCCCTAATCCCCAGTAACTCAAAATTTGGATGCATATATTTGAAGAAAGGGCTTTTAAAGAGATAATAAGTTGAAATGACTGTGCATTAGGTTGGGCCCTAATCCAATCTGACTGGTTTCTTTATAAGAAGGGGAGAGTATGACATACAGAGAGACATCAGAGGTGCTCATGCACATAGGCAACAAGAGGGCAGTAATCTACTAGCCAAGGAGAGAAACTTGGAACAGATCCTTCCCTTATGGCTCTTAGAGAAAACCCATCCTGCTGACACCCTAATCTTGGACTTTCAGCCTCCAGAATTATGAAAAAATAAATTTCTGTGATTTGAGTCACCCAATATGGTATTTTGTCATGGCCTCCCCAGCAAATTAATATACCAAATATAACCTAAAGCTACTTTTTCTATCTTGCTAATGGCTTTTTTGTGACGGCAGGAAAAAAAGAAGTGCCAGAGAATGGGAGTACATGAAATAAAAATGGTGACTGTTAATGCAGTTGGCTTGAGAGGTTGCTTGAGGTCAGCGCCAATGTGTGACATCCTTGGCAAGGCATTAGCTAATGTCTAAGGTCTTAATTTGATAATTATGTATTCAATTGACTATTTATGAATGCTGATATTCATATATATTTCCTCTTTATGAATAGATATCATCATCTGATTGCTAATTATGGAAATAAGAAGAAAGTTAAAAAGATATCTTATAAAGGTACAACCTTGGACACTACATGTGATACAGAGCTGGAGGAAGGTAAGAAGATAAAAACAAGTAGTTTTTCTTGTTGGTTATTTGTTTGTCTTTTAGGAAGAAACACAGCTTTCTCAAGTAATATTTTATTTGAAATTGAAATTTTCTCCTATTTTGAAATGCTAAATATTTTTAAGAACTGTTCTTAAGAATATGTGTGACTAAAATATTTTGGCATTGTGTTGACTGAAAAGGTAATGTAAAGATATACTGAGTGATTAAGATAATTTTATCTATAGTCTCTTGACTAGATATAGAAAACAGACTAGACTAATTTTTGTATTGCATAGAGATTTTAATAGATATTAGTAAATTATTTTAAAACACCTCAGTTAAGTACTTTGATGATAGATAATATAATCTATACTTAATCACTACATAAAATTGAAAATTAAGTAACACTATTTGTGATGAATTGAAAATGCCATGCCTCTATTAAAATAATTTTTGGTGTTTATTTTCAAAAATAAATATAGTTATTTAGGTCTGTAAAAATCAGCTTTTTTTTTGGTTAATATGTCTTATTGGCACTTTCTTATTGTTGAATGAAATAAAAATTTGTACAAATATTCTCTGTATTCGCCAGCAACCACACTCCTATCCTACCCTTTACCTATGGTATAAAAAAGAAAACAAGGTGGGGGCAGAAAGGGAGCCTGATGGTAACAGATCATATAAATGCCACACATTCCAAACACTCACCATGCCCTGAGTCTGTAGTCATGATCCGTAGAACAATGCTTGGCCTTATTGACTTGAGGTGAGTAAATTGAAGAGAATTTCCCTGAATTCTTCTTTTATAATTTAATGTCACATACTTTTTCAACAAAGTTTGTTTTCTGGACTCTTGATCTAAATCCTTATATAATTGTCACCTACTATCTTATTTTCTTTTTTTAAATGTCCATACAGTTATAAGAAGTAAAGAGTTTCCGTGGTTTGCACTTTAAAACCACCCGTAGCTTAACACATATTTCAAGTTTCTAGTCAAATGTTAAATCTTTGCGAGCTTTAAAGTGTAATTGAAATATTAGGTAAAGAAAATTACCAAAAGACACTGCAAAAAATGGCGAAGTTAGAAAGTTGTATTTCTGTCAGATTCAAAGGGGATAAAATGCATAGGACCAATGATAAATTATAACTGTGTTGTAACCAAGGCACTGAATTTAAGAAATGTATTTAGAAGTAAAATATTTGAACATAAATGAAAACATTACAAATTTACTTGTTTCCTAGATGTGTAACCTCATTTCTGCAAATCCATTGCTGCTACCTTGAATTAGAAAAATCTATATCGAAAGAGCAGTTAAGTGAACTATCACAGCATTTTCACTGACTACTTATTTGAAGAACAATTTGTTAAATTGAGAACAGTTTTCACCATAGAAGATGTGAAGAAATTTCAAAAGACAAATTGTCTATCTCATTAACTATATCAGCTGAAAAGATACAATTGTGTTCAGTATGTAGGCAGAGAAAAACTTTTTAGTCAAAATACTAAATGAAATATTAGTAAAAGTAAACTTGGCAATTTATTGTGTTAAGCATGCATTAGAACATTTAAATAAAGTAAAATATTAACATGTTGACTATAAATAGAGAAGTTAGAAATAATCCTGTGTAATTAGAAATTCTCTTTTATTTACAAGTAATTTCATCGATAAAGCCTTTTTGATTTTTAAAAAACACTACATTAATACATATTCAGAATATTTGGATTGAAAAGAAAAAAATGCATTACCATAGTCTTATCATTCGAACAAAACATTTGTTCAATTTTTGTAGTCTTTTTAAAATTTGTGTAGCTTTTTTTCCCCTCAAAGGGAATTTACAATTTTGCATTTTTCTTTTAAAAAACACCACACATAGTATTCAGTTTTCACTGTGCTCCTTGCCATACCTTAACCACGTTCAATGTGGTCTGGCTTTAAGACTTTTCCCTGGAAGACTTCCTTTAGCTGTCTCCTGGGACAGCTTCCTTGCCTCATGGGACCTCAGTGCAACCTTTTCTGGTTGCCCTGCCATTCTATCACTTGTGGTGCTTTATAATGTATTAGAGGCCCGATGCTCGAAGATTCATGCAAGAATGGGCCTTCCTTCCCCTGGCTGCCGGCACTGCCTTCGCTCCGGCCGGAGCCGCCTTTCTGCCCAGAGGCTCGGAGTGGCTGGGGCAGTGTGGAACGCCATGGCGACGACACAGTGTCCTGCCCGCCCCTGTCCACTCGACGCCTGCATATGCAAATCAACCCACCATCTTTGTTGGGTTAATTTGCATTCTCACTCCTGATTGGCTGGTGGGTGTCATGAGGGTACAGTCAATTTGCATCTTTCTCTTTTATTAATGTAAACTAGAGGCCCGATGCACACAATTCGTGAAAGGGGCTCAGCCCTCGTAGCCGCGGCGGCTTGCTTGGCCCTCGAAGCCCTGGCTTCATCCGGAAGGTTGTTTGGCTGTCCAGTCTAAGCATATTACACTTTTATCATTATAGATTCCTCTCCTCCTGGCCTTGTAGATTCCAAGTTCAACAATAGCTTGAATTTTTTTGTTCATAGTTAAATTCTCATCACTTGTAAAACGCTTGGTGTGTAGTAGTTATTCAATTTGTCAAATACATAATAATAACTGACACCTGTCAGGCACTGCTTCAAGTGCTTGACATATGTAATCTGCTTGGTGTGTAGTAGTTATTCAATTTGTCAAATAACTGACATCTGTCAGGCACTGCTTCAAGTGCTTGACATATGTAATCTTCACATAGTCTTGTTGAGGTAATTACTATTCATATCCTCATTTTATGATGAATATATGAGGTACATCAAGCTATAGTAGCTTGTCCCAGGTTATTGAATTAGGAAGCTGAGAGCTGGGATATAGACCCATGTATTTTGGATTTAAACCTACTCAGTCTCACTCCAGTATTTGCGCATTAATCAATATACTACACCATTTCACTTATAAACATATGAATATATCATCCTTGTAAACTCTATTTTTTAATGCCTCACAGGAAACATTTTAGTATTATTTGCAACTTATTTAAACTACTGGTTCATTTAAATATATGCTTGCTGTGAAAGAGCTAAAGCGGAGGAAGTAAACCTAACAATTCTTGACATCAAGTCAGCACACATTTAATTTCCACTGTGGTTTAGATCAATGGTTCTCCTTTTGTCCCCCATGAAATATTTGGCAATGTCTGGAGAGATTCTGGTTGTCAAGACTGAGGAGGAATACTGCAAAACAGTCCACATGCACAGGACAGCCCCCTATAACAAGTACTTATCTGGCTCCAAATGTCAACAGTGCCCAGGTTTAGAAACACTGATCTAGAATCTATAATATGTACTGGGGAGCAAAGATGAAAAAGATATCTTAGTCTTCTACCCTCAATGAGTACACAAATGTTTAGTATTTTTCAACAATGTAAGTTAATGAGGGTCAGATAATGTGTTCTCTACCTTTACCACGAGCTTAGAGGAAAAGAGTAATAAAATTACCTAGAGCAGGTTAGGGAGAGTCAGGGGTGATTTCAAATGAAAGAGATTTTGTTAGATGGGTTAGAACAGTGGTTCTCAACCTTCTGGCCCTTTAAATACAGTTCCTCATGCTGTGACCCAACCATAAAATTATTTTCGTTGCTACTTCATTACTGTAATGTTGCTACTGTTATGAATCGTAATGTAAATCTCTGATATGCAGGATGGTCTTAGGTGACCCCTGTGAAAGGGTCGTTCGACTGCTAAAGGGGTCTCGACCCACCGATTGAGAACCATTGGGTTAGAAGAACAAGTGAGATTTTGATGGGTCTTCCACTCAGAACTTACCCATCATGGTAAAAGCTAATTCATAAGAGAGGCAAAGGAAAACACCCAAGAATCAGAGGAGGGAAGGATCATTTGTGGTACCTTCACCAAGGTTAACCCTGGTGGCGAAGAAGAGATTTGAATCAGGTCCTGAAGGCTGGGTAAAATTTTGACATGGGATATCTAATAAAAAATAGATGGGATAGAGAAAAAACATTGTTTATTTATAATTGAAATTGTGCTGACTACCTATTTGGTAAACATGCGTATTCTAGTACAATATATTATATAGTGCTGGCGTAGTGCAACAATATTTGATGAGTTATTTGTGTTCATTGTTGTGGATTCTTCCAAATATTTACAATCTTAGAAAATTGTCAAGTTGAGAATTAATTCCCACATCTTTGCCATCACTTGTCATTTGTTGATTTGTTAATGATAGCCATTCTGACAGGTGTGAGGTGATACCTCATTGTCATTTTGAGTTGCATCTCTCTGATGATTAGTGCCTTTGAGCATTTTTTTATGTTCCTTTGTCTTCCGTATGTCCACTTTGGAGAAGTGTCTATTTAGGTCCCTTTCCCATTTTTTAATTGTTTTGTCTTCCTTTTGTAAATTGTTAGAGTTCTTTATATATTTTGAAAATTAACCCCTTATCAGATGTATCATTGGCACATATGTTCTCCCATTCAGTGGGCTGTCTTTGTTGATGGTTTCTTTTACTGTGCTGAAGCTTTTTTTATTTTGATGTAGTCCCATTTGTTTATTTTCTCTTTTGTTTCCCTTGCCCTAACAGTGGTCAACAAACTGCGGCTTGGCAAACCGCAGCTTGCGAGCCACATGCGGCTCTTTGGCCCCTTGAGTGTGGCTCTTCCACAAAATACC
>NW_005363397.1:774207-775693 GCF_000412655.1 Myotis brandtii
GGTATTTTGTGGAAGAGCCACACTCAAGGGGCCAAAGAGCCGCATGTGGCTCGCGAGCTGTGGTTTGCCGACCACAGCCCTAGGAGATGTATCTGCAAACATATTGCTACCAGAGATGCCTGAGATTTTGGTGCCTATGGTTTCTTTTAAGATTTCTATGGTTTCACAACTTACATTTAAGTCTTTTATCCATTTTGAGTTTATTCTTGTGTATGGTGTAAGTTGGTGGTCTAGTTTCATTTTTTTGCATGTACCTGTCCAATTTTCCCAACAACACTTATTGAAGAGACTGTCTTGACTCCATTGTATGATCTTGCCTCCCTTGTCAAATATTAATTGAGCGTAATGACTTGGGTTGATTTCTGGGTTCTCTGTTTTGTTCCCTTGATCTGTATAACTGTTCTTGTGCCAATACCAGGTGATTTTGACCATGGTGGCTTTGTTGGATAAGTTGGTGTCTGATATTGTGATCCTTCTAACTTTATTCTTTCTCAAGATTGCTGTGGCTACTCAGGTCTTTTTTGGTTCCATATACATTTTTGGAGTATTTTTTTCTGGATCTCTGAAATATGTCATTGGTATTTTAATAGGGATTACACTGAATTCATAGATTGCTTTGGGTAGTATGGACATTTTAATGATGTTAATTCTACCAATCCATGACCATGGTATATTCTTCCACTTGTTTATATTTTCTGTATTTCCTCTTTCAATGTCCTGTTGTTTTCTGAGTATAGGCCTTTTACCTGTTTGGTTAAGTTGATTAATTTTTTTTGTTGCAAGGTAAAATGAATTGTTTTTTTCATTTCTCTTTCTAAGAGTTCATTATTGGTGTATACAAATACTATCAATTTCTGGGTGTTAATTTTGTATCCTAATACATTGTCAAATTCATTTATTAAATATGATAGTTTTTTGATGGATTTGTTATGGTTTTCTATATACAATATCATGTTGTCTGTGAATAATGAGAGTTTTATTGCCTTCTTTCTAATTTGAATGCCTTTTATTTCTTCTTGTTTGATCACTGTGGCTAACAGCCTTCCAGTACTATCCTATCTAATAATAGAGAAACATGGTAATTAACCATAACTTCGCTACCCTTCTCATTGGCTAATCAGCGAGATATGCAAATTAACTGCCAGCCAAGATGGTGGCCGGCAGCCAGGCAGCTGAAGTGAACATGAGCCTTGCTTGCTCCAGTGACGGAGGAAGCCAATGTTCCCCGCCTGCTGCAGCCCAGCTCTGAGCTTGCTCTCTAAGAAACTATGTTGCAAATATAGAAGCTAAACAAAACCCAGAATCCTGCTTTCAGTCAGCCGGGATCTCAGAGCTGGAGTCGCAACAAAGTTTCAAATACAGAAGGTAAACAAAGCCCAGAAACCTGCTTTCAGCAGCCGAGGTCTCAGAGATGGAGCCGAGCCTCAGAGCTAAAGCCGGCTCTCAGCTCCAGTGACAGCCATAGAAGGTAAATAAATCCCAGAAT
>NW_005363397.1:777407-778610 GCF_000412655.1 Myotis brandtii
AGGCATAAGCCAGCAGGTGGTCATCCCCCAAGGGGCCCCCCCCCACCCCCCGAGTGCACAAATTTTTGTGCAGCGGGCCTCTAGTGTTAAATAAGAGTGGTAAAAGCGAACATCCCTGTCTGGTTCCTGGTTGGAAAATGTTCTTAGGGGAAATGATTTTAGTTTTTGCCTATTGAATATGATGTTGGCTGGAGGTTTGTCATATATGGCTTTTATTATGTTGAGATATGGCCTCTGTACTCTCACTCTGCTGAGAGATTTTATCAAAAAAGGTGTTGGATTTTGTCAAATGCTTTTTGTGTCTATTGATATGATTGTGTGATTTTGTCTTTTAATTTGTTTATGTGATGTATCATGTGTATTGATTTGTGAATATTGTACTACCTTGCATCCCTGGAATAAATCCCACTTGGTCATGGTATATGATCTTTTGTACACTGCTGATGGGAATGCAGATTGGTGCAGCCACTATGGAAAATAGTATGGAGTTTCCTCAACAAATTAAATATGAAACTGCCATTTGATCTAATGATTCCATTTCTAAGAATATAGACTAAAAAACCTGAAACACATTCAGAAAGAATATATACACTCCTGTATTCATACCAGATCTGGAAACAGCCCAAGTGCCCATAAGTAGAGGAGTGGATAAAAAAGCTGTGGTACATATACACAATGGAATACTATGCAGCAGTAAAAAGAAAGGATCTCCCACCCTTTGAGACAGCATGAAGGGACCTGGAGCATATTATGCTAAGCGAAATAAGCCAGTTAGAATAAGACAAGTATCACATGAGCTCACTCATATGTAGAATCTAATGAAGAAAATAAACTGATGAACCAAATAGATCAATTCCATAGAAACATGGAACAGACTGTTCAATCTCAGAGGGAAGGGGATGGGAGGGTTGGAAGAGATTAATCAAAGAACTTGCATGCATATATGCATAACTCATGGACACAGACAGTAGTGTTGTGAATGTGTGGAGTGGGGGGTCAATGGGGGGAAATGGAGACATATGTAATACTTTCAACAATAAAGATTTTAAAGAAGTAAAAATATATATATATTTTTAAAAATTATGTTCAACTTTTAAAAAGTCAATTATTTTTAGTGGGCCTGCTCATCCTATATAATAGAGAGGTACTATGCAAATTGACCATCATGCCCTTGCACAAGATGGCCACCCCCATGTGGTCACA
>NW_005363397.1:778725-780990 GCF_000412655.1 Myotis brandtii
TGATATGCAAATTGACCATCACTCCAACACACAAGATGGCTGCCCCCATGTGGACACAAGATGGCCTGCAGAGGAGGGCAGTTGGGGGGGACCAGGCCAGCAGGGGAGGGCAGTTAGGGGTGACCGGGCTGACAGGGGAGGGCAGTTGGGGGAAACCAGACCTGCAGGAGATGGCAGTTGGGGATGACCGGGCCTGCAGGGGAGGGAGGGCAGTTGGGGGGGGACCAGGCCTTCAGGAGAGGGCAGTTGGGGGCAACCAGGCCTACAGGGGAGGGCAGTTGGGGGTGATTGGGCCAGCAGGGGAGCAGCTAGTTGTCAATCAGGCTGGCAGGCAGAAGTGGTTAGGGGCAATCAGGCAGGCAGGCAGGCGAGCAGTTGGGAGCCAGCAGTCCTGGATTGTGAGAGGGATGTCCGACTGCTTGTTTAGGCCCGATCCCTGTGGGACATTCCCTGAGAGGTCCCAGATTGGAGAGGGTGCAGACTGGGCTGAGGGATACCCTGCAACCCCCAGTGCACAAATTTTGTGCACCGGGACTCTCGTATCTAAACTAAAGCACATTTACTCTTCCTTTAATAAGTTTAACAAAAACAACTATTTAATGTACATCTGACCCTATGTGAATATTTAAACTTCCTCTAAGCAGCCATATAATCAGACTTTTTTTCTCACCCATGTGGACAGCTTAGAGCAGCAGTTCTCAACCTGTGGGTCACGACCCCTTTGGGCGTCGAACAACCCTTTCACAGGGGTCGCCTAAGACCATCCTGCATATCAGATATTTACATTATGATTCCATAACAGTACAGCATTATAGTTATGAAGTAGCAACGAAAATAATTTTATGGTTGGGTCACAACATGAGGAACTGTATTTAAAGGGCCAGAAGGTTGAGAACCACTGGCTTAGAGGAATACCCTTTATAATTGAAGTCTTTAAATTTCACCTCCATTCTCTCCCTTCTAATCCCAACCACACTAGGGTTATTGTATAAAGTTGTGCATATTTAGGCCACTATTTTGGAGGGAGCAAGTGGGACTGAGTGAACTATATGCCCTGACACCAGTCTGTGCAAAGGAAGAGAGAGCACATGTTTCTACTCTTCAAGGGTATTTTTATGGGGTAGTGGTGGCCCTGTCTCAACTCCATCACAAACCCTTCTGAATGTGTTCTCTTTATGCAGCCTCTGCTGGCCAATCTCCTGAATGCCAGTGCTGCATTGTTATCTTCCAGAAACCATAGACCATGCCATTGCTTGGGTTACTAATCCAGCTTATTTCAACTTTATTTCCATGTAAAACAAGTCCTTCCCAATTTTGATGGGGTATGCCATCTTCTGGTATTTTTCTATTGTTAAAATGTAGTCTTCCATTGTTGAAGAGTCACTTTGTATGCCCACTGATTGCACTCAAAGCACAGCCCTCTCCTCCACCCCACCCCCTTGCACCTCACTCACTCCTTTGTTCTTACTTTCCTTAATGATACCTTTTTAAATTATAATCATGGAACACAAAGTAGAGGAACTTGGGCATGAATCTTAACCTTTCTGAACTTGTTTTCTCATCTGAAAAACTTGTGAAAGTAAAAATTATTCAGCACAGTATGTAATAAATAGATATTAGTTTACTTTTACTTCATGTTAAAGAAATAAAACTGCAACCATTATTTTTTCCTTTTTATGTTTTTCTTACTCCCTTGGGCTTACTATTTCAGTTCTATGCAGATTTTAATGCAAAACTCACCATAAACTTGGCTATCACCAAATTTCACATGACACCTGCAAAACTCCTTGGCTATCACCAAATTTCACATGACACCTGGCATATCATTATTTTCCTAGCTTTACTGAGATACTATGATACTATGTCAGATTAGAATATTGTTCAGCAAATATTCACTCACCTCTCTCTGACCCTTTCCCCTTTCCTGCTGACTTGGCTTGCCCATGTGACTTCCATGGGTAGAAGTGATAGGTGGCCTTTTTCTAGCAGAACCCATTACCCTCTTGCTCTCTTACATCCTCCTTGAGAACAGCATGCTTCACAGTTACTTCTTCAGCCTGGGCCCCACCATAACATAGTGCAAATCTGAACTCAGGCCTGGTTAATTAATACCAGGAACTGAGCTCAGCCTGTCAGAGCCATAGCCAGTACTCATGAGTAAGAAATACTTGTTTATTGTTTAAGCCTCTGAGACTTTGGGATTGTTTACTGTCCCAGGAAAAAGCTAATTAATATAAAAATCATGGTCCTGGCCATTTCATTCAT
>NW_005363397.1:781830-782460 GCF_000412655.1 Myotis brandtii
TTTTATTGATTTTTTACAGAGAGGAAGGGGGAGAGATAGAGAGTTAGAAACATCGATGAGAGAGAAACATCGATCAGCTGCCTCCTGCACATCTCCTACTGGGGATGTGCCCACAACCCAGGTACATGCCCTTGACCGGAATCGAACCTGGGACCTTTCAGTCCACAGGCCGACGCTCTATCCACTGAGCCAAACCGGTTTTGGCTCTTTTGAGCTTCTTATTGGAATCATTTTTTCCCCATAAATAGGTACTTTTAGATGGGAAGCTATAGCTCATTAGAGTTTTGATATGCATTTCCTCAATGCTTAGTGATGTCAAGCACCTCTTTTTATTTTAAAGTGTTTTTGTTGAGTTTAGAGAGAATGGAAGGGAGAGGGAGAGAAAGAGAGAAACATCAATCGGATGATTCCTGCACATGCCTTTCTAGGGATCAAGCCCACGACCTAGGCATGTGCCCTGACTGGGAATTGAACTGTTGACCTTTTGGTGCAAGGGATGACAAACCAGCTGAGCCACACCGGCCAGGGTTCAAGCCTTTTTATATACCTGTTGGTCATTTGTATGTCTTAGAACTGTCTATTCAGTTCCTTTGCCCATTTTTTAAACTGGGTTGTTATTTCTTTTGGCTT
>NW_005363397.1:782494-825744 GCF_000412655.1 Myotis brandtii
CTGGCCCCTTATCAGATATATGATTTGCAAATATATTGTCCTATTTCATAGGTTTTCTTTGCATTTTGTTGATTATTTCTTTTGCTATGCAGAAACTTTTTTGTTTGATGTAGTCCCACTTGTTTATTGATTTGCCTGAATACTTGAAATATCAAGTCTACTGACCTATTGTCATTTTATTGCATATGTAATTTTTGTTGCTTATAACATAGATAATTTTAATTTGGTTTAACAGATTTTAAGTTGGTGATTTCTTGTAATAATCAACACTATCCCAATCATGTATTTATTCTTCACTGACTATAATGTTATTTGAATATGTCTTCTTCATTTGATCATCAATATTTCTTCTCTAGACATAGTTACTACTTACAAGTGATTACAGTGTTTTCTTAATCTAGAGCATTCTACTCACAGAACTAATAATGGTACATTTTCATTTTATTTATTTCTATTTCAATAATGAATAATTTTGAACCATTTCTTTAGTTCCTATAGCTAAGAAACATTTCTTCTACATAAGCTTTCTTCTATTGATTTATTTTTGCTTAGCTTCTGATTCATAAATAATTATAAGGTAATAGGAATTTGGAAGAATTTTGTTCTAGATAGGAATTTAAGCCATTTGTGGGATATTTTATTTGGAATATGCTTCATTTGTTAAACAAAATAAAGAAACTCCTGCCTTTTTACAAAAAACAAAAACAAAGAGACAATCCTTAGTTTTATGAAATCCTTTTTTGTCAGTCTCCTCATGTAATTGTTTGCCATCCAGTGGACAATCTAAGTACTGCTCCACTTTGTGAAACAGGATTCTATGTAGGATATGTAGAGATGGAAACTGATCCAAGATTTTCTGGGGCAATGTGTGTTTTCCATTAGTGTGTATCAGTTCAGATTATATAGGATAAAAATGCTTAATCTTTCCTTTTTTCTTGTCTTTATAGGCTGATATTATAGATATGTACCCTAATCATAGATAAAACATATTGTTCTTATTATAGACTTTAATATTCAGAATTTGAGTATGAAAATCAAATTTATCTAAAAGTAAGCAATAGTTGTTTAAAGGAGTCAGAGCTAGTTAGGGAGGAGGTGAAACAATAGATAGAATAGTTACGAGGTGCCGGGAACCAATGCCAGCATGTCATAATTTCAAGAGTTTCATCAAAAGGTTGATGAGACTTGTGGACTCAACAGGGTTGAGTCACACATGTAATCACCATCTGGGAATGGCTAAAGGCATTTCCCCAAACCTGAAAAGGGATTATTGCTGGCTGCCAGATAGCTAAAAGGCATCTTAATCTACATGTTATTGCCTCCTGTTGGCCAAATACCTGAACAGCTGTAGGCTAATTCCCCCAAACTGAGGATGCTTCTGTACTCTTTGAGACCTTACCCTTTGAAGTGTATTACCTCTACCTTGCCGTAGGACAAATTGTGTTAATAAAAGCAAGGGTCTTAGACAAGGAGGGAGTCTTCAGTTCCTTTAGCTGATGGTCCTCTGACCCCCAATGCCTTTCAAAATTTTATCTCGTCTCTGGACTCTTTATTAGTCTCTGGATTCCTATGTCATCTACGCACAGCGTTCTCCAGATTCCTGAACCCTTCTTGATGCTGGGACATGAACCCCGGCAATGAGGAGAAAAGGGGGCGTAATGAGAGAAAGATGAGAGAAGGGGAGAGGAGAGAAGGAACATGGAGAGAAAAGGTGGGTAGGATCAATCCAGAGATAGGGAATACCTGAATAGGCAGAAAAAAGAAATAGCAGGGGAAAAAGAGGAAGGGTCTTGGGCAAAGAGGCAGCTAGACAAAGTTGAAATGAGAGAGGGTATTATAATTATGTTTAATAGAAAAGAAAGATGGGGTTAAAAATGAGTTGAGAAAATGGAAATGGTGTTTTATTTTGGAATGGGTATCCGCTATTTAGAAGCACCATCTCTTTGATTTTGGTCTGGAAGATTTGAAGAAAGTGCCCCATAGATCTCACTTCCCAATTTCTATGATCAATGTATGGACCTAGATTACACATGCTTGTGTGTCAACTGATTTTCTCCTTTTACATTTTTCATATTTAGATTTCTCATAACACAGGGAAATAGTGAGTGGAGCTGTGCTTCTTTTACTATGAACTATTATTTCACTTGAGATTTTGTTGGAGTATTCAACCAGCAGGGATGTATAAGTGGAATCTAGGACACCTGATTACCTTGAGCAATGAAGGTAATTGAGAGTGCTGGACAATAATGTTCATCGATGTACACTTAAGATGTCTGTTATTCACAGAGAGAAGTCAGGTGTTCCAGACAACAAATTCTTATTGAGTTCTCATTATATGCCCAATAAGATTTTTCAGTTAACTGAACAAGAAAATCTTATCTTTCTTCTTTAAGAAATTATGTTTTAGCCTATATGTATGTCCATGCCTTGTGTGATAGGCAGAATTATAAGATGATCAGAGCAGAAATTAATGACATCGAAAAAATATACAAAAGGTCAATAAACCAAGAGCTGGTTCTTGGAAAGGATAAACAAGATTGATGAACCTCTAGCCAGACTCACTAGGAAACCAAGAGAAAAGACCCAAATAAACAAAATTAGAAACAAGAGGGATGAAGTAACAACTGACCCCACAGAAATACAAAGGATTGTAAAAAAAACCCCACTATGAATGACTTTATTCCAACAAATGGGGCAACCTGGATGAAATGGACATATTCCTAGAAAAATACAAACTTCCAGAACTCAATCAGGAAGAATTAGAAAACCTGAATAGGCCGATAACTACTGATGAAATTGAAGCAGTAATAAAAAGCCTCCCAACAAACAAAAGCCCTGGTCCAGATGGATTCACAGGGGAGTTTTGCCAAATATTCAAAGAAGAATTAACTTATATTTTCCTCAAACTATTCCAAAAAATTCAAGAGGAAGGGACACTTCCAAACCCTTTCTACGAGGCCAGCATTACCCTAATTCCAAAACCAGATAAAGACATGACAAAGAAAGAGAACTACAGGCCAATACCCTGATGAACAAAGATGCTAAAATCCTCAACAAAATTTTAGCAAATCGGATCCAGCAGTACATTAAAAAGATCATACGCTATGACCAAGTGGGATTTATTCTGGGGATGCAAGGCTGGTACAATATTCGCCAATTGCCGGGGTTTTTGTCCCAGCATCAAGAAGGGTTCAGGAATCTAGAGAAGGGGCTATTCATAGAAGACATAGGAATCCAGAGACTAATAGAGAGTCCGGAGACGAAATACAATTTTGAAAGGCATTGGGGGTCAGAGGAGCTTAGCTAAAGGAGCTAAGATCTAAGGTCTTAAATCTAAGGTCTTAGGTTCTCTCCATCCCCAGGACCCCATGCTTTTTATTAAGACAATTTGTCCTGAGGCAAGGCGGAGATATACACTTCAAAGGGTCAGGGTTTGGTACAGAGTCCATTGTCAGAATGGGGGAATTAGCCTATGGCTGGCTGTACAGGTGTTTGGCCAATAGGAGGCAATAACATGTAGATTAAGATGCTCTTTAACTGTCTGGCAGCCAAGAATTCAATTTAATGTATCCTATTCAGGTTTGGGGAAATGCCTTCAGCCATTCCCAATAGGTGACTACATGTGTGACTCAACTCTGTTGAGTCCCCAAGTCTCATCAACCTTTTGATGAAACTCATGAAATTATGACATGCTGGAATTGGTCTCTGGCAGCCAATCAGTAAATGTGATACAGCACATAAACAGTTTGCAAGACAAAAATCACATGATCATATCAATTGATGCAGAAAAAGCATTCGACAAAATCCAACGCCCTTTTTTTTTTGATAAAAACTCTCAGAAAAGTAGGAATAGAGGGATCATATCTCAATATAATAAAGGCCATATATGATAAACCTACAGCCAAAAGCGTACTCAATAGGCAAAAACTAAAATCATTTCCCCTAAGAACAGGAACAAGACAAATGCCCTTTTTTACCACTCTTGTTCAACATAGTTCTGGAACATAGTTCAAGTCCTGGCCATAGCGATCAGACAAGAAGAAGAAATAAAAGGCATCCAAATTGGAAAAGAAGAAGTAAAACTCTCATTATTAGCAGATGGCATGATATTATACATAGAAAACCCTGAAGATTTCATAAAAAAAACTCCTATATTGGAAACACAGCAGGTCACAAAATCAACACCCAATAATCTATAGAAATTTTATACAACAATAGTTAACTCTCAAAAAGAGAAACTAAAAATACAATCCCATTTACCATTGCAATAAAAAATTAAGATACTTAGGAATAAACTTAAACAATGAGGTAAAAGACCTGTACTCAGAAAACTACAGGATGTTGGGGAAAAAAAGAGATAGAGGAAGATATGAACAAGTGGAAGAATATACCATGTTCATGGATTGGTAGAATCATCATCATTAAAATGTCAATATTACCCAAAGCAATCTACAGATTCAATGCAATCCTTAGTAAAATACCAACAGCATATTTCATAGACCTAGAATAAACACTCCAAAAATTTATATGGAACCAAAAAATGACCCTGAGTAGCTGCAGCAATCTTGAGAAAGAAGAACAAAGGTGGAGGAATCACAATAAGTTATATTAGAAAGCCACTATGCTCAAAACAGCATATAGAAAAATGGAACAAAACAGAGAACCAAGAAATCAATCCAAACCACTATACTTAATTACTATTTGACAAAGGAGGCAAGAGCATACATTGGAGCAGAGCCAGTTTCTTTAATAAATGGTGTTGGGAAAACTGGACAGACACATGCAAAAAAAAATGAAACTAGACCACCAACTTACACCATACACAAAAATAAACTCAAAATGGATAAAAGACTTAAATGTAAGATGTGAATCCATAAAAGTCCTAGAAGAAACCATAGGCACCAAAATCTCAGACATCTCACCTAGCAATATGTTTACTGATACATCTCCTAAGATAATGGAAACTAAGGAGAAAGTAAACAAATGGGGCCACATAAAAATACAAAGCTTCTGCGCTGCAAAAGAAACCATCAACAAAATAACAAGAGAACCACTACATGGGAGAACATATTTGCCAATAATACATCCGATAAAGGGTTAATCTAGAAAATATATAGGGAACTCATATGATTTAACAAAAGGAAGAGAAACAATCCAATTAAAAAATGGGCAAAGGACCTAAATACACACTTCTCCAAAGTAGATATACAGAAAGCCAAGATACATATGAAAAAATAGTCAATCATCTGAGAGATGCAAATGAAAATGACAATGAGATATCACCTCATACCTGTCAGAATGGTTATCAACAAATCAGTAAGCGACAAGTGTTGGTGAGGATGTGGACATTGCTGGTAAAAATGCAGATTGGAGTTTCCTCAAAAAATTAAAAATGGAACTCCCATTTGACCCAGTGATCCCAATTATAGGAATATACAGCCTAAGTGCCCATAAGCAGATGAGTGGACAAAAAAGTATGGTACATTTACACAATGAAATGCTACATGGCATTAAAAAAGAAAGAACTCCTTACTATTTGCAACAGCATGGATGGACCTAGAGAATATTATGCTGAGCAAACTAAGCCAGTCAGAGAAAGATAAGTGTCACATGATCTCACTCATAGGTTCAATCTAATGAACCAAATAAACTGAGATCAAAAATAGACCCAGAGACATAGAAGCATGAACAGACTGTTGAACCTCAGAGGGAATGCAGGAGAGGGTGGGTGGGAAGAGATCAACCAATGAACTTGTATGCATATGTGCATAACCCATGGACACAGACAATGGGGTGATGAGGGCCTGGAGGTAGGGGGTTATGGGTGTGGGCTGGAAGGGGTTAATGGGGGGAAAAGGAGGACCTATGTAATACTTTCAGTAATAAAGATTAAAAAAATAAAAAATAAAAGCATTTCAATGGAGGAAAGATATTCTATTCAAGAAAAATGTAACTGGCCCTAGCTGGTTTGGCTCAGTGGACAGAGCGTCGGCCTGCGGACTGAAGGGTCCCAGGTTCAATTCCAGTCAAGGGCATGTACCTTGGTTGTGGGCACATTCCCAGTGTGGGGTGTGCAGGAGGCAGCTGATCGATGCTTCTCTCTCGTCGATGTTTCCAACTCTCTATCCCTCTCCCTTCCTCTCTGTAAAAAATCAATAAAATATATGTATATTTTTAAAAATGTAGCTGAAGCAATTGGACAACCATAGGCAAAAAAAAAAAATTTTTTTTTTTTTGCCTAAGTTTCACCCCTTATATGAAAATAAACTCAAAATAGATCATGGACTTAAATATAAGATGTAAAACTTATATTTAAAGTTTTAGACAATAAAAAACAAGAGAACATCTTTGGGTTCTAAAGCTAGACAAAGAGTTCTTAAATGTGACACCAAAGACATGGTCTATAAAAGGAAAAATTAATAAATTATACTTCATATAAATTTAAAAATTTTTCTCTGTGAAATTCCCTGCTTTATCCTCTGTTAAGAGAATGAAAATACAAGTTAAAATTAGGAAGAAAATATTTCCAAATTAAATATCTGATAAAACACTAGGATATATATACTCCCCAAACTCAATAGTAAAAATAAAATAAATAAATAAAATAAAACCAAAAAAGCAATCCAGTTAGAAAAAGGACAAAAATACATGAAAAGGCACTTCACCAAAGAGGGTATACAGATTCCAACTTGGTTTGCTATGGTGACCAATGGAAAAGCTAGGTCAATAGCCACCAGAATCTTTTATATTTCAAGCAACAGGTTACTTTCTCTACCTCTATTGAATGCAACACAGAATATTCATTCTTTTCACATATTAGGAGCAATAATGAGTATGTGTTCTCTCTATAGCTTTCCTAGTTATTAGCCACAGTCACAGTGATCTCAAAGGTAGCACTACCTTTGTTAATTGATGTAGTAGATTTCCAGCTTCACTTGGCAGTAGTTTCTGTAGAGTGGGAATAAGGAAAATGACATTGGATCCTGGGATTCTGCTGTGGAGATCAGTTATCACTATCATGGGATAGTGAAATCTGTCCTGATTTGTTAGCAAGAGCATGTACATTATTGGGGTTCTATGACAAAGACTGAACTTCCTATACTCTAGCAGGTGGGTAATTGAACACAGATTTTAGTATTGATGTGACTGTATCTGCATTCACCACTTGGTGGAGCTCATATACTGAATTTATAGCTTGTATACTGAAGTTATGAATGAATAAACTATGGGTAAAAGGACAGTCTACTAAAATATTAATTTGAGTATGTGTTCTCTCTATAGTTTTCCTTTCTCTCCAGTTTAAATAGGTTGGTACACTTGATAATGTCTTACCCAAAGAATTGGAGAAGACTGAAAACAGAAGGGCCTCAACTCAAAGGCTCTTCCCTTCTTTAATTAAAGCAAAGAAGGATAGTCTTTTCAATAAATGGTGTAGGGGAAACTGGATATCCACATGCAAAAGAACAAAATTGGACTCCAAAAGGATAAGCCTTTTGAATTCAAGAGGAAATGCTAGAGAGAGAAGGCTATTGAACAGAGAGATAGGAAAACTTTCCAGAGATTGGGAAGGGGGCAGATATCTGTGGGTTCAGAAATGGTTCATTTTTTTTTCCACATTGGCATCGCAGAGATGCAGTAGGCCTTACAACCAGGGTTCCCATTGTTCCTGAAGTTCCCATGTTCCGAGTGTGGTTTGCATGCCAATGCATGCCAGTGGCCAGAGGGACAGGCCACACTCCTGCAGTCAGTACAGATGGATTGGAAGAATGATTGTCAGTACAGATGAATTGCTAAGGACCAAGGCTTGCCTACCTGGACCTCTGCAAAACCTTGCTGTAAGGAAGAAGCCCCAAATGTAATTAGATTGAATTTCCTATCAGCATGGTCCATAGAGGTCCAGAGTTGTAAATGGTTTACATAAAATTTGATATAGTGCTTGCATTGTTGAGTGTGTGGACTGAGATTCCTTGACCTTACCAATGATTCCTATTACAAAGGGCGTTTACTACTAATTTCCTACAAGTCTTTTGATTGGAATCTGGTTCAGAGTTTTAGCCAGTGTGGCCAGGGGCACCAATCTTTATTCTTGTCCAAGTATGATTCCTCAAGTCATAGGAATTCTCATGTTATTGTTTATAACCTTTGTTCTCAGTTTTTATGCATGCACTTGCTCAAAGATATCTCTAAGAAAAGACTTTATTTAATGATACCTATGAAAGCTTGTATACTAGATAAGCTTTTGAAAAATGCTGGGGATCCTTCTTGTTTACTTGTTCAGTTCCAGACTATATCCTAATGTCCTCAAAAATGGCTGCAGAACTGTGTAAAGTCATTAAAGCCACGTTTTCTTTGGCTCAGGGGCCTCCTCTTCCCACATTGCAATCCACACCTCTCCTTCCATTCCTATCCCATCCTCCCCCATGCCTCTTGATTGTTTTTGCTTTGCGTCTTGTTTAAATTTTCTCATTAGTCACTGATTTGCATTTGAAAATCCAACTCTAGATTTGTTTATATGAGGTGTAAGATATAATGGGACCTGAGTGCATACTATATTACAAAGTTATCGTGATAAAAATAGTAAGGTGTTGGCATAAATAGGGATACATATAATCAACGGAATAGAATAGAGGGCCTAGAAATAAATTCACACATATATGGCCAATTAAATTTTGACAAAAGCAACAAGAATACATGAGGGGGAAATGATAGTCTCTCCAATAAATGGTACTGGGGAAAACTGGATATTTGCATGCAAAAGAACAACATTAGATCTCTATCGTACACCATACACAAAAAGCAACTCAAAATAGATTAAAGATTTGAACATAAGAGTGAAACTGTAAAATCCTAGAAGAAACATAGGGGATAAGCGTCTTGACATTGGTCATGGCAGTGGTATTTTGGATTTGGTACCAAAGTACAAGCAATAAAAGCAGTAATAAACAAGTGGGACCACCTCAAACTAAAAAGCTTCTGCTCAGCAAAGGAAACTACAGAATGAAAAGGCAATCTTTGAAATGGAAGAAAATATTTGCAAACCACACATTTGATAAGGAGTTAATATTAAAAATATATAAGGAACATATGCAAGTCAACAGCAAAAACCAAATAACCGAATTAAAGAATGGACAATGGAACTGAATAGACGTATTTTCAATGAAGAGATACAAATGATCAATGTATATATACTAGAGGCCCGGTGCACAAATTCATGCATAGGTGGGGTCCCTCTGGGTTACCTGCAGGGATTGAGCTGAAACCCGCAGTCCAATGCTGCCTGCAGCTCCTACCTGCTGCTCCCACTCATCCTGGCCCCACTGTGCCTGCTGCAGGCTCGCACCCAATCAGTCTCGATCTGGAGAGGCTCGCACTGCCACAGCAGCACTAGCCAGCCATGAGCCCTGTGTCTGGAGCCTTCCCAAGGGGAGTGGCCTGCAGGATCAGGCTGAAACCAGCTCTCCCGACATCCCCTGAGGGGTCCTGGGTTGTGAGAGGGTATAGGCCAGGCTGAGGGACCCCACCGGTGCACTATCGGGCTGGGGACGAACCGCAGGAGGGCTCCAGGGCATGTCCAGCCTATATCGCTCAGTCTCGATCGGCTGGACCCCAGCAGCAAGCTAACCTACCTGTTGGAGCATCTTCCCCCTGGTGGTCAATGCACATCATAACAACTGGTCAATCGGTCGACTGTCTGCCTCCTAGTGGTCAGTGCATATCATAGTGAGAGATTGAGCAGCCTTACCATATCATTAGCATACTACGCTTTGGTTGTTCTGCCGTTTGGTTTATTTGCATATTGCCCTTTTATTATATAGGATAAAAGGCTAAGCAACCATCTGACTGGTAGCTATGATGTGCACTGACCACTAGGGGGCAGACACTCAATGCAGGAGCTGCTGAGCTGCAGTGACTTGGCAGTGGCGGTTCTCAGGTGAAGCACCCTGGAACCAGAAAGGAGGGAGTCCAATTCCGGAGTGCGTCACACGAGAACCATCCTCTCGTGTGATGTTGGACTGCGTCACAGGAGAACCATCCTCTCACAATCCGGGACCCTTTGGGGGATGTTGAAGAGCTGGTTTCAGCCCTATCCCTGCAGGCCAGGCTGAAGGACCCCACCTGCCAGAGGGACCCTTCTCACTCTGCAGATGCCCTTCAAACTGTGGCACCACCCCTGATGCGGCCAGCTGGGGAGGGACCGCAGGAGGTTGGCTCCAGGGCATGTCTGGCCCATCTCACCCAAGTACAGCTCCACTGGCCACCTTCTAATTAATTTTCTTTCAATGTGCATGAATTTGTGCACCAGGGCACTAGTACAGTGGTTCTCAACCTTCTTAATGCCACGACCCTTCAATACAGTTTCTCATGTTGTGGTGACCCCCAAGCATAAAATTATTTTCGTTGCTACTTCATAACTGTAATTTTGCTACTGTTATGAATCGTAATGTAAATATTTGATATGCTATATGTGTTTTCCGATGGTCTTAGGCGACCCCTGTGAAATGGTCGTTCAACCCCCAAAGGGGTCGTGACCCACAGGTTGAGAACCGCTGCACTAGTAAGTATATGAAAGGCTTGATATCATTAATCATTAGGGAAATGAAAATCAAAACCATAATGAGATATCATCTCACATTTTTTAGAATGCCTATTATCGAAAAGGCAGTAAAAAACAAAGACATGGAAAAATAGGAAACACTTGTATACTATTGGTGGAAATGTAAACTGGGACTGGTACAATTTGAATCTGTGGATAGTTATGTTTGTTACCATCTTCATTAATTGTTTTACTGACTCTAATAAATGAGGTTTGGAATTTGACATTTCTCTAGAACAAGCTTTCTCAGTTGCTACACTATTGACACTTTGGGGCAGATAATATTTTTTTCAGAGACTGTCTTGGGCATTGTAAAATGTCTGGTCTCCTTGGCCTCTACCCATCATATGCCAGTAAACATTCCCTCACCCCCATCATGACAACAAAAAATGTTTCTGGACATTGCCAAAAGTCCCATGGGGCAAAAATCACCTCCAGTTGAAAACTATGGTTCCAGGATAACTCATAGTTTAATTCTTTTTTGATATGTTATTAATTTGCACAACACAGACTGAAAGTTTTGTGTTCCCCCCCCTTTTTTTTTCTTTTGTTTGTATGAAGAGTCATTTAGCGTCGGAAAAATGTGTTAGTGTTCGACATAACTGCAATTTCTCTTAGCTCCATAAATATCAACCTTGGGGGAGGATCTTTTAAGAAGACAACCTTTAGATTAAACAGAAATGCATACAAATGTGGTTTATTCTTGTATATTTTTATGTGAATCTGTTCACATATAAATTTATTATTATATCTGAGAAGAGAAATTCAAATGAATAGCAGAGCTTAGCTTAAAGAACAAAAACTAAAGAAATGGTGTTTAGTGTTTCAATACACCACTCCAGAAAAAAAGGAGAGCTAAAAAATTGCAGTATAACTCAAAATGCCAGCATTCTGAAGTAGTTTGTTTTAAATACAAAGAAGTCAGATTTCCTCAAAATGTAATATTTTAAAAGTTGTACCAAAAGAGAATTTTCCTCTAAGACAATAAAGTTTATATTAAACATATTTAATTTGCTAATAAAAACTATTCATTCATAAGAAAATCCTAAAAATCATACTATAAAAAAGTGCTTAAGTTATTTCCCCAAAGGCTTTTCTCCAAAAGATAAGCAAGCTAAAATTTAAACCTTCTTTATGACTGTGCTAAGTACATCTATTACACTACTTATTTTTTGTGTGCTATAAAATCTCTTCTAATAGAAGCAGTAAAAATTAAACCTGTGTCCTGCATGCCAATTCTTCCCATCATTTCCCAACTGTGTTGGCATTTTAAGGCAGGATCTCTCATTGGAATTAGTGTAATGAGCTATAATTGATGGTAGCAATGATGATGAGGAAGCAGGAACAGGGTATTTCTCATGTAAGCTCAGTCAAAGGGTTTTGTGCAATCATTTCTGCATCAGAGTCCTTTAAGTTTTTACAGTGAACAACAAAAAACCCCCCTCCATTTTGAACTTTTTTCTTTCTGACCCATAAATCTGAAGTTCTTTTCTTGTTTTACAGGTTTAAAACTGGATTCTTTCCCATAGCTAAAGTTTCCTCCATTCTGAAACAGGAATTTTAGGGGTAAGATAGGACAGGTTTAGGAAATTTTAGAAATTTTGGAAATTAAGGGGACCATGGAGGAAGCACAGGGCTGCAGAGCAGCAGAAGGTATATTTCCATAGAATGGGGGAACTGGAAGGTTGCAACAGATACATTTTCATAGAATGAGGGAGCAGGAGACAGCAAAAGGTCTATATTTACAAAATAAAGAGAAGGAAGCCCTTCATCCAGAAGGAGGAGAAGAAAGCCCAAAGGGAATAGGAAAACAATAAGGAAGGGGGGCGGGAAGAACCTTACATGTCCCAGTGAGGTTCAACCTTTGAGCCCAGGAGTTACTATAGTAACCAGTCTAAGGAAATAGTGACCAATCAGAGGAGATATCAGGGCACTGGGATCTGCAGCCTTTATAAGCCACAGGGAAAAGGGAACTCAGTGGGACCCTTTCCCCCTCCCTAGGTGGGAGTCCATTCTGTGGGACTCTTTCCCTCTCTCCATGTGGGAGTCTGTACTTGTTATTCCATAAATCTCCACCTTTGCTATACCACTTTCTGTCCGTGGATTCATTCTTCGATTCTGGCAGACAAAGAATCTGGGTTCCAGTCCAAAAATTCTGTATGAATTCTATCAACTTATTCTTCAAAATGCTTAATAATCTTGAGAAGAAAAGTTAGGAATTAAGTGTAAGACCAAGAAATATATTTCCTATGTTCTTTAGGGGACTGCTAGAATTTTGCTGTGAGTTTTAAAAGTAGTGTGCAGCATGTTATATCATTAGTGAGTAGAAGGGGTATATAAGCATTAAGTTAAATAATGTCCTGACTGAATAAATTGTGCTCACATATTAAGAAAAATAATATGGAGGCATTTTATAAAAATATTAAAAATTCAGTTAGGAATCACTGACTTGTCCAAACATAAAAATCCTAGAGTTGAAAGAGACCAGTAGAGATCCCCAAGTTCAAATATTCCAACTTACTACAAAAATCTTTTCCAAAAGCAGTGTGATTACTGGAATGAAACTTGATGAGGTACTTTAAGGAATGATGAGGAATTTGAAGCTATCTAAGGGCTAGTACTTTCTCCTGGTTAAATATCTCTATAACCCCCTTGTTTAAATGTTAGTATCTTTAGTTTGTAGAATAGAAAATCATAGCTGAGGAAGGCAAAGTAAATTGCTTATGAGTTCAAAGATAGAAAGTAGCCGAGTTGGCATTTAAACCTCAGTTCTTCTAAATTTAAGGCCAAAGTTCTATCTGCTTGATCACATTTCTGTAATTTTCCTCTTTTACCTGAACATTTTAAAAATAATTTTTCAAACTTTCAGAAAATTTGAATTTGTATATATCCTCTATCTAGATTCTTATGTTTTATACTTGCATTATCACACATCCATCTATCCCTCCATCAATTCATTTTTAATTGATGCATTTCTAAGTAAGTCACAGACATTAGTACACTTCCCCTCACATACTTCAGCATTTGTGTTGTTAATGAAAGTGTAATACTTATTTATATTTTATGATGACATTTATATACAATGAAATGCTAAAATCTCAAGTATACAAATGGATGAGTACCCACAAATGCAAACATCTGTGCAACCCAAACCCCTAGCAAGTTCAGAACATCACTCAAGAAGATTCCCTTATGTCTCTTCCCAGTATATCCCCTTCCTCCATCAAAAGTATTTTGATTTTCTTTTACCATAAATTAGTTTTGCTTATTCTAGAACTTTATATATAGTCATACAGTATATACTCTTTTGGGGAGTGCTTCTTTCTCTCAGCATTCTGTTTTGAGATTCATCAATGTTATGCATATGTTATTACTTTATTCCTTTTCTTGTTGAATAGTATTCCATTAATAAATATACCACACTTTGTTTATCCATTATCCTATTAATTGACACCTGAGAAGTATAGTTTTTCATGTATCAGGAATAGACTGCTGACTTCCAGTTTCCAGCTTGGTAGGTAAGGAGTTTGGAAATCACTGCTCTGTTTTAACAAGTAAAATGCTCAACACATTTAAAAAATCAACTTTTATTGGGTCCTCACAAGAGGGGAGGAGACAGGGCACACCTGTGCCCCCCAAGTTGGAGAGACAGATGAATTCAATGAGTCACAACTTAACACAGAGCAGAGATGCACAAGCAGAAACCACCCAGGAACCAGTGGGAAAACCTGAGGAATTGAATAAATGACCAGTAGCTGGAGGGTCAATGTCCAACAGTGAAAAACTCCAGGTGGACCCCGCAATATTGTGTGATTTACCTTCTGGAGTGTCATGGAGCTTCCACACTAAACAGTGGAGAATATTTCCTTGTGCTTCTGGCAGAGGGAGGGGGAAAGGAAACTTATTCCAGAGCTCTCTGCTCTTAACCAGGCCTGCCCTCAGGAGAAGCTAATTAACCTGAGCCTAACCTACTGGGGTATTATCAGAGCCTAACTGACTGGGATGGGGGTGGGGAGGGGTTGGAGGTGGGGGTAGGGAAATGCCCAGCTACAGCCCCTCTAGCCATGCTGTCTCACCTAAGGGTGGTGGGGTGGGGATACTAAAACACTTGTGAAGTCCACAACTCAGTGGCACAGGCTCATTAAAAGACTGAGACCTAATCATAGACTGTTTCCCCTGCCCCCACACCTTATCACCAAATTACTGAAGTCCTAGTTATAGCTTTTCCTTTTATCTGGTACAGCCTGTCCAGCTATCAAGAAAAAAAAGTACACCAAATTGCAAGAAATATAAACATCTGAAGTGACAGAGCAAACATCAGAACAACATGGTAGGGATGTCAGAATTATCAGACCAGAAATGTAAAATAACTATGATTAATATACTAAGGGCTCTAATGGATAAAGCAGAAATCATGCAAGAACAAATGGGCAATGTAAGCAGAGATGGAAATCCTATGAAAGAAACAAAAATAAATGCTAGACTTTTTTTTAAAATAAAGATAGTTGACAGAAATAATGGATATCTAATAAATAACATAGACAATAAACCTTTTTAAAATTAAGCTTTGTGAGAAATTATTTAATATTGAGAAGATAAACAGTTATATAAAGTTATTATCAGCATCCTTTTTCTGACTTTGAGATCACATTCATTATTTTGCTATAGTTTGTAATGTCAACATCCAGCACTTCAACATAATATTCTAAATGTTTGTTCCATTTTGCTACAATCATCATTCTTGACAGGAAAAGTATAGCTATGTTAAGACCCACATTTGGAAAAGAAGTCATCTTAAAACTAGCCACCAGTTTTCTCTGAATTCTGTGCTTGTCATAGCTGGACAAAATTACTTTCAATTCTTCATTAAGATGATACACGATGGTCCTAATCATGGTCAGCTGCTTTCATACTTAAGTTTTTATATATATAGAAATGCTACTACAGTAAAACTCATTATTTTGGGGTTTGGCTGGAAAGATACATTTTTTTAGAATAAAGTTAAACATGTAAATTATGGAATCATATTAAAAAGAACATTTTTGATTTTAAGCACATGCAGTAATTTTTTAAAAACAATATTTTTATTTATTTCAGAGAGGAAGAGAGAGGGAGGGAGAGATAGAAACATCAATAATGAGAGAGAATCATTGATTGGCTGCCTCCTGCATGTCCCCCACTAGGGATCAAGCCCACAACCTGGGCATGTGCCCTTGACTGGAATTGA
Organism: Myotis brandtii; assembly: GCF_000412655.1. Classification (NCBI taxonomy): domain Eukaryota; kingdom Metazoa; phylum Chordata; class Mammalia; order Chiroptera; family Vespertilionidae; genus Myotis; species Myotis brandtii. The sequence continues at coordinate 798,316 of NW_005363397.1, forward strand.
ACCTGGACCCTTCAGTCCACAGGCCAACACTCTATCCACTGAGCCAAACCAGCAAGGGCCAGTAATTTTTACTGGTAATATGATTTTAGTAAGATGTCTCAGTGGAGCCTGACTGATGTGGTTCAGTGGATGGGCATTGACCTATGAACCAGGAGGTCATGGTTAGAGCACATGCCTGGGTTGAGGGCTTGACCCCCAGTGGGGGCATGCAGGAGGCAGCCAATCAATGATTCTCTCTCATCATTGATGTTCCTATCTCTCTCCTCTCCCTTCCGCTCTGAAATCAATACAAATACATATATTTTTAAAGTCTCAGTGGATTACTTTAATAAACAGATTGACCAACTATGTTTGTAAATAGTTGCATCTACTTTGGTTTAAGCAATAGATTCTTTAAAAGTCCAAAAATTTATTTTTATTAAAAAATGTGAACTAGATTTAAAATTTTAGCACTAAAAATAACTTTGGCAATCACTTATCAATTGGGAAAATCAATTTGTTTAGCAAATCCATTCTTTATAGAGAGTGAAATAATATATTTCAGTCCAGCTCAGTTTGAAAGATCAAACATCCAAGATTATGCTGCATTATTCAAGATCCAAATATAGCAAATGTCTGATTTTGCCAAGAGCTTATGTATATATGTTCACATTTTAATTCCTGACATACAAAATTCACTATATCAATGAAAAAAAATCTAATTTACAGAAACATTTTAGTTTTAGAGTACCAAAATATTATTTTTGACTGAAAAATCTATGGTCCCTCCTGTGACTTTAAATTTTTTTTATTAAAAATTGATCTTAGAGAAGGAGGGAGGGAGAAAGAGAAACATCCCCAATAGGGGACTGAACCTGTAACATAGGTATGCACTCTGACCTGGAATCAAACCCAGGACCTTCTTGTGCACCGGATGATGCTCCAAATAACTTGAGCCACACTGGCCAGGGCCCTCCCTATGACTTTTAAGTATCCTTATTTACAGTGAAAAAGGCATTTTTACATAATTAAAAATATTTGCATTTTTTACATTAGTAAAAATGTCTTAGAAGTCTTGGAAACTTGAATTTTTAATATTTTTTGACAATATTTTAATCATGAGGTACTCAATATATGTACAACTTTAAATTTACTTTATAAATTAAGTTATAAAATAAAATTAATTTACTCCAGAGAACAATATTTCATTTATGCATGCACATACCCACCACCTACTGGTGCTCCAATGGAAATTTCTGCAGTGATAGAAATATTCTACATCTGTGTTCTCCAATGTGGTAGCCACTAGCCATGAGTGCTTAATATGTGGCTAGTGTAAATAGGAATCTAATTTTTAAATTATGTTTAATTTAAATAGTCACATATTGTTAGTGAATACTATATTAAACAGCATTGATTCCAGTCTTTCATGTTTCTAGCGGAAATTCTTCTTTATGCCATGAAGTTCAGCTGACAATAGCTATGTTCTTATTCCTGACTCACCCAGGGACATATTTTTAGTGATTTTTAGAGAGAAAAGAAGGGAGAGAGAAAACATCAATGTGAAAGAGAAATATCAATTGGTTGCCTTCCATATGCGCCAGACCAGGGATCAAACCTGAAACCTAGGTATGTGTCCTGATTGAAAATCAAACCTGCAACCTTTTGGTGTTTGGGACAACACTCCAACCAACTGAGCCATCTGGCTATGGCTTGAAGATCATTTTTAAGATCAACAGCAACTATTTTTATGTTCCAGTATCCCTTCATTAGTTAAATAAAGAAATGGGCTATAAATTTGATGGTCAATACAAAACAAGTTACTACAGTAACTTACTAACCATTGGTAGGTGTTCATCAATGTTAGATACCTAAATGTTCTAATAAACATTTGATAAACATCATTGTTTACTGATAAAGGCTGACCAACACTCTATTTATTCATTTAAGTTTTGCCTCTTTCTCTTGTATAAGGAAAAATAAAAATAAAAGCATTAAAAGATGTGAGAGATCAGAGATGTGCATTTGAGTTTACATAATAGAGAAGTGTAAAAACAAAAATTTAAGTTTAAAAAAGAAAAGGTGGCAAATCTATGTTCTGAGGAGAAAAAAGATTCAGTCTGGGGACAGGGTTTAAAAGTGTTCTGGATTATCTAGTGACTGAAAAAACACACAAGAAATAATCAAATAGCAAGTATTTACTGAGCTCTCTCGGTGTTCCCAGCAATGAATTAGTTAACTTGGGAGATACAAAAGGAATTTAAGATACCATTTATTTTCTAATGAGTTTGCAATTTAGTGGAATGAAATAGTATACATAAAAATGATTAAATTTTGGAATATGCACATGGGAAATAATAAGTCCAAATGAAATAGGCTGAGTAAGAGAAGTGAATAAAAGATACACAGCTGTAAGTTGGCCAGTGAAAGGCCAAAGACTTGAGGGAAAAAAAGAATGATTTGTGTGGATACTTCCTTCAATAAGTCAAGCATTTATATTGTTTCTAATTTGAATATTATATTATCATTATTCTATGATTACTGGAGGCCCAGTGCACAGATTCCTGCACTAGTGGGGTCCCTCAGCCTGGCCCACGCCCTCTTGCAATCCGGGACCCCTCAATGTAGTGGTGCGCAAAGTGGCAGGCGGCTGGGGAGGAGCCCGAGCCTAGGCGCTATGCCACTCCCGCTCATCCTGGCCCCACTGCACCTGCCGCACCTGCCACCACCGCCGGCTGCTCAGTAGCACTGTGTGGAGGCAGGAGAGGCTCGCATGGCGGCAGCTGCGCTGGCCAGCCATGAGCCCGGCGTCTGGTACCTGTCAGTCAACTGAGTGGCGCTCCCACTGTGGGAGCGCGCTGACCACCAGGAGGCAACTCCTGCGTTGAGCGTCTGCCCCTGGTGATCAGTGTGCATCATAGCGACTGGTCATTCGGTCACTTAGGCATATATATATATATATATAAGCATTTGTTTTTCAATTGGAATAACTTCTGGTAATTAATTTAGGCATAATATCAATTGTCAGTATAAATTGTTTAGTTGGTACACAGGGCAGTGGATTCTTTCTTGGGGTTTATTACCATGTGGAGGAAACTATGAGGTGTGGCTGATGGATGATTGTGAATGGAGTCAAAGTTCAAAGTTGATTTTCTGTCAGCTTTTAGTATCTTATTCTATTAAAAAATTACATACAGTAGTATTCACTGTTTTTTTAGCACAGAGTTCTGTTAGTTTTAACACATGCATCGATTTTTCACATATCACCTTGATATAGAACAATAGCAATATGGCAGATGATTCCGTTGTTGACTCTTTTAATATATATATTAAAAAAAATATATATATATATATATGTATATTTCTGATTTCAGAGAGGAAGGGAGAGGGAGAGAGAGAGAGAAACATCAATGATGGGAGAGAATCATTGCTCAGCTTCTCCTACAGCCCTCTACTGGGGATAGAGCCCACAACCCGGGCTTGTGCCCTGACCAGAATCGAACCTGGGACCCTTCAGTCCACAGGCTGACATTCTATCCATTGAGCCAAACCAGCTAGGCCAGTGATGGCGAACCTTTTGAGCTCGGCGTGTCAGCATTTTGAAAAACTCTAACTTAACTCTGGTGCCGTGTCACATATAGAAATTTTTTGATATTTGCAACCATAGTAAAACAAAGACTTATATTTTTGATATTTATTTTATATATTTAAATGCCATTTAACAAAGAAAAATCAACCAAAAAAAATGAGTTCGCGTGTCACCTCTGACACGCGTGTCATAGGCTCGCCATCACTGGTCTAAACTATATGACATTAAACTGATGGAAGCTGTTAGCAGAGCCCAGCAAGGACCCACGATTCAATATCTGATATGCAGGATGTATTTAGGCGACCCCTGTGAAAGGGTCGTTCTACCCCCAAAGGGGTCTCGACCCACAGGTTGAGAAACGCTGACTAGGGCCATTGTTGACTCTTTTAATCAGATCCTGCCTCTTACCCACAACCCCTGGCAATCACTGGTTTTTTCCCCTGTTCTAATTTTTTTTTCCAGAATGTCATGCTAATGGAATCGTATGGCATTTAACCTACTGGGACTTATTTCTTTCACTCCACAAAATGCTCTGGAGGATCAAGTTGTTGTGTATGGCAGTAGTTCAATATTTTTAGTGATGAATTCCTTTGAATGAATGTACCACAGTTTATTAACTTACTCACTGTAGTATTGTTAGTTTTCCAATTTGGGCTAATTTTAAATAGTGCTGATATAAACATTCATGTACACGTTTTAATTAAACATATTTTCTCTGAAAGAACAGTTAAGAGATTGAAAGGATAACTCACAGAGTAGAGGAATTTATTTGAAAATCACATTGTGCTTAGAATATGGAAAATTTATTCTTGGACTATCTTAGAAAAGATTTTCCCTAAAACAAGGAAAATAATGTTAGTGACATTGAATTGTAATGTTAATCCAGCCAGGATTACATTTTGTTCTGAAAGGAAGCAATGATAGAACATTATAATATAGCTATAATAGTAATACAAAATAATATGAAAAACAGAAAGATACCTAAATGCTGGAAGGCTAGATTTTGTAGATGTTTTTCTATGAAAACATGGAAAAGGGGTAAGATATTTAATGCAAACGTTTAACAGTGGGAGGAAGCAGTCATTGCATTTACAGAGCTGCTGCACGTATTTAAAATATGAGAGTGTCTGAGCATGAGACTTGGCATTTGGAGGGCTTTAGATGTGGGAAGCCAGGTCACAGAAGTGATCAACCAAAATGCCATTATTTACAAAATATGTGGGAAGAATGAACATATGATTTTGTGGTTGCCTTAAGGCTGAACATACTAATGGAGACCAGAGAACAAAATGGAAATTTGAGCAGAAGTAAATCATATATCACTTGGAGCTTAAAAAGGGTAGGTGATAGTAAAGGCTTTGGGAAGCAAACATCCTTATAAAAGGATGTGTAGAAAGAACAGTGAATGAGAAGGCATTTATGAAGGCGGTGAAAAGTAAAAGGCAACTAGGTGGGAAAAAATGCCTAAGTGGTGGTTTGTGGCTATGGATATTTCTAGAGATGGCAGTCCCATTTCAGAGGGCTCTCCTAGGGACAATGGTACGTACTTCAGGGACAGTTGCAACTGTGCATAGAGGACTCAAGAAGCTTACATAGTTTTCAGAAGAAACTGTCTTGGGGAAGTTTAATGCTGGTTACCACATTCCTTTTTCAGGTGTTTTCTGAAATTTAAACTGTGTTCAGGCCTTGCCTTTCTTTACTCTTATATACTCTTGTCAACCACAGTGTGAAGCAGAGCCTTCTAAAGAATTGTATTATAATTAGTGATGTCAAATAACTCATGTAAAACTTAAAATATGTAGTAAAACAAAATAATGGGTGATAAACAATGAAATTCAATAAACATTTTTATATACTGTTATAGGACTAAGTGTTTTGTAAACTCCAGTTGTCACTAAGAATAGTAAAAAAATGCCCCACCTGAGGTTAGGGTCGAAGGAAGCAATGATCTGCAATCCTCTGTACTTTAGATTACAGATCACTTACCTGTTTTCTTTGTAAAAAGCAAATTAATTTGTATCTACTTATCTATATTTATTGGTACACATCTCATATGGACATCTATATATGCGAAATAGGAGAAAAAACCCCCTCAAATAAAGGGCTTTTAGAAAAAAAGGACTGGTGGAAAAGCATTAGCAGTTTGAAAGTGTACCAGGCAGACCTGTGTGGGAGTCCAAGTTTCACATTTTGGACAAATTACATGATCTTACGGAGACTCGGTTTTCTCATCTGTAAAATGAGGGGGGAAATACCCACTTCCTAACTTGTTCATTGAAATTAAACAAAGTAACAGTGAGAGCCTAGCAGAGTGTCCCACACCGAGGAGTTTCCTGAAAAACACCAGACGATGCTCTCCTTGCCTGGCTTGTGGAATAATACTCTAGCTAAACAACTGAAGCACTCTTTCTTGCCATTAGAAAGAAAATGTTCTCACTTTATATTCCCATTTATTGAACCATCTCATAAATAATCTGAACCCATAGTTTAATTGGGGTCTTTGACAGATATGCTCTTACAAACTACCCATCTTCCACAAATTATGAAATGCTCTCTCTCAGAGGAAGCGCTCATGTCACTGAAGATCACTCATCTCAAGAAAGAGTAGATTTGGAACTCAGAGAGGGTGTCAGAGTCTCATGAAACTACTATGGGCATTCATGCCTCTGAGGCTTTGGTCTCCTTGTTGAGTTCACCTAGAAAGCCTCTCCTTCCTTTCATCTCTTCGTATATTATCTCGTCTTCAGATCCCAGATCAAGGACCCTTGATCCCTGAAGCATATCATTGCCATATGAGGAAAACCTTGGAATTTCTACCATATAGTCAGTACAACACAGTCCAGCATGTATACACACATACATTATTCATTTGTGCAGTTGTGTCCAAATGGAGTTTGCATAAACTTTAAAATTACGTATAGTTCCTCTAAAGGGAAACAGACACAGATCTTCAAATAGATAAAGCAGTAGCAGTTCATTTAATTATCATAGAGTCAGGTAGCTGGTTAAGGTTAAAGAAGTTGTTTATTAGACAAAGTTCTTGAAAAAATGCCTGAGAAGTTTCAGATGCTAAGGTTGAAGGCAGCTAGAGCATCCCACGCCCATCTGTCTAAACTTGCATTGTCTTAACAACCTTCCTGGTCTCTAATTAGACTTTTTCATTTCACTAATAGGTTACTATCCTGAAATGTATGCAGAATACACTGCATATTACTCTTTCTACAGTTGTCTCCCTGGTCCAACTCCCACCACCAATCACCTGGGTTATAGCATTCTCTCCACCAGATTCCCTGTTTCCACTCAAGCCTTGCCTTCAGTTTATTCTGAACACAACTTCCAGAGAGATCTCTTGTGGATCTCCTCTGAATTCCTGTCCCACTCTGTGTAAAAGCCAAAGTCTTTATAATGGTCTCTAAAGCCTAGAAATTTTAAAATAAAAGGATTATTTTCTTTCTGTTCTTTCCTCTGTTTCATCACTTCTCTGAGGCACTGGCTAACCAAATAAGAAAAGTGGCTAAGTATATGAGGAAATTCAAGAAGATATTCTACCATATAGTTTACACATGGTGTGCTATGGTAATCTGCCACTGCTCCATATTGAAAAATAAGGTTGGTCCAATAGGAGCTTAATTAGTAATACTGGAGCAGAAATCCTACACCTGTTTCCTGAAAGGATTATAAAAAAATCGTTAGTAGGAATATTGTCAATGAATGAAGGAAACTTGTAGGAGATATACAAATAATAGAACATGTTCTTTCCCACTTTAGAGTTCATAAAACGTTAGCACCAAAGCTATATACTATAACTTGGCAAGGAGAGAAAAAATAAATAGGTCAGGGATGTAGATGGGTTTGGGGAAAGTCTTTAATCCTGCAGTAAAGTCCCCTATAAAATGGTCAGGAATATAAATCACTGTACCCAAGCATGAGATGCAATCTGTGTTCACACTTGGTTGATGTTAGTGTCACATTAGAGCTAGTCCAAGGCTGTAGGGTGGTAAGAGGCATCTTGGGGGAAAGAAGCAGTGGCTGTAGTGACCTATATGATGATGGTTTGAACTTGGAAGATATCTGAGTTATAGCAGGATTCCAGCTAGCAGAGATTGGGAGGTAAGTCTGTGGAGCTTGTAAGAGTGAGATACCCACCAAATGGACCGGAAGTTAGGTAGGCCTCCAGGTGTTTTGTTTGTTTTCCTTCTCTTTACAGGGGAAACTGGAGGGCAACCAAATTTGGAAAGGCAAAACTATCATGAGAAAGGAGGAAACAACTTATTGGTGTTAAAGAGCATGCTAGGGTACTTACCATTTGTGGGTAATTTACATATGGCAGCTTATTTGAACTGTTTGATTAAAGTTATTCAGAGGTTTTCCCTAAGCATACCAGGATTAGGGCAGGAAAATAAGTTGTTGTTTATAATTGATATTTTTTCAATTGATTTTTTTCAGAGAGAGTGGAAGGAAGCAGGGAAGGGGAGAGAGAGAAACATCGATTGAAAAAGAAACATCAATTGGTTATCTCTCACATGCCCCAACCGATTATTCAGAGGTTTTCCCTAGGCATACCACGATTAGGAAAATAAGTTGTTTTTAATTGATATTTTTTCAGTTGATTTTTTTTCAGAGAGAGTGGAAGGAAGTGGGGAAGGGGAGAGAGAGAAACATCAATTGAGAGAGAAACATCAATTGGTTATCTCTCACATGCCCCAACCGGGACGGGGATCAACCCTGTAGCCCAGATTACACCCTTGACTAGGAATTGAATCTGAGACCCTCGGGTGTGCAGGCTGGTGCTCTAACCTCTGAGAATACCAGCCAGGATCGTAGAAAAATAAGTTGTAAACCTAACCTACTCAGGCATTTTAGGCCTTGGGTAGACCTGAACCTACAGGTTGTTGGACTTACATACCCACAGCTAGGTGGAACCAGGATGGCAGATTGGGCATTTCCTAAATCCAGTGTTCTCCACTGTGAAACAGATTCACTGTGTGTGCAATATCTACCCGGACCTGCCTCTTTGTCACCCCGTGGACTTGATAGAGGCAAAGGGATCTAATGCAGACATGAAGTGCATGCTGCTTGCTGTGCAATAAGCAATAAACTGTCTAAATCGACTTGGACTAGTTATCTCCTTGCCAGCCAATGTGTGGAAGTGTGCAAGCCAGCCTGGCAGCAGCTCCTGCACCGCTGCTCAGGGCCTGCTTACCTGCTTGCCAGACCAGAGGGGAAAGTACAACACATCTGTCATTGTGCTCTTTCCTGCCTCCTCGAGTCTATGAGTGTAGTAAGAGCTCTTTTCCAGATCCTGGGAAGTTCCAGGAAGTGCTCCTTAGGAAAGCAGAAAGTATTGTCTCCAGTTACCTATATTTGAACAACTTGGTTATTCAACTGCATTAAGTTTGGTAGATTTCTTGATCATCCTTTCCCACCTCCCAATCCTGCCACATTACCAAACAAAATTGGTTTCTGTTTATTTAAAAATATCATTAAAGTAGATATTGACTTTTTAGAGCTGAGCTTTACATATTTTGAAAAGAAAATATTGTGTCTTACACCTGATACATTTTCTAATTGTATATGCTTGTGATTTGCTTTGATATGCCACATTTTATTAGGTGAACCGACATGTGGACTGAGACTGCTAAACAGGACACATCTCTTAAAGAGGCTATCTGGGAAACCTAAAATTTAAAAAAATGTGTTTTCCAAATCCTGATCTCTGAGAGAAATAACTCACTTTATACTGAGGGCCAAATGGGTCAAATCTATCTTTGAGGCATTGGCAAAGATACGGAGCACAACTTACCAACATACCTAACAGAGCTTTAATAGGAACAGAAAATAGGTCCAAATTAATGCCCTTGATAAATATTTTAATAGGGATGAAATATAATGTAAAAGTTACGATATGGACAGAAATAATAAAATTAGTACTCCAACTCAAAGGTTCGCTAAAAGTAAATTACAGGCATTTCAGTTCTCTTAAATATAAGAAAACTGTGATTGCATGCTTCCTTATGGTTATATTTATATTCTTCAATAGAAAAATATGTATAAAACTGCAAAATAAGGCATAGCACATGAGGTAAGTACAGAAAACTAGTAGCTACATATAATCATATACACTTCTCATTGGATGAGAGGAAAATAGAATACCTAGACATTCATTATAAAACAACACATGTTAAGAAAAATAGAAACAAGGACAATTATTAGTATTATTCATGGTGAATAGCTGCTAAAGTAAAGTGACTATAAGTTGAAAGTAACAGTCAAAGTTAAGTGCTAACCACTTGTATAGCCCTCTCTGTATGGTTTGACAGGTAAGTGATAGATATAATTCTACCCATAGCATTAGTAAGCAAAGGCACTATCAAATTGCTTTAGGGAGGAAAGCAACAATTATTTTTCAGTTTGAAGGAAAACTTCAGTTCAGGTGGATTAATGGTAACTTGCTTTGTTCTGGGTGTTCAATATACTGGGACCCTCAAGAGGGAGCCTACTGGCTGGAGAGAACAGGATGATGACAGGACAAAGTCTGTATTGGCTGTATGTCCCAGTTTTCTTTATTCCATATTACCTTACAATTTCAGGCTCTAGGTCTCTCTTGCCAATTTCAAAAGGCGTTTACATCTGGAAACTTTAGCTGGCATCTTTTTAATTTGAGCTCAAGTATGCATCCAGCTTGCTGTGTCTTTTTAGTGACCTGGACATCTTCAGAAGATTACTCCTCAGGAGAAAAACAGTTTGCATTAATAATGAGAACATGTCCCCTTCATATTTATTTTATAAACACATGAGTGCCCTAAAAGATTCCTGAGTAAGTTTTTCCATTATTTAAATTTGGTCTTTAGTGCCCATTCAATAGGCCACTCTTAAGAGCCATAACTTCTTTGAGGATTGATAGAAGTGGACTCAGAATGGCCCCATCTAGTTGGTTGTTTTTTTTTTTATGGAAAAAAGATTTTCTTTCTTTACAGTGTTATAGAAATACAAAAACAAATACCTATGTATCTAGCAATAACAACCCTGTGGCTACTTAGCTTAGCAATATTTACCATCATTTTGCACAGGAGCTCTGTGAATATAGAGCAGACAAATTAGTCACCAAACTCCCCTTTTCACCAGTTTTCCTTAGTGGCTTAATTGTAGGAAACCTTATCTTTTTTTAAAGGACAAAGCAGACTTCTCTCGATATCAAGGACATTATACTTCTATACTTAAAATATGTAGTTAATTAATCATCAAAAATTAGATCTGACTTATGCTATCACATATCCAACAAGAACTAATTATAAGGGATGTTAGTAAGGAAATTGTAGGGCAAAAGAGAGAGAGAAAGAGCTACGAAAGTAAATTTTTCTAATCAAATTTCTGTTCTCTCTGACCCACAGCTGTAAGTCTATACTTAAGTTATTGATTACTGTGGATTTTGAGTTTTTATTTCTCACTAATATAAAATATGGACTTTTGAAAATAAATCTCCGAGATTTAAAAAAACTAGGTGATAATAATACTCCTGAGGTTTCTTCCTAATATTTTTAATAAGTAAAGTTCTGTTAGTAGCAACATTTAATTTACACAGTAGAGATTTTTGCCACCTTCTGTTATCAGATTGGCTCTCGCTTCTCTGGATAATAATTTTTGTTTTATGAATGTCTGCAATACAGTTGGAACCCTGAGGCCTTAAACTCGACAGCTTTAGTTGGGAAAATTTTATCTCTAGCCAGAAAATTCACACATTTTGGGTACTAGTTTTTGCATAATTTGTTTGAATTTATCATGACAATGGCTCTAAAGTAGATATTGTTTTCATGCCTAACAGTGCACAAGAACCCAGACTCACAGAGACTTTACCACACTAAGCAACAGAGACTGGATTCAAGGTCACATATTCTGATTTAAGTACAATGGTCTTTCTAGGATTTCATACTATTTTAGAATAAATTGGAGATTTGTGGCTGTTGCAAACGATGTCTCTTTAGAGGAAAGGTGATTAAATCCTTCAGGGAGAAGAAGCTTCCCTCGATTGTTTTTGAGAGAATAAAAACATAAAGGACAATTTTCTTCCACAACTTAATGAATATTTTATAGGAGAAAATTTTCTGGTTCTAGAGTATGAATCAAGGCTGAATAGAGACAAGCACAACTCTTGAGAGCAGGAGGCAAGAGAATGAGGTAAAATATGATCAGGTAAATGCCAGATCTCCAGATGACCATGGAGAGTGTCACTGTCCGGGAGGGGGAGTGGTCTAGTCATTGCAGCTGAGTGTGTTACAACCTGAGCATCTTTTGCTAAGCCATGATGGTCACCCTGACATAGCTGACGAGGGAGCCACACTCTGGAGAGATATGTAGCAGGTGGGAATGAGAGATTTTACCTCATTTTACCTAAAGCTGTACCAGAACCAGGTACAGAAATCTCAGTGAATTTGGAAGGAATGTGGACAAATGAATTTTGTGACATCATCCCCAAATATACCACAGCAATTAGAAAAATAAATCATTGTAGATGCACCTACATGTCTCCAAACTTAAGAAAAATAGATTTCCTAGGGACATTGGGTGGTGTGTAAATTACACATATTGGATTTTTCTCGTTCTCTAGTTCAGGGACCCTTCTCTTGCTTCCCAGGCATTAGGCACAGTTTGTTAGGCAGGATCCTGCCTGAACTCTCTCTGCAGACATAGATTATGGCTTTAATGGACTTGTCAATTTCATGCTAGAAAGGATCTGAAAGCTGGTGAAAACTGCAACATTTTCAATCTTTTAAATGGCTTTTAGGTCTATGCTAATAAATTTTGAATTCATAGTTCATAATTTTAGGTGCAAACACATAATTCTTATTTTGTTTATAGTCTCAAGAGTCTGAGCATAAAATGCTACTTTCATCATTCTAGGCTGTTAAGAAAAATTACCTGTCAGTTTGAATTAAAGGTAGTTTCTTTTTTTTTCATATTGTAAGAAAATTCTTGCTTGGAAGTACTAAACAAGCCCTAAACTTTTTGTTCAAGTACTGTTAAAATGTATGATACAGTTGTAATTAACTAATTAGTAACAGGAAAGGAGCAAAGGGAAGGCCAGACATTATAGGCATGTTCCCTGCAAAACACTGGGGGGAGGGGACAAATGGGAGATAGACGCTTGTCAGTAAAGTTGAGATGACATAGGTAAGATACATACTTGTCAGTCACACCTGGGAACAGAGGTCATTGGCCGGAACGGGGGCCACTGCACTCCTGGAGAAGATTTGGGATACTTAACTCCCTAAACAAAGGAGTTCGCTCTCATATGCCCTTTTGGCCATCTTGGGACTTGGCTATCTTGGGACTCTGGGCTTTTTGCTCCTGCTTCCCTGTGGACACCACACACCATGGACTAATGGACTGTAACTAGCCTGAGGCTGGACTGGACCCGGCTCCAACATGGGAAGGAAACTCTGGACACTGGCTCTGATTTTAGCTCTATTGAAGCCCCAGCTATGCTTCTTCTATGACGGGACTAAGGGGAATGGGACTTTGGAAACCACCCCAGCTATGCTTCATCTATGACGGGACTAAGGGGAATGGGACTTTGGAAACCCAGGGGTATAATTCCCTGGAAATAAAGCTTTTTACCATATTTCATCCTCCCATGGGGACCTCTGGAAATGCTTCTTCCAGAGGTCCCCATGGGGCAGTACCCCAAGAACCCCACTCCCACTAGCAACGGGGGGAGATGATGCACACTTTTCTCTGATAACATGTACACAGGAGGATAAGAAAACAAATAATAGTTATATGTTTAAACTACATCATACTCTAACCCTGTTACTATATAATAATTTTATTTTGTTACAAGTTATGCTGTAGATAAAGATTATGGGACACATATAGGAAGGGAACGTGGTGCAATGAAAAGTGCAGCACAATAGTCAGGTAATTCTATGCTCATTTCTGTTCAGTCTCAGTGGTGTGACCTTGGTGGAGTCATTTAGTCTCTGAGTTTCGCATTTCTTATCTGTGAACAGGAATAATAATATCTGCCTCCCACACATTATTGACTGATTTTTACTCCACATATTTCCAGAAATAATACATAGGGATCTCATGGCACTACTTACATAGCTCCTTGCCTGGGCCAATACCTGTGCTAGATAATGTAATGCTTCATAGTGAGTAGTCAAAGCTATTTTTGTTATAGGTAAAAATATCAGGAGTTGATTATCCATAGTGAAGGCAAGCTTTTCAACTTCACCCTGGGCAGACCTATCCAGAGCACTGTGTCCTGTGCTCATCGCTTAGCCATCTGCACTCTGCAATTTGACTGAAGTCTTTAATTTAAGGACCCCCTTTAGTCAGATGAAGGAATTTACACACCTAGACAATTAGCATGGTTTTAGGTCACTGTCTAGTCACCAAGAGACTGCTGGACCTTGTTCAACAGTTATGTAGCTACAAGCCACTTTGGAAAGGAGCCAATGAGGCCATCAAAACCCTCAACTGAGGCATCTCTGAGTTCATTGTGATGGCTGCAGACCCAGAGCCCCTGGAGTTCACCCTGCACCTCCCGCTGCTGTGAGAAGATAAGAATGTGTCCTACATGTTTGTATGCTTCAAGCAGGCCCTAGGCGGGCCTGTGGGTCTCCAGGCCTGTCTTGCCTGTAGTGTCACCCTCAGAGAATGCTCCAGCTGATGCAGCAGATCCCATCCTTTCGACAGTCCATTGAAAGGACTCTTAGTCTAAACTGGTGGCCTCTGCCACAGTCTCTCACCACTCCTGTCCCTGGGGTATGTATCATTGTCTGTCAGCATGTATTTCCAGCTACCTTCTAATGTTAACAATATTTTAGTAGTAAATCTGGTGTTTGCATTTTCGTATTATTTTTGTTTTATCTTACAGGTCATCATCCCTACCTCACCCCTGCCCTAAACCTCCCCTTCCACTTTCTCTCTGCCATCTTTCCTCCCTTTTGAAAAATGAACTAAGGCCCAGACAAGTGGAAGCAGAGAAGTGACACCATTCAAAGGCAGGGAAGAGCCAGGGTAGATCTGGTTCCAGCTTTCAGGATTACTCCCTTCTGTGTGTATGGCATGGTGAAGTAAACATCACCCATTTGATTTTCTTTGTGTCTGGCCTGCAGAATCATTCCATACATGTTTAAGTGATCTAGGGGTTTCCTTTGCTCCCTAGGGGATTAGGTATCATTTGGGGAGAAAGCATGTATTTTGTGAGGTTGTTAGTTGTATCAAGTGTCATTTGTTAAGGTACCCCTGCTGCTTGCTTTTGATAATACGATGCTATGTCAGTCCCTGAGGGTGGCAAGACAGCAGCATACCAAAGAGATGTGTGCCACAGAATTCCAGGGGTGGCCTGGGCCAGGGAGACCTGGGCCGTTTGACCTTGGTCTTAAAGGAGTCTATGATGGTATGGTGCTGGAATGAAGGATATTGGGCAAATCGTAAAGATCTGGAAGCTACAATGGAGATGATGAAGCCCAAGGAAACATCCTCTCTGTGGTGAATAGATATTTCTTCAGTGGACACTTGATAACAGTTCTGAGAGCCCTTATCCCTATTACCTACCATGATATGGATCATATATATATTATTTTTTATTTTTATTAAATTTATTGGGGTGACATTGGTTAACAGATGTATGTATTCTTATCACATCAGAAGGACAGTGCTAATGTGCCATTCTTGTGAGAAGTATATTTAAATTAAAAAAAAATTGGCTTCGATTGTATCTTAATGGCTAAGGCCACTTCTTTCATTAGTATCTTACAATCTTTTCATTTTTATTACCATTCATTATTATTATTGGTTAATTGAATAAGAATTAAATGGTTTTTATCCCTTGTCCATTTATTTATAAGCATATAACTATATAACTTCATTTCTAGAAAATAACAGATACAAATTAAATACATTAACATCACTACATTGTTTTAGTTTATCAGATTTCCTCAGATAAACACCAGGCTCATATTTTTGAAATACACACACACACACACACACACTGAGTGGCATCCCCATGGGGCAGTACCCCAAGAACCCCACCTTTTGCCTTCAATACTGCGGCGATTCTTCTTGGCATTGACTCCACGAGATGTTGAAAGGTGATGTGAGGAATCTGACACCATGCCTGATGAATAGCACTGTCCAGTTCTGTGAAATTTGATGGTTATGGAACCAGCTGCCTGATGGCTCTTTTAACTTCGTCCCACAAATGCTCAATTAAATTGAGATCTGGTGATTGTGGAGGCCACCTAAGCAAGGTAAAGTCTCCCTCATGTTCTTGAAACCACTCCTGCACAATATGAGCACCGTGGCATGGTGCATTGTCTTGTTGGAAGAAGCCATCTCCACTGGGATACGCCATCAACATGATAGGATGAACTTGATCAGCAACGATACTTAGGTATGTTGTGCTATTCAGATATTTATAATGATCTGGCCCTCTAGCAACTTCAGGGGGAAATTATAGCTAATTTGCCTACAAAGGTCAGGTGGTCATAATAATCTGGCCACTCAGTGTATATCTTAATGAATTTGTTTTATTTTTTGCTTTATCTTTTTATGGTTTTTGTGAGTCATACGAAGGTTTTTCTCACCCTTGATATAATCTTATTTAGAATAATTAAATGAGTAAGGACCAGTGGTATCTTAAAGGTTTTAAGTGTGATACTTTGTGATGTTCTTATTCCTCCAACATTTGACTAGTGGTTGTCCATCTTATCCTTGCACACCTCAAAATGCAGGAACTTCTTGTTCATAAGACATTTCTGGCATCTTTGGATAGGTTTTGCTTCCAGAAAATCCTTCCTTTATTTTGACTAAATCTTCCTTCTTGTCACTTGTTTTAGTTCTCTACATTGACAGCATCTAGAAGGAATCAAACCCCTCTTCTATATAAATAGCTTTTTGTACATTTGAAGACAGTGGCCCCGATGACTAACCTCTGTTCTGAGATTCCTGCTGGGTTTTGAGTATCATCATCATTCTGGCAACTTCCCTCTGAAATAGTATGTTTTATAATGTTATCACCTTGATTTGAAAATTGAAATGTGATATGAAAAATTGGGAAACTTTTTTGAATGAAATGAATAATTAATACATTCTTGAAATTTGCTTTTGAAACGTGACTCCTGGAAATAAGGAAAAACAACTGATTATTATGAAATTAGTTAGAGAACCCCAAAACATGTTATGATTGATATAATTAAGCTTAAAAGGACCTAAAAAAGATTACTAGTGAGGCTATTATCACTATCAGAATAGCAAAGATAAGGGAATGAAGATAGATATATCTAAATGTTCAAATAACTATAATAGGACATTGTATAAAGTGACTGTCAACAGATTTTGTGCTGAACAACGAGAGGACTTATTAAAAAGCAGTTAAGAAAACTGAGAATAGAAAATGATTATGGGCATAATAGTCACCTCTTATTCATAGTTGTGCTACCCATGGTTTCAGTTATCCAAAGTTCCAATTCATAAGTTATAAATTGCATGCCATTTGAGTAGCATGATGAAATCTCACAATGGCCAAAGTTTATCCCAGAGTGTGAAGCATCCCCTTGTCAGAGGACCCATGCTGTGTGCACTCCTTGACCATTCCCCCATTAGTCACTTAGTAGCCAGCTCAGTTATTAGATCAGTTATCAGAGAGATTGAGAGAGAGACAGACCCCATTCACATAACTTGTATTGCAGTATATTGTTATAATGATTCCACTTTATTATTAGTTATTGTTGTTACTCTCTTAGTGTACCTAATTTATAAATTAAACTTTATCAGAAGTATACTGTATACATATAGGACAAAACATACTATATATAGGGGTCTTAGAAAATACCTACTGAGGGTCCTGGAAGTATCTCCCAATGGCTAAGGTGGGGGCTACTCCAATTTCTGAATGCCAAAACAAAATTTAATTCTGTAAATAAATATCTGTATGCTTGTCCCCTTCAAAGAAAATAGAACAAGTGTAATATAATTTTCCTAGGAACTTTGGAGATACCAGGCTATTTGGATAGAAGGCTTTTAATTGTGATTTTCTCCTGATGTCTCTCTGTGCTCAACAAGCAGAGGAAATCTGGGTGATAAGATAAAAGTGGGCAGAAAGAGAAACATGAAAATAATAAACTAATCCCTAATGAGGATTATACAAAACATGCTGTACTGGGGAACAGATGAGAGGACTGCTATCCATGTAAATGAAGTAAACCTGACTACAGTCATCTTCTATTAAACTAGAGGCCCCGTGCATGAAAATTCATGCACTGGGTGGTGGGGGTCCTTCAGCCCGGCCTGCCCCTCTCACAGTCCGGGAGCCCCCAGGGAATGTCCTACTGACAGCTTAGGCCTGCTCCCTGGAAGCCAGCCGCAGTCTGGCCTCTCTCTGCGGAAGGCGACCGGACTGATAAGGGGAAGGTGCCGCCCCCATCACCCTGCTGTTGCTGCCACTGCTGGCTGCGGCAGCTGCAAGGCCTGAGCTCCGGGCCTTGCAGCCGCCGGGGCTCACAACTCTCTGAGCCCACAGCTGCTGTGAGTTCACAGCTGCCATGAGCCCCAGGCCTCACAGCAGCCAGGGCTCACAGCTGCCTGATCCCATGGCTGTTGTGAACCCATGGCTGCCCTGAGCTCTGGGCCTCACAGCCACCAGGGCTCATGGCTGCCTGAGCCCCAGGCCTTGCAGCTGCCTGAGCCCATGGCTGCCTGAGCCCATAGCTGCTGTGAACCCACAGCTGCCATGAGCCCTGGGCCTCACAGCTGCCAGGGCTCATGGCTGCCGTAAGCCCAAGGCTGCCTGAGCCCTGGACCTTGCAGCCACTGTGGCTTTGTCCGGATGGACGTCTGAATGGACGTCCAGAAGATTTCTGCCCTAATTAGCATATTACCCTTTTATTAGTATAGATTACAGGCCCAGTGCATGAAATTGGTACACTGGTAGTGTCCCTAGCAGCTGCCGGCTGCTGACCTGGGCCAACTCCCAGACAACTGGTAGAGGGGACAGTTTGCATACTACACTTTTATTATATAGGATTTTAGCTAACATCACTTTTGAAGAGACAGGCTTATATAGAAATGGCTATAGGTTAATTAGCCAAAAGTGAATTCACTAAATTCACTTGTTTCTCTTAACTATATTAGTTTTAGTTGAGTACTTTTTATTTTGTCTTCATAATAGCTTTTTAGGTAATGATCCATTTGTTTTTCCTTCAATTTGCCAAATAATGTTCCTTTGGTTTCTATCAAAGCTGGAGACCAAGGGCCAGAGAGCAGGAAAGACTGGTAGACATAAGGACATGTGTGTGTGTGTGTGTGTGTGTGTGTGTTTGAGTAAAGCCAGCATAAATAAGTTTTATTGCAATAATAAAACTTGAGACTCATATGTAGTTTTGGGGGAGGTGGGAGTGGGCAGCAATCAATTCTCTCACCAGATCACTACACAGGATAGCCAAAGAGTGAGGAGGGGAGGAAGAAGCCAGGAAACTTTGAGATCAGCAGGGGCAACTTAGGTATAAATACAGCAGTTACTTTTTATGCTCAAATTGGTTCACCAAAGTATCTTTATAGACAAAAAAGACAAGAGAAAGCATACCTCAGATAATCGTTAGTATTGACATTTCCCTTAAAACCAAAGCCACTGCATTGAGTGAACTTGGAACATATCCTCGGACTCTACTCAGACACCACCACCTATCTGGCAACCTATGAAAGGGTAAGGACTCTCCATTAATTCTCAGAAGTGTTCTAAGATGTCTCTCCATACTTTATGATCTGTGTGATTGAAGGGCAGACATTTATATTATGGACAACAGGAATAAAACTGACCTCTGATAATAACATGGAGAACTTGAGAAGTAGATGAGCTGTTTTCAGCAACAACTGAGACTTAGAGAGAGTTGCTTTTCAATTTTATGAGTTCCATTACTTGGTATCAGCTCTATTTAATTATGTGGCTTCCTACACCCTTACTTGAGGAACAATTTATGGAGAATCTTTGCAGTAAAAAGTGAACATTTGGTAAAAATATAAATAAAAATGCGTTTGCCATTATAATTGTGAGGTATCATTGTTCTTATTTTAAAACGAAATAAAGGGGAATTCAGAGTAATGAAATGACTCTCAACCCATATATCATATGATTGGCACAGTTGAAAAATAAGGTTAATGTACTGTGGTTTCTGATTCACTATTTTCAGCTCTGGTAAAGTTCATTCTCTCCAGTATACAGAAAACTTATGGAGATTTCTTTTTTAATCATGGTAAAGAAACTTATGTAGTAAGGGGAGAATACTATTCTTAACCACTCTTTAAACTTAAGTGGCTAAGGATAGAGTCTGTTTGTGATAATGGTTAGAATTTCTCTGTATGTATATATCCTCTGTGGTTTGAAGCCTTGCAAACTATACATTGTTAACTGGCTATTCTTGTTTTCAAACTGTTTGAGGAATCACTTCTTATTAGTCAAATGTACGTCAGGGACATGTATGTAATAAATTAGTTTTGAAGGGACTGGTCATGGATTGAGATTAATGATACATATTACTTAGTTTTGCATCATTTTGCCAAAACCATGGGGAGTAACAGCTAAACACAGCAAGAGAATTGTTATTGAAATAGGTAATAAATGTGAGTTGTCTTAAACCATATAAAAGTGTCCATGGTAATTATGACCTCAAGTTTTCTTGGACTGTAAGTTGTTGTGAAATATCTTCTCCCAGCTTGAATGGAATGAGAACTGTAGTGTCCTCAGAGTTAGGATGTCAGTGCTCTCAAATGGGATAAAGCACCCTGAGCTGTTTCTGGCATTTAGTAGGGGCAAAATAAACTTGAATTTTCCCTTACGGGTACTTAAAAAAAGTTTTTAAACAGGTAAAAAAAGAAAGCTTTTCATGCCTATACAAAGTTCGAATAAATTTTCAAAATGTCCCAGACTTTTAAAGTAACATGTTTTGCTAAATTAGTTGGTTTTGCTGTGCTTTTCATATTATTACTCAGCTAAGATGACACCAAATAAGTTATCTTTTGAGTTACTGTTTTGCACCTTTTAGACACTGACATAGGTATACTGTTAAATTTGGCTTGCATTTACCTAAGAAAAATATATCCAATACCATTTTGAAAAGCCAAGGGCGGGAAATAAAAAACCCAGTCATCAGAATGCTTTGCTCCAGGCTCTAGATTAAACATTTGTCTCTAAATAAGCATTGCCCTTGGCAGTGTGTTGATGTTTTGTCTCAGAAGTAAAATATCTATTATTATAAGCTATATTGTTAACCAAGTGGAAACATTAAAATAATAGATATTTTATTTATATGGTTACTTTCCAGTGACATAAAATATTAAAGAATCCTAGTAGAAGGAGTTACACATAAAAAATAGGAATAATGACTTTAAGACAAACAATAAAGCTATCTATTAAAATATTCATTTGTCTAAAACGAAATAATTGGGGTAGTTACATTTTTCTATTAAAGTCACGAAAAACACATCTATATATTTAGGTAGAATTATATTTATAAAAATTAACAAAGCTAAATAATGTTTATTCTTTCATATAAACCAGTGGTTCTCAACCTTCCTAATGCTGAGACCCTTTAATACAGTTCCTCATGTTGTGGTGACCCCCAACCATAAAATTATTTTCGTTGCTACTTCATAACTGTAATTTTGCTACTGTTATGAATCATAATGTAAATATCTGATATGATATATGTGTTTCCCGATGGTCGCGACCCACAGGTTGAGAACCACTGAAAGTGAAAAAAATTATACTTAATTACTCTAGGCAAAGTTGATGTTTTTTATTTTCTTTCTTTTTTTAAATTATTGGGTGTGACACTGGTAAACAAAATTATACAGGTTTCAGGTGAACAATTCCATAACACTTAGTCTGTAACTGTATTGTGTGTTCACCACCCCAAGTCACGTCTCCTTCCATCACCATTTATCCCAACTATACCTTCCTCCACCACTGTGTCCCCTTGTAATCCCCACACTGTTGTGTCTGTCCATGAGTTTCTCTCTCTTTTTTTTCTCAATCTCTATACACCCCCACTCAGCCCCCCCCAAATTCCTCCATTCCCAACAGCTGCCAACCAGCTCTCTCTGTCTATGGGTCTGTCTCTATTCTGCTTGGTAGTTCATTTTGTTCATTAGATTCTACATGTGAGTGAAATCATATGATACTTGTATTTCTCTGACTGGCTTATTTCACTTACCATAATGCTCTCCAGGTCCATCCATGCCGTGGCAAAGGGTAAGATTTCCTTTTTTTTTTTTTTAACAGCTGAGTTAGTATTCCATTGTATAAACGTACCACAGTTTTTTAACCACTCATCAACTCATGGGCATTTGGACTGCTTCTAAATCTTGGGTATTGTAACTAGTGCTGCTGTGAACATAGGGGTTCATATATTTGTTCAAATTAATGTTCTGGGTTTCTTTGAATGTATTCCAAGAAGTGGATCGCTGGGTCATAAGGTAGTTCCATTTTTAATTTTTTGAGGTAACTTCATATTGCTTTCAATAGCAGCTGCATCAGTCTACATTCTCACCAACAGTGCACAGGGTTCCCTTTTCTCCACAACCGCACCAAAATTTGTTTGTTGATGTATTAACAAAAGCCATTCTGACAGGTGTGAGGTGATATCTCATTGTGGTTTTAATTTGTATCTCTGTGATGATTAGTGACATTGAGCATCTTTTCATATATCTATGGGTCATTTATATGTCCTCTTTGGAGAAGCGTCTATTCAGATTTTATGCCCATTTTTAATTGGATTGATTGTGTGTGTGTGTGTATGTGTGTGTGTGTGTGTGTGTGTGTTTATGTGTGTGTGTGGAGTTTGTAAGTTCATTATAAATTTTGGATATTAACCCCTGATCATATGTATCATTGGTGAATAGGTTCTCTCATTCATTGGGTTGTCTTTTAACTTTGTTGATGGTTGCATTTGCTGTGCAAAATCTTTATAGTTTGATGTAGTTCCATTTGTTTACTTTTTCTTTTGTTTCCCTTTCTCAAGGTATTGCTAGGAGAAATGTCCAAGGTTTTATTGCCTATGTTTTCTTCTAGGGTTTTTATGGTTTCAAGTCTAACATTTCAGACTTTAATACATTTTGAGTTTATTCTTGTGTATGGTGTAAGAAGGTAGTCCAGTCTCATATTTTTATGTATCTGTCCATTTTTTTCCAACACTGTTTTCTGAATAGACTATCTTTATGCCATTGTATGCTCTTGCCTCCTTTGACAAATATTAATTGACTATAAAGATGTGTGTTCATTTCTGGGTTCTCAATTTTGTTCCATTGATATATATGTCTGTTTTTATGCCACTACCATGTTGTTATGATTACTATGTCTTTATAGTATAGTTTGATATCAGATAGTGTGAATCCTCCAACTTTGTTCTTTTCAAGATTGCTGTTGCTATTCTGGGTCACTTGTGGTTCCATATAAATGTTTAGAATATTTGTTCTAGTTCTGTGAAATATGCCGTTGGTATCTTGATAATTATTGCATTAAATCTAAAGATTGCTTTGGATAGTGTGGACATTTTAATGATATTAATTCTTTCAATCCATGAGCATAGTATATGCTTCCACTTACTTATTTGTATCTTCTTTAATTTCTTCCTCAATGTCTTTTAATTTTCCAAGTACAGGTCTTTTATATCCTTGGTTAAATTTATCCATAGGTATTTTATTCTTTTTGAAGCAATTGTGAATGGGATCATTTTCTATGTGTCCCTTTCTGATAGTTCATTATTGGTCTATAAAATTGCAACTGATTTCTGGATATTTATTTTCTATCCTGCTATTTTACTAAATTCCCTTATCAGTTCTAGTCATTTTTTGGTGCTCTATATATAGTATCATGTGAACTGCAAATAAATAATGACAGTTTTACTTCCTCCTTTTCAATTTGATGCTTTTGATTTCTTACTTTTGTCTGATTGCTGTGGCTAAGACTTCCAGTACTTTGTTGAATAAGAGTGGTGAAAGCAGACATATCTGTCTTGTTCCTGATTTTAAGAGAACCACATGTAATTTTTGCCCATTAAATATGGTGATTACTGTGGATTTGTCATATACTGTATATGACAAATATACTGTATTATATTGAGGTATGTTCCCTCTATTCCCATTTTGCTGAGAGTTTTTATTATAAATGGGTTCTGGATTTTATGAAATGCTTTTTCTGCATCTGTTGATTTGATCATCTGGACGTATCCTTCATTTTGTTTATGTGGTGTATCATGTTTATTGATTTGCCAATACTGTACCAACCTTGCTCCACAGAATAAATCCCACTGATCATGGTGAATAATCTTTTTAATATATTGCTGGATCCAATTTGCTAATATTTTGTTGATAATTTTATCATCTATGTCCATCAGGGATTTTGGCCTATAATCTTTTTTTGTAGTATCTTTATCTGGTTTTGGAATTAGGATAATACTAGCCTCATGAAATGAGCTTGAGAGTCTTCTCTCCTCTTGTATTTCTGGGAATACTTTCAAAAGGATTAGTGTTCTTCGAATGTTTGGTGAAATTCATCTGTGAAACCATCCTGTCCAGAACTTTTATTTTTTTGGGTTTTTGAATACTGCTTTAATTTCACTGGTTGTAATCTGTCTATTTAGATTCTCTGATTCTTCCTATTTCAGTTTTGGAAGATTGTATGTTTCTAGGAATTTGTCCAATTTGTTGGCAAATAGTGGTTTGTAATATTTTCTTATAATCCTTTGTATTTCGTTAGTGTCAGTTGTTACTTCTCTTTCATTTCTGATTTTATTTATTTGGACTCTCTTTTTCTTGATGAGTCTACTTAAAGGTGTGTCAATCTTGTTTATCTTTTCAAAGAATCAACTTTTGGTTTCATTGATTTTTGTATTGTTTTTTTAAAACTCTATTTTGTTTATTTCTGCTCTGCTCTTCATTATTTTGTTCCTTCTACTCACTCTGGGCTCTGTTTGTTGTTCTTTTTCCAGTTCCTTTAAGTGTAAAGTTACATTGATTTTTGAGATTTTTAAAATTTTGTTTCTTGAGTTAGGCCTGTAATGCTGTGAATCTCTACTCTTATAGCCACTTTCACTATGTCCTATAGATTTTGGTTGTTTGTGTTCTCATTTTCATTTGTTTCAAGGTATATTTTTATTTTTTCCTTGATCTCATTGTTAACTCATTCATTGTTTAGTAACATGTTATTTAGTCTCCATATTTTTTTGTTTTTTACAGTTTTTTTTGGTGTGTGATTGATTCCATATCATTGTGTCCAGAGAGAATGCCTGATATGATTTCAATATTCTTAAATTTATTGAGACGTTTTGTGTCCTAATATGTGGTCTATCCTAGAAAATGTTTCATGTGCACCTTTATTTATTTATTTAAAATCTGTTTTTATTGATTTCAGAGAGAGGAAGGGGGAGAGAGAGACAGAGATAGAAACAGCAATGAAAGAGAAACATCGATTAGCTGCCTCCTGCATGAGACCCCCCACTGGGGATCAAGCCCACAACCTGGGCATGTGCCCTGCTGGGGAATTGAACCAGGACCTCCTGGAACATGGGCCAACACTCAACCAACTGAATCACACCAGCTGGGCTCATGTGCACTTTAAAAGAATGTATATTCTGCTGTGTTGTAGATATCAATTAAATTTATTTAATCTTGTGTGTCTTTTAAAGCCTGTTGTTTCCTTGTTGATTTTCTGTCCTGAAGATCTATCCATTAATATCAACAGGGGTGTGTAAATCCTCTAGTATGATTGTATTACTCTCAATCTCTCCCTTCTTGTCCATCAAGATTTGCTTTACATAATTTGGGTCGTTCTAGCAGATCTCCTATGAGAGGAAAGTGCCAGTCAGATTCATGAAAAAATGGGGGGAATGGCCCCTGTCCAAGAGCCAGACCAACTCAGTTATTGACTCTCTGAGTCTGCCCAGATCTCTAAATCTTGGCTAAGGCAGCTGACTCCTCAGCAGATCACAAGCTCCACAGGGTGGGATGAGAAGAAGTCCAGAGGGGGCAATTGCTTTCCTCTAGGCTGATGTCTCTTGGAGGCAAGTAAAGCTGATGTTTTTTTTAAAACAAAACTATTTGGAAAGAATTCACTTGAGTATGCAATGCTTATGTTGCTAATGGAACTTTGGCCATCATAATGAAAAGAAACAAATATATGTATATATAAATGATAGCTTTTCTTCACAAGTTTTATTCTAATTTTAATAGGGTTCCTTGAGATGTTATTAATTTCTGAGCAGGTTTAGAAATTCAACAATAAAGGACACTCTTTTTAAAAATATATATTTTTATTGATTTCAGAGAGGAAGGGAGAGGGAGAAGGAGATAGAAATAGCAGTGATGAGAAAGAATCATCAGTGGGCTGCCTCCTGCATGCCCCCTACAGGGGATCAAGCCCACAACCCAGGCATGTGCCCCGACCAGGAATTGAACCATGACCCCCTGGTTCATAGGTCGATACTCAACCATTGAGCCACACTGGCCAGGCAAGGGATACTCTTATTGCAGCATTTTTGTGTTTTACATTTCAGGGCCTCTGTTATGGTGTTCACATACTGATTAAAGACCTTAGCTTTTTTTCATTTTTCTTCTAATCTTTTAAGTCATAACTTGAATGATCAAGTGGAGATAGTGAATATAAATATTTAATGTGCAGAGTTTTATATAACCATTTGTATTTATCTAGCTCTTTAAGCTTCCAGTTCACTTTTATGTTGTTAGTCATTCACCCAACATATGTGTATGTATAAATGTATGAGCTTGGTTTCTTTAGAGGAGGCAGAACTAGCATTGAGATAACAGATTGCAGCACTTGGACTCTTTTTTTCTCCTTTGTCTTAAAATATGATAAAAGACAAATATAATATATTTTGCTTATTTGAAAGAATCACCTAATCCCTGTGCTGGATTTAGGTTATGTCAACTGGGAGTGGGGAGAATTCACAATATTTAGGTTAATGAGGTATTTATTAAGAGCTTAATTACTTGGGGGGGGGGGAGTGTAACAGTTTAACACATCCTTAGCACTTTTATGTGTTAGACTACAAACATGAAAGTTAATAACACTGTCTTCTATTGTTGGTCCAATTTGCTCTCATCTCACCCTTTTAGTCTCACCAACTTTAAATCATTTCCCACATTCTAACACACAACTACTGAGAAGATTTCTCTTCATGCAAATCTTGTATTTACTCCCTGTTAGAAATCTTTTAAAGGCTCTTGGTAGTCCATATGAAGGAGGTCAAGTATCTCAACAACACCCCTCACTAGGGTACCCATGCTCACTCAGCTCATCAGCCACTTCATGGTTCATGGAATGAGGAATGAGACACCTCTGGAACTATTTCATACCTTCACACTCTTACTCTCTGTTCCTACTTTCTGAAAATCTTCTTCCCAGAAAAGCTTTCCTGTGAGGGGAAGTGCCCCCGCTCTAGACTTGCACAGGACTCTGAGCATCCCTCTGGTTCGTAGCGTTAGTCCTGGCCTCAGACTGGGTTTGAATGTATCATCTGCCCTTTTCTATGTGAGTAACCTGAACCTCCCCAGGCCTCCCATTCCTCATCAGTAAAATGGGGACAGAGCCAGACTCCTGAGTTCCTTTCAGTCAGAGCAGTGGGAGCTGAAGCAGGTCAAGACCAAAGGCAGACGGTGAGAGCTTTGTCCTAGCCCTGAGTGTGGACATGGCCCTGGCGCCCCCCCACCGCCACACACACCAGGACTAGCAGCCAGCAGAGCTTTCCTACTGTCAATCGGTGGTTTCAAAAGGAGACACTGCTTCTCACCTATGCTCCAGTGCACCTGTGTGGGCAGAGAGCCCTCTGGTTGAACTTCACATC